>NW_026000243.1:8136303-8160204 GCF_001458135.2 Marmota marmota marmota | reverse complement strand
TGTAAATCAATGGATGTGTAACTGATGTGATTCTGCAATCTGTGTATGGGGTGAAGGTGGGAGTTCATAACCCACTTGAATCAAAGTGTGGAATATGATATGTCAAGAAATTTGTAATGTTTTGAACAACCCACAATAAAAAATAAAAAAAAAAACATAGAGGGGGAGATTAGAAAAAGTCCTAACATTTTACTATTGTCAGTAACTTGCTGCAGTCCGGGGGCAGCAAAATAACCAGGGGGTGACGAGCAACTTGTGTAGGTTGATACAGCAGGAGTGGGAGCCATTTACTGTAGGACAACAGAGGTATTTATACATTCCACACAGCTTATCTTAATTAACATAAACTCGATACAGCAGTCAACCAATAAGGAATCTCCACACTTAATGGCTCCCTGGCGTTACTTCACAAACCACTCCCTCTGGCAAAATGCCAGGCGCCATCCAGACTTGTTTACAGACGCTAACATTTGCCAGGCGCCATCCTGACTTGTTTACAGACTCTAACAGTAACTGTGAGAATAATAATTTTCCCTATTAAAATGAAGAAATTTTCAGATTGAGAAAACTCTTTAGTTTTAGGATACTTCTAAAGATATGTCTAAGATAAAGTGATAGAAATTTGTTATACTACTCCAGGAAGACAATAACAAAAAGTAGTACAATGCTATTAATATCAAAAGAAACAAACATCAAGGTGAAAAAGTGGTATTCATAGAATAAAAGTATAATCACCAAGAAGAAATAATGTTCATGAGCTTTAGTGAAACCAACAAAAAGTTTACAAAATAAAAACTTTTGTAAATGCAAGGAGAAATGGAAAATTCCACAATTAGATTTAAAAAATATAAGAATAAAATACCCCCTCCATGAGAACACAAATAGGTAAAAAGAGGGGTGCATAAAGATTTTAATAACAAAACAATATTCTGAAGATTTTTAAATGAATAAGATAAGTATATGGTTGATAGATATATAGATGATAGATAGACATCTTTGAATTTAACAAATAAAATATGTTATTAACAAATAAAATCCTTTCCAAACACCATGAAATTTTCACAAATCGCCTACCTTCAGATCAAAAAGTCTCAACACTTTT
The DNA here is from genome assembly GCF_001458135.2 of Marmota marmota marmota. Classification (NCBI taxonomy): domain Eukaryota; kingdom Metazoa; phylum Chordata; class Mammalia; order Rodentia; family Sciuridae; genus Marmota; species Marmota marmota. The sequence continues at coordinate 8,159,102 of NW_026000243.1, read as the reverse complement.
TAATAATCAGATATAGGCCTCTTTCTCAAATTACAATGAAACAGACTTAGAAATTAACACAGAAATAGGGGAGACTACTTTAAAAGTTAAAAAAATGTGATAAACAGGAATTAAAGTGAAATAACAAATACATAAGAAAGAATGGAAACATTATATATTAAATCATATGGAATGTAGCCCAAAGAAACTTACAGTCTTAAATTGCATTATTAGACCACAGGAAGCATTAGAAATCAATTCAGTAGGCATATATCATTGTAAGGAATATTTCTAACAACAACAACAACATCAAAATAAATATAGTATCTTAAAACTGGGAACCAGTTATGGCCACTGCTATTTTTCTTCACTAAAGGGGTCCAAAGGTGAAATCAGCGGCATCCAATCAGTAGTTAAACAAAAAATCAAGGCAGATGGTTTTCCAATTCTTTGTCTTTGCCTTATCTCTCAAGGTATTTGTTGGTTCTCTAGACAGTGCATTTGTATTCCAGGCAGGAAGAAGAAGAATATGAAAGAGCGTGTTAGCCTTTGTCCATCCCCTTTTATCAAGAATGCAAATGTTTCCTTGAAAAAAACCTCAGTAATTCTCATTAGCTGGAACTATAGCAAATGGCCAACTTCGGTTACAAGAGAAACTTGAAAATGAATAGAAAAGTCAATGGAAATAATGAATAACTATAAAATGAAAAAGAACTAAAAGAATCACAATAAAACCAAGAATCTTGATCAATAAAAATAAAATCAGGTTATTTGAAACAACCAATAAAATAGATATTTTCATAGTAAAGAAAATAGATTACAAAGCAATTTTAGACATAAGAAAGAAAATATGAACTAAATTTTAAATATTAGGAGAATACTAGGTGCAAATTAAGCTAATACTTATGAAAATCTAGGTTAAAAATATGAATATAGCATTGCCAATATTAATAAGTAGAAACTGAATAGAATAATCATCAATTGCACTTCAAAATGTATCTATTAGGGCTGAGGATGTGGCTCAAGCAGTAACACGCTCACCTGGCATGTGCGGGGCGCTGGGTTCGATCCTCAGCATCACATAAAAATAAAATAAAGATGTTGTGTCCACCAAAAACTGAAAAGTAAATATTAAAAATTCTCTCTCTCTCTCTCTCTCTCTCTCTCTCTCTCTCTCTCTCTTAAAAAAATGTATCTATAGTATATAGAAAGAACACAATGAAATTTCATCACATAAAAATCACTGGTCAAAATAGGAGCTCAGAAGATTCCACTTTTTCCTTAATATCAGAATTGGAAGGGGTCACTAGGTGGATCAAAAATGAAGCAACATGTCGGAATGCAGGTTCCTTGATGTAGGAGAACATTATCTGTGGACATTCACATTAGACATGCAGATTCACCTTCATAGCAGGAACATTGGAACAGAAGCAGGATATATAGCCCCAACCCAACTAATGGTGTAGAATACTCTGGAATAAAGTTTAGGATAAGATTTGTGCATCAATATGACTTAGTTTATAATTAAAAAAAATAAATTTTAAGTCAGTCAGGGAAATAATTGACTCTTGAATAAATGGTGTTAAGAAAATGGTAACTATCTATCCAAAAGTGGAAGAGAGAAAGACCGCGATCTTTCACCAAAACCTTAATTCAAGATGGGTTGAAGACATTATAATAAAGGACAAAATGTTTAAAATATTTGATGAAAATATCAGCAAATATACTTCTAATTTATATGTTGGGTGGTTTTTCTAAGTAAGATACAAAACCTAGAATTTATAAAGGAAAAGATTGACAGGTTTTGCCGTACAAAAATTATAAATGTCTACATGACAAAAGACTCCATAAACAAAGTTAAAAGACAAGTGAAAGAAACATCAGTGCAGTGAATAATATTTTGATATAATAACCGATTTTTCTTTACTTCCTGTTATACCCGCCCCTTTTCCTCCACTGACGGCCCCTACTTTATTTGGCAGCGGCAACAGGGGTATTCTATGTTCATTGCCTCAGAGAATAGATGACACAGCATAATGCAGAGAACAAAGGCGTCAGTTCTTAGTTTTTGAATTTCAAAAGCCTAGGATGTGGCATAGAAAAACCATTGGGAAAAATGTGTTTGTAGCAGTCTCCGTCTTAAGATTTGATTGTCTTGATTCTCAGTCAAGATTCTATTGACTTAGGGAAGAAGAGGAGTTGAAAGGGAAGTTAAAGCAGCCTGAGAAATTGATGCCTGAGAAAGAGACTGTACCCGAGCCCCTTGCCAGGGGCTGAACTTGGTTTTGCAGGGGCAGGTTTTGTGTGTGTGTGTGTGTGTGTGTGTGTGTGTGTGTGTGTACATGTGCATGGGAGGTGGTGGTGTGATAGTGACAGAAAACTGAGAAACAAAAAAATATGACATTTCCTTTTCCTAAGTGGGAGCCCAGGGAGAAACAGGGAGCCCACGGCTCCCATCCCTTAATCCTAGCCCCATGTCGTGGGAGAGCATCTAACACAAGATGCTTGTGTGTTGTGCCTTGGATGATGGGCTTGACCTTTTCTCAAAGATTTTCTGCATGCCCAACATTGACAAAAACAGCCAAATAATCCCAGTGCACAGTCATGGTACTAAAGTAGCAACTAAAATCCCCTTGGACAGGGTCAAGGGATGGGTCCCCTTTAACTAGAGGACCAAGAGCCAGAGGAAGGAAGGAAATGACATTGTGGACAGACATGACTGAGGACTCACTGCATTCTACCCAACCCAGGAACTTGGACCCTAACCAAAGAAAGGGCTGATGGTGCTTGGGTCTGAGATTCAACTTCTGCCACCTAGTGGAAAGGGTCGGAATCAAATTTAGTTAGATAAAAATGAAGAGTTTTCATCTCTACCTTCCCTGTGTTTGGAAGGTAATATACCTGCAACATTCAGAATACATAAACCACTTCTTCAAATCATGAAGATGAAGACAGACAACCTGCTGCAGGGTGGATTCTCTGGGAGGCTTGCTAGCATGGAGAGTGTGTGGGCTGCTTCTCAGGGTAGAAATACCTGAGGAAACCGGAAAAGGGAGAGAATTGACTAGAGGAAGAGGGCAAGCTGTGAAGCAGATCCAGCAACACCCAGAAGATCTAGGATTCACCTGTGCTCCCAGAGTTGTCTTGCATGGAGTTGTAATAACCAAGCCATTATATGTCTGTCTCTATCAGTCATTGAACAGCATGCCCTTGGGCACAGGGATTCTCCACAGTTAAGGGAATCCCTGATGGAGTGACAGCTTCTCCATTACTGGGCAATGCATCTCCCCTACTCATCAACTCCCAAACATAAAAACAGGCAAAATAACAGAAAAGAAAAAGAAACCACCAACAAAACAATAAGTAAATATATAAGACTTTGAAGCTTACTGGAAAACAGAAGTATTCAGTGTTAAATAATGAGACCCTCTGCCCTGCCTGTTGTTTTGGACTTACAATATCTTTAAAATATTGATAATCTCTAAGGTTGTTGGGGAATAAAGAAAAGAGCATTTTCACAAGTCATTGGGTAGTGTGAATCAACATTTTAAGTGTGCCTTTCTGTGGAATCAACAATTCCACTTTTAGATCTTCTACTTTGGGAAATTTACAGGCATACCAAAAGCCATCGTAAGTGCATTTACTACAACCTTGTGTGTAACAAGAAGAATAAGGACCTCCTAGATGTCACAAGAAGGGATACTTTGAAGTACGCTTTTGTTCGTATGCTCTAGTCAATGTTGTACAGCTATTAAAAAGAATGAGGTCAGGTATGTGTGTCATGGAATAGAATACTTCCTAACATGGAAACACCTGCATCATACTATTACATGAAAAAAAAAATCAGAACAATGAATATAGTGTCAACTTTATTGATAAAATCTAGGTAATTAGAGGTAAGTGGAGGTGAAGCAAGGTGCAAACTGTTGATAAAGAGAGTGGTGGTGGTGCACATCTATAATCCCAGCAACTTGAGAGGCTGAGACAGGAGGATCCCAAGTTCAAAGCCAGTCTCAGAACTTAATGAGGTCCTAAGCAACTTACCAAGATGCTGTCTCAAAATAAAAAGGGCTCGGATGTGGCTCTGTGGTTAAGCACTCCTGGGTTCAACTCCCAGTTACCACCACCCCCATAAAATAAAAAAAAAAAAGACTTTTTGATTTTACTTTTTAGGTTTTCATTTTTATTGATTTTTGGCAATATAAATCATAAGATATTTGCATGATGAGAAATTCATATGAAAAATTTAGGCAGAAAATATTTTTAGTTGAGTTGTTTTTAAAAAAACGAACGAAAAAACAAACAACAACAACAAAAACCACCGTATCTTTGTACTAATCTTCCTGTACTTGCTTCCAGCTCCTGACTCATCCGGATACCCATCCCAAAACCGAGCACAGTACACAGAGGATGAAATCCATTTCTCTTATTCATCCTCAGGGAGCCATCTCCTGAGGCTGGGGAAGGCAGGGCAGGTGAAAGGCAGGGACTCATCATGGGGGCTGGAGAAGCAGAGGACCAAGATGCTGTCTTATCATTCCAGAAACACTGTGGGCCTTTTGGGCCTGAGGGGTGGGGGACAAGTAAGGCACCTAAGTAGAGCACTTTGGAATCATAGAAATCCTCCCACTCGAGTTTCTGCCCTTTGTGAGGAATTTCTTATCAATATGTCTACAACCCTCTATTCCAACTTAAACATAAGCTACAGACAGAGCCTATATTTTAATCCTCCGTATTCCCAGCACATGTTAGATGCACTAAATGTGTGGGAATGAATTGCTACAGCCCAATACGGCTCCGTCGACAGAACTCCCCAGTGAGCAGGTACTGCACTATTACATAATAGAACAACAAGGGCTTCCTCCATTGGAGGCACCTGCTCTAAGACCACAGAGCAAAGCCAAGGAAATTGCCATGCTTAATGATCTTGTGAATCCACCACACTGAATTCATTTTGAGAAGTAGTTTTATAAAAGAGATGTTTCTGTAAGGTTATATGATGCCTCTCTGATCTCTAGTCAGGGCAAACTTCCTAAAGGAGCTTAGTTTGAGAGGCAGCAGGTGTCTAAGGAAGTTGGCATGTGTTCTGTGTGCAGCAGATGCCTTACAGGCACTCTTTGAGGCATGAATCGGGAATGACATGAGTGGGAGAAAGAGAGGAAATGGACAAAGAGAAATTTTGCTGAGCTTTTGAAAAGCCGGAAAAGCCAATAGAGGAACACAGACCAGGACAAAGAAGGAAATCGAAGGCAAAGGAGCTAGGTCTGATAGAAGATGCGATACAGAAATGAGAAAATGCTGGAGAGAAGGAGGTGGTGAGGACCAGTAAATCAGCAGGTAGGTATTGTAGCCCTTGCATGGCAATCGGAAACACTATGGTACAAATGATTGAAAGACAAAAATGAGATACCCTATAGATGATTGGGCCCTTGGAGAAATGCCCAGGCCAGCCTTACAGATGAAGCATGGTGGATGAATCTTATTCAAACCCAGACGCTGGCTGGGTAGATATACCTTCAATTATATTCAGAGTTGCTGAATAAGGTCCTTCCCATGCCTGAGAAACTCCCTGTCTTCTTGGCTGCTCTGATAAAGCACTTTGCACTTCCAGCCCTTTTATGCAATTCAGTAAATTGCTCTTTCTTTAATCAGTGAAACCCTGGTGGCCAAGGAAAAGACAATATATTTAACATGGGCCACTTACAAGTATTTGTTCCAGTCACCAGGAAATTGCTGGCACCTCCCATAGATATAAGCAGCCATCTACCCCAAAGGCTTCTTTCTACAAGCCCCTCCTCTAGAGGCAAAACTCCTTGAGGGGAGGGACACCAGAATGTCTTGTTGTGCTTCAGTTGCTAATGCAATATCAGGATGGCAGTGTGTATTTTTTAAATTTACCTGAACTTTTTTTTTTTGTGTGTGTGTGTGTATTGATTCTCTTTCCCCAAAAAAGGACTGTCCTTTTATACAATGGTTATCACACTGATCTCTTCCTCCATGATTTCTCTATAACTGTTGCTGCCTATATTAAACAGTTTGGAATGAAGTCATAATCCTGAATTGTATTCTATCAGTCCTTTGTCATTTCATGTGAGATCTTGTGCTCCATGCTAACTAGTATGACTTAACTAGAATCACGTAGCCTTGCTAAGCCTGGTTCTTCATCTGGAAAAATAAGAAAAATACAGATCTCATAGGACTTTTGCTGAAATTATAAGAATTAATATACAAGAAAGATCCTGTTTGAGTATAGAGGTGAACTATTCTATTCATTCTATTCTATTCCATTCTTCTTTAAAATTGCTGACCATAGCTCAATAAGTTGATTTTTTGACCTACCTTGTGTCATCACTGTGTTTGGAAAAATAGTGGTCCAGTTTCTAGATCAATCAGCCATGAGACTACATATAACATCTCTATACCATACATTCCATAGCAACTTTCCAGCACCTGTTTCCTTAGATGAGTAATACTTAATACCAGACATTGAGCCAAACTCGAAGCACCAAGTGTAAATCAATGCCATCAGCAAGGCAGATGCTGCCAAAGCGTGCACCCTGAACAACTGCAGGCGTGCACCAGACAGCATGCAGGCAGAGCCCCTCCACTCCCATAGAGGAGGCACTTGTCCTGGCTTTTCAATTATGCATGCCTTTTTTTGCAAGGAAACTGGCTAAATGAAGTGGCTGCAGCAAGACTACCCATGAATTCTTCATAAGTGCAGGCGAGGGAACGCCTCCAGTCTTTGCTTCATCATGGGTTCCAGATGTGTTATTTATCATTCCTCATGTATTTGTGCCCCCAAACTCTGTTGGGATGCATGTAGGTAGCTGGGGTGTATTCATCATTGCCAGTGCATCTTGGTGGCAGAGAAGCAGCAGCTGCCTGTGCTGGACAGAAATGGGAATTAGAGTCTCTAGAGAAAAAGGACCCCAGGAGGTTTTAGAAAGAGAGGTGTCCATTTACTCCCAGATGAGGAAGAAATCCTTCCAGCCTCCATAAAATGTAGCTAAGCCTGATTTCCAAAGCAAGTCTTGCCTAGGATGTAGAAATTCAGTGTCCTCTTGCTATTGCAAGTTGTGTTAAAATTCTTTGAGTCCCTCCCACCCTTCATCTTATTTAAGGCAGAAAGGATACCAGCTAAGGATGTGGAAGTCAGTGTAGGACCTGGTAACTTCCTTTCTCCTAGCAAAGGTGTTGCCCTGTGGGCTGAATGAGATGCAGGGACAAGCCTTGCTCTTTCTTCATTCAGTCAAGGGTCTAGTAGAAGAGACTTACCTTCCAAAGGTGACCAGACCCAAGAATATATCCCAGTTAATTATCTCACAAGTACCTGTTGATAATGCTAATAATACAGCTAGGATAGAATAACAATATCAAGAACAAAACAAAAATGAACAAACAAAAAACCAATAAGAACAGACCTAGGCTGGGCCTAGGAGTAGGAACTCATTCAATTTAAGGGGCCCTCTCACTCTTCAGCAACTCATTAGGATTCACATGCAGTTCTAAACAACCAGCTCATCCCAGTCTGGGCAAAAGTGGTAAAGGAAACAGTTGGTAGGGAAGGAAGATTTTCGAGAGGGGACGTCACTCAACCAATGTGTCTCATTTTTTAATGGCCAACTGAAGTTTGTTGTTTCCCTGACTTCTGTTTCTTCTCCCTTCTTCCTATACAACTTCTATTCCCCTACACTCCATCTTCCTCACCACACTTACTTTGCCTGAGTAATTAAATATATGTCCTTCAAGAAGGGACTCAGGGCCATTATGCCCAAGAAACTTGCCCTGTTTCCCCCAGGCTGGGCTGGTGATATTCCCCTTGCATTTCTACAGATCCTGGGCTTCTTTCCATGTCAGCACTTACCACTTGCTACATTTCATTGTGACCATCAGTTTATTGGTCTCTTTCCCAAATTAACTGTGAACATTTTAAAATCAGGGTTCATGTCTCATTTTTCCTTGTACATTTCGTGACTAACATAGTACTGAGTATGTATTAGTGCATAATAGTGCTGAGTCAAGAAATGAATTTTACTTACTTTCTTGATCCCTATCTTTTCATTGAGCTTAGATTTTAACCCAATTGAAAAGATCTGGGGTGTGGGGGGGGTGGGATTTTTTTTGTCTTTTTTTTGTGTGTGTGTGTGTGTGTGTGTGTGTGTGTGTGTGTTGCTCTTGTGGTGATGGAATGGAAGGTTGTTTTCTTTTCTTTGGCCATTACTAGAAAGCATTACTAGAAAGAATTTTTCCAAATGAAACCTGGAGATAGGTTGACTATCACTGATAGTGGTAAATTTCACTGATAAAACTGAAGACATTTTAGACATATTGGGAAGTTATTCTGACCCGGAGACCACGTGGTTCTCCACCTAGAAGACTTTTATAGTATCACTTTCCTGGAGCTTTGGCTCTGAGGAACTCTGTCTTTCATTCAGCTGCATGGACCAAGATACAACTGATTCAGCTTTGCAGGTGAGAGGCTGACCAAGGCTTGCTAAGAATTTTCTACATCATCCCGATGACTAAAATAAATTTTCACTTTTCCCACCCATGTTCTTTTGCCCAGGGTGACCCCAATCTCCATTCTTTTCTAACCATTATTTATTGTCCTCTTTTGGCAATAGAACCCCTGTGAGGTTTTAGAGATGAGAAAACTCTGAGAAGCTGCCTTGGACCCAGAGGAGGAAACCACATGTCACCTCTGAACCATTAGGAGAGAGGGAAATACATTTCTATTTTCTTTAAAGCACTGTAATGTGGGCTCTCTTTGTCACATAAATTAGCACTTGCCTTAAATAATACATTATCCATACACTAGTATCTATCAACAAAACTCATGATCATCTACCTGTTGAAAAATCTCAGAGTTTCCCCAACCCAGAAACCCATGGAAACCAATAACAACATAAAAAAGAATCATTACTGCCACCTAATGAACACTTACTTAGTGCCAGATGTGACCTCCATCAGGGACACTCAGGATACATGTTCTCATTTATCCTTATATCAGCTCTCTGAGGTGAGTTTTATTTTCTCTATTTTACATATCAGAAAAATGAAGCTGAAAGCTGATGTAGCTAGTCTAGGTCATATACCCAATAAATGAAAGTCAGGATTTGAATCTTGACCAGTCTTTCAAAGATAAGCTATGAAGAATCCAAGTTACCTTTCCTGATATCAAATTCCTTAGACACAGAAAAGTTAATGAGTAAGTGAACCTTTTCCTTCTTCCAGACTCATGCTGACAATTGTCTTGGCTACTCCATTATCCAGCCTTTCTGCACATTCCCCTCAGCCCCTCCCATCGCCAAGGGACCACCAAGGCATGTATGTAAATCAGGACATATTATTCATCTAAATAAAAACTTGTCGAGGCACCCATTTCCTCCTGCAGTTATTCTTAGCAGGGCTAAGGATCTATTTGGAGGAAATATATAAATCTAGTGCTAAAACATTCTCCAGTAAATCTATTATCCCTGATTTCCTCTGCACTCTGCTCATACCTACATTCTAGGTATGAACCTCTAGCCTAAAGAAAAAAAAAAAAGAGCAAAGAAATAACAAAACAGAATACCAATATTTATCGAACACTTACTCCACAAAGGCAACACACAGTGTCATATGCCATCTAATTTATTTTCTTAAATATAGTAGTTTCATTTGCATATCTTATCTCCTTCAATCCTCATAAATGTTCCATGAGAAAGATGTTATTATTATCTCTAGTTTCAAAATGAGAAAGTAGAGACCTACAGAGAATAATTCATTGAAGATCACACACTAGAGTAAGTTTTTAAAGTTCAAATTTAAACTGAGTCTTGATTCAAAATGCAGACATCCTGCCGTAATAACGATCTCTAAGTATGGTACATAAGACCCTTGCCCATTTGGGATTAACCCCATCTCCTGTCTAGGCACCACATTTAACTCCTTCATACAGAATATGCCTGGCCACCTCCATTCATCAGGATAGAATTCCCAATGTATTTATTATAAAGTTTTTTCTCTCTCTTTCGAAATTACCTCTTGTTTTTTACTCATTTTTCTATCCACGTAAAACTCTTCAGTCTATCACTTAAACCATACTCCTACCAAGGTGCCAGAATGTCTTTGCCCCATTCTTTCCACCACATTCACATAGAATATCTTCACGCCTTAATCTATCCAAGTCTTCTCTTCTTCATGGAAGCTGCTAGAAACCTGTGGAGAAAAATCACAATTTATAAGTGATTTCATAGTCTCCAACTTCCCCTGGACCCTCAACATTGTGTGACAACACACCTATCTTTACCAAGAGACCTCTCTTCCTCATTAACACTCTCTTTTACTCCTTCGGTGGAGAATATTGCCTCCTCTTTCAGTGGAGAAAAACAGAAGCCATCATTCATTCATTCACTCCATAAGAATTTATTGGGCCTTTTCTGTGGGCCAGGGATACTTCTGGCCATTGGTATACAGCAGTAAATGCAACAGCAAAATATCCTGGCCCATGTGAAGCTTATATTCTATCGAGAAGTGACAGAAAATAAACAAATTAACAAATTCAAATACTGTAAAGTATGTCTGATAGTGAGGTTGTCAAGGAGAAAAATAAAGAAGAGTCAGGGAAGAGGCCAATCAATATCTTAAATAAATAGGAAAGATATGCTTCATTGATAGGAAGATATCTGAGTAGAGAGACTCCAAAGAAAGACTTACGTGACAATTTTTGAAGCTCTTCTCCCTTGTCTGAAAATACCTTTGAGTCTACCCCAACATGGGTTGCATCTCCCCCATCCAAGGGGGAGCTCTGTTCTCCCACTGCTGTCATTCCCCAGCACTCTAGGCTGTATGTTCTTCCTCCTTCCCCTTCAGAGATTTCCTTCCACCCCTTACATCTACTCTACCTACAATTTTTCTTTCTTTATTCAAGTCTTATCTACTGCCATTTATATATGTCATTTTTTTTTTTAAGTTATAAAACAAAATCTCATTTTCTCCCTTTGTATAAATTCTCTAGGACTACTATAACTTTGTAACACACTGTGTGTTTTGAACATCAGAGTCTATTATCTCACAATAATGGAGGGTGGAAGTCCAGAGTGAATGTGTCAGCAGGGCCATGCTCTCTTGGTGGGCACCTGTCTCCTAGATTTTGGTAGTTCCCTGGTTTGGGCTTGCATAACTCCAATCTTCACATGGCATGCTCCCTGTTGCTTATCTCTGTATTCAAATTTTCTTTTCATAAAAATGCCAGTCTTATTGAATTACTGCCTACTCTACCCCAGTATGACTTCATCTTAACTAATTAGAGGTGCAAGAACCCTATTTTCATATGAGGTCACACTTGATGGTACTAGGAGTTAGGATTTAAACATAAGAGTTTTGGGATGCCAGCCCATAGCACAATTACATTCTTCTAGGGCTACATTTCTAATTTGCATACTATTCCAGAGCTATGGTTCCTGCAAGAAACTGCTCCTGTCCTATTTCTACTTCATTTTCAACACTGTTTTCTTCTTGTTCTATAAACTTTCACTCTAATCCCAAGGCTTCAATTACCATCCCTATCCTAACAACTCCCAAATATCTTTCTCAAGCCAAATCTTTCTTTTGAGCTCTAGACTCATGTCTTCAATGCTTGAAGAATGTCTTCATTTATATACCTCAGGGGCACCGAACACTCTGTATGTCCCAAATCAAACTCATTGCCTTTTCCCATCACCCACTTCTAACAGAATCCTAGCACTCTTTCCCTAGTTAGAGAATGGCATCACTGTTCATTTATTGCCTCTCCAGTAACCTTAAGTCCTCTTGCTTTGCCACCTCTCCCTTATCTCTCATCAACTACCAAGTCAGCCTGACCCTAGCCCCTGACTATCTCAAACTGCATCCTTTTCCTTCTGCTTAACTTGTCTCTCTCACCTGTGTAGAAATGGCTTTTGAACTGCCTCCCTTGTCTTACCTTTTCTCTTTCAACTCAGCCAATCCTTCAAATGCAGCCAGAAGGAGCACTTTCTAATGCCAAATTACTTCCCCAACCCCTCCTTTAATCTGTTCAATGACTGTCATCCAAAAGATAAAGTCCAAAATTCCAACATAGCATGGAATGTCCTTCATGTGATGGTTTTTCTTTACCTTTCCAGTCTTCTCTCTTACCAATATATTCTCCAGTCTTCCATCCACACTCTTCCTTATACATTCAAAAGATCATCTTTAAGCTGGAATATATCACACTAGCTATGATATTTGGACCTTTGCATGAGTGTTCCCACTCCCAAATCATCCTTCTTCTTTCAACTTCTCTCTGCTCAGGACTTAACTATATTATTTTCCAGTCAATCTTTGATGACCATTGCTCAAGCTTGACTTTTGAACTTCTTGAATGTTTCCTCTCCATATTATCTGCATATTTCCATTATACCACAGTATTAGGTAGATTTCAATAACTTATTCTGCATAATAAATAAATATGAAGTCTCAGTAGCAACAGTGTTTCTTGCTTATGTTGTAAATTTGCAGATTGGTGCTAGGCAGTAAGTCTCTGTTTCAGAGTGTAATCAAATTCAGGTTTTTTTCTATGTATCCACTCTCCTAGGGCCCAAACTTAAAGAGCAGCCCCCTTCTAAGATGTAACATTTTAATGACAGACTGCACCAGAACACAAGAGTCTGAGTTGAAAAATGCAGTAAAATATAAAGTTCCTGGTAGGATATGCGTTGCTCTAATGCACTCACATTAAATTTGCCAGAGCCAGTTACATACCCAAACCCAACATTCAATGAGGCAGTAAAGCATACTTTTCTCTCAGGAGGCAGGGCTTGACTGAGCATGTGCAATCCTACAGAGATAGAAACTAAACAAGTAAACACTACGGCAACATACACAAGAGCTTAGACTCACATGCTTTATTTGTCTCTCCTACTAAATTGTAAGCTCCTTTAAATCCTTGTGTCATTTTATTTTCAATGCTTTATACAATACCAGGCACATCATAGATGTTTAATAGATGTGAATTGAGTAAATACACACTACGTATATGTTCTACTGGTGTTGTAAGCTGAGATAATCACTTCATTAAGTTTTTATAGAATAGGGTAAATCCATTCTAGCTCTTGTGACACTGTTCTTTTTTGTTTGCTTGTTTGTATGTGAATTTTCTCCTCTAAACTAGAACCAACAATGGCAAGAACATCAACTCATCTCTAGCACCTAGCGCAATATCTGAAAGAGAGAAATTCAATGCATGTTTGAATAATTGAATCAAATCATTCTCTCAGTGGAAATCAGCATGTGTTTATTGATTACCTACTAGGTGTTGGGCATTCTCACTTTAGCAGTAGGAATTAGAAGCTAGGAAGTCCAAAAGCCAATAAGGTCAAAAGAAAAGGAGAGGCCAGGGACAAATGCACCCCTGTGGTCCTGTCTTGAAGGGGGGTACTTGCCTCCTGGCAGAAGACTCAATACCACTGCACGAGTCCCTGCTCCTTCCCCACCACCCTGCTTGGGCCTCTCACCCCAATCCTGTGCCTGTGAGCTAATCTTCCCATCCAGTTTATTGCTTTGCACTGCTCAGCTCACCAAGCACATTTGTGTTTATTGTGTGATTAGTGCTGAGTACACTGAACAAGGTAATGACATGCAGCAAAGGCCAAGAGATGACGCCCTGGCTGTGTGCATTGCTTAATCCCTGGAGAGAATGAGGCACTCCTCTTCTATTGCCTGAAGCCCAGCTGCATTACATAAGCCCAAACCACTGAAGCTTTCAAGAAAGAGTCCTATGAAATGCAGCCAAAGGACCATTTTAGAGGCAAACCTGGCAATGAGTGTCACAAATGGTTTGGGGCAAAGAGAATTGTTTTTCTCTGAAATGGACTTGATAAAGGATTCTATGAGTGTAGACAATATGATATGATCTTCCAGGCAATGAGGAAGAAAGATACTGGATCCTCAGCATGCTGGTTCTCAGTTCGGAAAAAGTAGAAATTTGGGAACAATATAATGGAAAGGAGAACAAATGGTGGGCAATGCAGGGTTATGCCTTCTCATCATTGATCAGATCGACTTCTACCTAGTGGATAAGAAGACCCTCCTGTGACTAAAGCATTGGGCACAAATTTCAAAGTGCTGGGCCATTGCTGTCGTTTCCCTACAATGCACGTAACCTCTTTACCACAAAATAATAAATGCCAAATAATGAATGATAGAATGGTCATCAACTCTATCATCTTTTCTATATCTATATTTAAAAAGGATTTTCAAACATCATCCTGGCTAATCCTCCCCTGACTTGCCCACCATTTACACAATGCATAAATTGCTCTGTATGACAGAAGGAACACCAATAAGTGCTCATTCATTCATCCATTCATTCATTTGTTAATTCATTTCACCAGTAATTGAGATATATTACTTTCAAGGCATGGGGCATACATCCTTGAATAAAATAAGTGTCTCTGCTATTGTGAAACTCACAATCTAGCAGGGAAGAGAAACATTCAATAAGTCTACAAATAAATACAAAAATATGGGTTGTAGTAAGTGTTATGAACACTTCCTTTTTTTGTTGTTTTGTTTTTTTGTTTTTGTTTTTCTAACCTGAAGACTTCAAGGAAGTTATAGATGTATTTCAGGGGGAGTCCATGAATTCCTTTAAGTTGTATGTAAAATATTCTATGTATTTAGGTAGATCTTTTTTCTCTATTTCTGTGGCTTTCATCAAAATCTCAAAGAGGTCTGTGATCTCATAAAAGTTAAGAACCAATGCTTAAAAGCCACACCAGACAGGATTTTCTTCTTTCTCCATTGCTACCTCTCAGAATTGATTAAATTTGTTCTTGTTTAGGGATGGCACTGAAGCAGCCAGCTCAGAAAAGCAGAGCTAGAGGGACTAGTTTTTTCCTGCACAGGCTCATGAGAGGACTGAGCACATGCGGTCTGGAGTAAGCCCACCAAAACATCAATGTTGGTCACTTTGGGGAGTGGGAAATAGGGTGATGTTTACATTCTTTCCCATATGTTTCTCTGATCTCAGGATTGTTTAAAATAAACGTGTGCTTTTATAACTAACATAATTATAAAAATTTAATAAATTAAAACTATGTTTTTAGGGAGAAATTGGATATTTTACCATTTGTAAATATCCTTTGTTTTGACTGAGTCATGCAAAGGTATTATACAGAAAACATAATATACTGGCAGTGTGATTATATACAATCTTCCATTCACTAATTTTAGCCAAGCTGAGGTCGAAGTTGAGAAAAGTCGGCCTGCTGAGCTGTGGATTGCCAGGGTGGCAACATGCTTCTCACTGGAGAGCGAGGGTCTAGGGCATATATGACTCTTGGCCTTTGACACTGGCTTCTACCATGAGTGATTTCCGAGTCACCAGGCAGGCAGCCCATTCAGAAATAAGGCTAAAAAAGCAGGAGTATTTAAAGAAGCTTCTCCTAGCTCACAAGTCACAGTTGTAAAGACAAACTAGGGCTAAGAGTTAAAAAATTGAATGTTCAAACCCAAGCTCCTCAAATTTCTGATGTCTAGTCTGGGCTTCAATCCCCTAACCCACAAATAGGGGATGTCATATCATTCCTGCCAATCTCCTTGTATCCTTGAGCTATTAAGAATAAACTATTAAGAACTAGTATCGGGGCTGGGGATGTGGCTCAAGCGGTAGCGCGCTCGCCTGGCATGCGTGTGGCCCGGATTCGATCCTCAGCACCACATACAAACAAAGATGTTGTGTCCGCCGAAAACTGAAAAATAAATATTAAAAATTAAAAAAAAAAGAACTAGGATCACGGGCTGGGATTGTGGCTCAGCGGTAGAGCACGTGCCCAGCTCCAGAGGGGCCTGGGTTAGATCCTCAGCACCACATAAAAATAAAGGCATTGTGTTGTGTCCATCTACACCTAAATAATAAATATTTTTGTTTAAAAAAAGAACTAGGATCACATAAAGATTAGAGAAGAAAGGGTGCACAACAATGTGTCCATCAAAGACATTATTGTATACCTAGTATCACATTGTCTGAGAATAATGTACACTACTGAAATATATGCTCTTGATTTCTATAAATAACAACATAGCTCTAGATATCCCTCCAGAGGTAGCTCCTATACATTGTTCTTTTAAACTGTGGACATACTGGGGGAGAGATATTATATGTCTAGGCCAGGAGCTGTGTTCACCTACAGTATATGTCCAACTTCTGAATCCAGCCCATCCATTGCATCTGAAAACTTTCATCATCAGAAAAGCTTGGCCTGTCACATTGCATTGCACAGAATATGAGAAAATGATAAAAAAAAAAAAGGCACAAACACGTGGTGGGTTGCTCACGGTACAGGGAGCTTTGAGGGCAGAAAGGGGGTCTGGAGAATGGCAGAAAGTTTGTCTGCAACCTTCAGTCTGTGAGCTCTCCAGCATGGTAAAGCCATGGGTGATTATTGCTGTTATTTATAGAGCAATTTTCCCCCTCATTTAGACACAGAGTCAAGTAAGACACGTAGGCACAGATAAATAATACCTAACAGTTCTGTCTAGACATTCCTTCTCCAAGTTTTATTTTTTTCTGCACCTTGAAATCCAAACTGGATGGAGGAGCTCAAGGGTAAAAGAGAAACAGTCCTTTTCTGAAGAACAAGAGTGAAAACAGGCTGAGAAAACTCTGAGTGCTGAACCAGGGCAGACAGTGGGAATCTGACAATGTTGGTAAATGTGGGGAAAGAACAGTTTTCTTTTTCCATGTGTGGTGACTTTATTCATCATGAAGTGGGTGAGAAAGGGGGAACCTGCCACGGGATGATGCCAATCAGATTCCAGTGTCACCCTGCCTCTGGTGAACAATGGGATGGGCACTTAACCTCTCGGATCTACAATTCAGTCTTCAATTAAATGCAAGATTTAAACAACATCAGCATTTCCCAAGTTGTATTCAACAGAACATTAGTTCTACAGGATGTTAGTAAGCAAGAGTGTGGAGGGGGACAAAAAAGCTGTGGTCAATTAAGTTTGGGGGATGCTGGGTTAAATACAATTGAACAGGTTTTTATACTGCAAGAATTCTCAGGGCTTTTAATATGCTAATGTAAGTTCTGAATCTCCAACAGGTGACTGACTATGCAGAGGATAAACTTTTTCCCAAAAGTTATCTGGCCATAGAATTCTGGGGTTTTGTTTGCAGTTTGTTTAATTTTTATTTTGCTCAGTTTTGTTTTAGTGAACATCAACAAAAATAAGAAGCTACTTTGAGAAGACTGGACTTAGTCCTTCAATTCTCCAAATTATGCAGTTCTGCAAAGGATGATTAAATGGCCATTGTGCTATTTTATGCTTGAGAATGAACAAGAGGGATCTGTCTTATGTTGATTGACAGCTAAAATTGCAGAACCACGTGTTTATTTTCTCATTTAATGTCCACAGTAACCTAGCAAGGTGAGTACTATCATTCTAATCTTACAAGAAAGGGTATTGAAGTTTTGAGACATTAAGCAAATTTCTCAAAAGAATACAGTCAGGAAGCTGTGGATTTTCTTGTCAGTCACAGAGACATGTAGAGGCAATTTTAAATAAGAGGACATTTGAGCAGTAACTTGAAGGAGGTGAGGGAGCCATGCAGATATCTGGGAAAGGGTGTTTTAGAGAACAACCTGTGCAGAAGTAAAAAATGGGAATGTGCCTAGCTTGTTTGAGTAACAGGAAGGATGTCAGTAGCACTAGAATGGAGTGAGCAAAATAATGAGGAGCAGAACACATGGGGTCAGAGAAGTGATGGGACATCAGATCATGAGGCGCCTTGTGGTAATCACCCACTCTGGCTTTGACTCTGAGAGAAATGGAGAACAGAAGAGTGACAACATCTAGCTAATTTTTTTTTTTTTAAATCACTTGATCTACTGAATTGAGAATAGATTTTATGGAGGTGAGACAGTCATTAGTGCTGTGTTCTCATTCTCCTGGGACATGGCTGGATTGTACTTTCCTGTTCCCTTGAAGTTGTGCATAGCCATATGACTGGCTTGACCAATAAAATGTGAACAGAGTGATATGTGTCACTCCTGGGCAGAAGCCTTAAGGTCCTATGGACAATTTTGCTTCTACCATGAAACTGGGGGCTGCTTTGTCAGTCTGTATTGATGGAGACTAGGGTTACAGTGCCAACCTATGTCAAATGTGAGAGTGAGCAAGAAATAACTTTGTTGGTTAAGCCATTGAGAGATTGGTGTTGTTTCTGAAGCATAATGCAACCTATTCTTATTGATATAGAGGACAGGAAAGGAGCAGGAGAATTAGCAAACGCTATTGCAATAATCCAGGTGAGGGATGATATTGACTTGAGTGGGGATATGCGCAGGGAGATGGTGGAGTGGTTGGATTGTGAATGTAAGTGAGAGGTAAAATCTACAGGACTTCCTGATGGTTTATATGAGGGGTGTGAAAGGGAAAAGTTTCAGCACCCACTCTAGGCATTCTGGTCTGAGTAATGAGAAAGATAGAATTGACATAAGATCAGTGGGTTAAAGAGATTTGGAAAAAAAAAAAAAACCTGTTGTGACTTTTTTTTTAAAGTCTATTTTTATTCTATCCTTCCAAAATATTTTTGTAGTTTTGGTTATCTGCTGATATTTTTGAGTTTAACTATTTTCTCCCTGGACATAGTATGGGAAATCATAAGAAGTTCCAAGCAGTTGAGCAACAGGATTCAATTTGAGTCTTCCATGAAGTCAAAGCAAAAGGACAGTGTTTTGTTGTGCTTTCCTCTACCTTTTTCAGGAAGTTCATTGACTTCAGTGTCTAGGGAAGATATCAGCAGCATTTTATGTGGCTCCCTTTTAAAGCTAGGGTTCAAAACAAACCATTTGGAGCTCATTGATTCTGTTTTCCCCTTTATTGTTTTCTGCCTTGATTGAGTCCTTTGACTGTAAAGGGTAGATTGATTCAGAAGCTTCTAATTTTCTGCCTGCTTGATGATTCTCACCTATCATGTTTGCTTCCTGTCTACAGACAATCGTTATTCTACTTCTTCTGGGCATTGCTAAAATTGCACCATCTTCAGAGGATTTGGCATCTGACTTCAAATTCCTTTGCCCTTAGGTGATTTGCTTCTGGAGGTTCCAGGCAGCTCTAACAGCAATATCAGGCTTCCTGAAACTTTTTACAGGGAAGAGGTTGCAAACTGCCATCCACAAAGCCAAACCTCTCTCCCAGATTCCTGGGTTTGATTGACCCATACAGTAATAAAATGAAAATCAGAAGATTTCTTTTGAAAAATTGAGAGTGTTACTGACCCTGGGTACCTACTCTTTAAATATCAGGCAACTGTCTGTTGGAACTGAATATATGTTGCCCCTTTAAGTGGCACAGGTATTCCCTGATACTCCCCTACTCCCACCTGGATGGATAACTCATTTTTGTTATCTGCGCTGCTCTTTGCTTTCAGGAACACAGAGGTTTTCCATATGCATTATCTTATTTAGTCCTCACACCCATGTCAGGTCAATATTTTATAGATCGGGAACCCATCCTTCTTAGAGCTGTATTAATTGCACTTTTTATTTGAGTGCATTTAAGGGTACTTAAGTGTTTCTATTTGGATTCTCTGAGGGCCAGGATTAAATATTCTATTTTCTCTCTTTCTAAACAGCATGCAGTCTAGACTATTCAGGGATATTCTTCAAGGGAGGCATCAGACACTGGTATGCTGATATGAGGAGTATAGACTTTGGGCTCATGCTTCTCACATATGTGTTTGTTGTGTCTTCCGAAAACATGCTATTTAATCATGGCGTGGCTTGGTTATCTCACCATAAAACAAATATAGAAAATGATGTTTAATATTTTCTCAGTGTTTCAAGGCATCAGATTGGAATAATAAACCAAGGCCAGGACTTGAAGGACCTTCATTCACTGTCATGGTAAGATCTTCTATTCCATATGTCAGTTACTTTCAAACTGTGCATCTCCGAATCCTAAGGCTGTGCTGACTTATCCATCCTCCAGGGACTGTCACAAGGCAAAGGAATGAATGTTCTGGGGCCCAGACTCCCGATCACATTATGATGAATGATATGGAAGCCACTGAAGAGTTTTTAGCAGAAATTGAGCTGGGAAAATTCTGAATTAACAGAGATTGCTCTGTGTAGAGAATAGATTTAAGGCAACAAACCAGATGACACACAGACAGGAGTGCAAGCAGAAGATGCATGCTCAGCAAACTGGGAAGAAGAAAAAGTATATGGATTGCAAATGACTCAAGAATGGGTAATAAGGAGCCGGGTGCCATGGCACAGGCCTATGATCCCAGCCAGTTGGGAGGCTGAGGCAGGAGGATCATGAGTTCAAAGCCAGCCTCAGCAAAAGTAAGATACCAAACAACTCAGTGAGACCCTGACTCTAAATAAAATACAAAATAGGGCTAGGGATGTGGCTCAGTGGTCTCGTGCTGCTGAATTCAATCCCTGGCACCCCCACTCCCCCCCCCAAAAAAAAAATAAAATGGGCAGTATGGAGAAAGAAGAATCAAGACTGATTTCCATATATTTGGTTTTGATGATGGTTAGGAAAAATTAAGGAGTCATTTAAAAAATAGTCAATGTTACAGAAGGAGGACTGTTACAGCAGGAGGACTGTGATGTACTCTATATAGGTCTCTATCACCTAAATATTGATCAGAAGTGGAGAGGATGATAGGCAGTCAAAACAAAGAGATTCACCCCCTTAGCTCCTCAAGAGCTTCTGTAACTTTTCATTCCATCTCCAAACCCATTTTCTCATTCATTAAATGACATATATGAGTACTAGGAAGATCAAAGGATTCAGAGACATGCCAAGATTTGGACCATTAAGTTATTTATGAAAGTCATGTTTTACCTATCAATTCCCTCAGTCAGTAAACAAGAGAGGGGTGAGCAAAAGATGACGGCCTTGGAGGACTTATCTCCCTTGATTCTTAGCAGTACCCACCCAAAAGGGTCAGCAGAGAGGTCTCCCACAGCTTTTCAGCCCTCCTGAGCCTGCTATAAGTACTAGGAGTCAAAAATGATACCCAGTGCTTGACGTTGGGCTTTCCGAATGGCCCAGGTAAGCTCTTGCTTACCTTTATACTTGGACATCTTCCTTCATCAATTGTTCATTCCTTGGACAGCTCTTTTGTTCTCAAGTAAATATTATTTGACTAATTTGGGCCTAATTGAGATTTCCTTTTAGAAATTCTTAAGAAGAGATGAAATGGGGAGATGGATTATGTATACATGAAAGTGAAAAAAAAAGTAAAAAGTGAAAAAACTAGGGAAAAAAAAGAGGGTTATGTTTTAACTTGTACCACTGCTTTGATCTCCAATTTCTTGATCTCTGTCACACAGCTAGATATTTGGCAGCATGATATGTAGAAACACGTTATGTGGGGATTTTTTTTTTTTGTCACATGTAAGTGATTTATTAAAGATGAGCTCTCTCAGAGCAAAAGAGGTGGAGGCCAGGACAGGGAGGAGGTGATCAAAAAGACAAATTCCAGCCAGATCTCCATATGTTGTTCCATAGAGCAGTGACTGGCAAGGTTGCTGGGCTGCCCTACTCCTGCACCCATTAGTTATTCTCACGTGTGTGAGTATAGGTGAAAGGACTTTGTAAAATGGCAAACCCTTTAAGTACTAATAATGATGTGTAATGAAGTCTTTAATGAAGACCTGCGGCCTCGTGAGCAATAAATACATTCATAACAAAAATACGTGTGGGAGTTAACCTGCTGTCTTCATCTCTTCCTCCTGCTGTAGAGAAACACCTGCTCTTATGGTGTATGCTCAAGATGGACCAATACAGAAATAACACCTTTAATGAGATTCACCCCATTCTGCTCTTCCCAGGATGCAATTCATGTTGCACCCCTCTTCCTAAGCACCAAAGTTCTTTTTCCTCCTATTCCTGTGTTCTTGCTAAACTGGTGGCTCTGATATAGCCAGCAGAGGGAAGAGGAATCCACATGATGGGGAAGGAATGTAATATTGTCCTCCCTTTCAAAGGCATTTGAATCCCTTGCTGTGGTTTGAAGGAGTGTCTCCCCAAGGTCCATATATAAAAACTCAGTCCTCAGGATGGCAGTGTTGGGAGGTGCTGCGGAACTTAAGAGACAGGACCAGAGAGGAGATTCTTGGGCCACTGTCCTTGGAAGGTGAAGCAAGAATTAAAGACAGGCAGTCAGTGTAGATAAGCAATCCATCTATATCTTGAAAATGGAGCCTGTTTTGGATACTGGAATTTGGGAGACAGCCCCTGGAAGATTGGAATGTTAATGCCTCCTGAGCCCTTTGGTTACCAAGATTGCCTGCCCATACTGCCTCTCCCAGAAGGTTGTTAATGAAGCACCCTCTGAACAATCTGGGAGCTGCTAATTAATGTCCCCTGGCCTGCTGCTCCCTTCCTGCTCTGAGGGGTTCACTCCACCTTGGCCCTTCCAGCCCCACTGCTTCTCACCCTTTGGCTTAGTCAGCTTTTGTCTTAGTCAGAAACACAGAAAGGAGAGAGATTAGGAGGAAGAAGGCAGGAGAACAAAGAAAGTCTAAAATGTATAAAAGGGACAGTACATTCCCACTTCTTGGGGTACTAGGACACCAGCTAGAAGTCTGTGTTACTGTTTTTTAAATAAAACCTGATTTCTGTGCTTGACTCTGTCATTCTCTAATGCTCAAACTTTAACATTTGAGGAAGCAGAATTCATCACTGATAAACTAACCAGCAGTATCAATGGGACTAGGGGATGCTTTCTCTCTTTTCTCTCCCTCTCTCTTCTTTCTCTCTCTCTCTCTCTCTCTCTCTCTCTCTCTCTCTCTCTCTCTCTCTCT
>NW_026000243.1:8095738-8136286 GCF_001458135.2 Marmota marmota marmota | reverse complement strand
CATGGTCTCTGGTCTCTCTCTCTCTCTCTCTCTCTCTCTCTCTCTCTCTCTCTCTCTCTCTCTCTCTCTCTCTCTCTCTCTCTCTCTCTTCCCCCCCACCTCCCTACCTCCCTTCCTCCCTCCCTCCCAATTGGTGCTGAGTTGCTTGTTCCAACTCACACTCCTGCTATGATGTGCTCATCTTGCCAGAGACCCAAGCCAATGGGGCCACTCAATCTTGGACTTGAATCTCCAAAATAGAACTGTCTTTACTTGATAAGTATCCCATGTCAGGTGTTTAATTTTAGTGATGAAAAACTGACTAATACATCTCTGTTAGGATTAGCCAAGCCTAGCAATATAGCATTTGGGTTTCTGTTATGAGTGTATTCATTTGAGTTCATGGGTCTTCATTAAAAACCATGCTTGCATAGTAAGCATTACTTAGAAAGATCGTCATTTTATAAAGCCTTTTCAGGTAACAAGGGGTGGTCACAGGGAGGTTTGGTTCATCTTTTTCATTTTAGGGGATACCAGTAGGAGTCAGGGCTTGGAAAATGACAGGATATCTCTCTACGGCCTTCCTCAGCCAGTTTTCCTCCCTGTATCTGCCAACCGTTCATTAGCTTGCCAGCCACTCACCATCCAGAAGAAAGTATGAGTAGTGTCTAGGGGATTAGTTCTGTAACCTACCCATAAGAACTAGAAGAAAATTGAATGCAGCAAGAAAGGAGCCGGGCACCCAGCAGTGCAAGGAGAGGGTTTAGGCGTGAGATTCTTCCTTTCTTATTCCTCGGTTGTTTCTATTTGCACAAGATGTGTTTCCTCCCTCAACCTCATCCAGCTGTATTCCCAGCCCATTGAAGGAAGGAGGGGAAAAAGCTATTTAAATTTATACTGTTGAATTTCTGTAGGACACCGAAATATTTTTGAAGTTAATGGGGGAGCTCTGAATAGTCTGTTTCAAATAATTACAGGAAAAAAAAAATACATTGAAATAATTAGTAGTTGCTACTAGAACATTCAGCAAAATGAAATGACATCTTTGCATGCCTATTAAATGGCACTTTATTTTCAGTTTAGGGTGTTTTGGATGAAATTAGATGGCAAACATACTGCATCATTGAGTGATTAAAAGAACTAGTATCATTTAGAGTTAGACTAGTACTATCATCAGCTTTTTTCTTCTTTCACTAAAAAAAAAAAAAAAAAAAAAAGTGCTGTGCTATCCTGTTAGGCAAGATTTTAATAGAAATGGGACCAACTGTAGCCCTTGAGACTTGAGCTTAAGTGGCTTATGTGAAATCCCCCGGATGCAAGGAAAGGTGTTAAACAGAATCTGATTATTCTATTTTTTCTAATTCTGGGATTCTCTTTCTACTCTGCTTAAAGAATGCATAAACCTCCCACTCCAACATCTTCTTCTCTCTCAAAGAAGAATCTTATTTGCCAAAAACCAGAAAATGGTCTTAATCTAAAGAGTAAGACCACATTTATCTTTAATTTTACTCCTTGCATCTTCATAGTATCCCTCCTCTCTATTAAAAAGAAAAAAAAATTCTAATTTTAAAACATTGACGAGAAGACTGATTTTCAGCCTTTTAATTCACTAAGGCCTTTGCCAGAACACTGACCACAACCTGACATCCCCACCTCTCCTATCCCCTCCTCCTCCATCTTCCTCATCTCTCTTTGCTTCCATCCATGGTCCCTCTGTCCCACTTTGCTGCTGCTTCTTCCTGCTTCCCCTAACTATTCTCTTTTTATTTTCTCACTTCAATTCAAGAAGAAGAAACAAATGGAGAAAGAAAGAATAGACGTGACATAAGAATGTCTCATGAACTCAAATGTGTGTTGCTTAATATTATTTTTTAAATTTTATCATATGCAATTTGGGAGGGATATTTATGAAGCAAAGAGGACTGAAAAGTCCATATGTTCCAATTTTCATCAATATTTTATTATCAAGCACCAAGAAATTTATCTGAATAGCTAACCACCCCCTCATTTAAAACAAATAAACAATAAACGTGTTCGGGAGTCCTGAGACTGCATCCTTGCAGAGAGGAAACTGGTAACAGAAATGGCCCATGAGAAAGTTAGGTTTCTGATCCAGAATAGGAAATAGCAAAGTAAGGAGAGAACTGGAGATTGCTCTGTTCCAAAGCTTGGCTTGGGGCCGCCATGTTTCTTTTCCAAGGCCTGGCCATCATCTCACATATTGCTGGGCCTCTCTGCCTGGCGTTTCTTTAGCCCAGAGTACTTATAATTATTCTCCCTAGGCTTGTTTGTCCAGAAGTACCCACAGAAATATCTTGCCTGCTCCCATACCCAGGCCTCCAGGTTGTACCTACTGTCTCCCCAGAAGAATGGGCCTCTTCTGCCCTGGAGGTTTTGTTCTCCATGCATCTTCCCTTGAAACAGTTGAGAAAGGTTCTGAGAAGAGAGGGCAATTAGACATCATTTTTCTTAATATTTGCTATTCAAGTAAAAACCCCTCTAATTTGATCTTTTACCTCAGAAGACTGACATTAAATTTGAATATTTATGTCAAAAATAAAGGGAAGGAAGAGGAAATAGGCTATGGGGTGTATGTGGAGGCAGGAAGATCTTTCGAGGACTCCTAAAGAAACATGTGATCTGCCTCCACTTTGCTCAGGGGTGCTCTTATTGTCACACTGCCAGTCTTGTTCCTGACACATGGGGGCATCAATGAAAAGAGCTAAGGCTGCTGTCTGTGGCTGGTACTTGAAATGTTGCCCATGTCCATCATTTAGCAGGTCCTCTTCTCCCTTCCCCTTTCCCTCCTATGTCCAGTCTTTTCTCTCAGGTCATATCTTCCTTCAGCTCTCTTTTTCTCATCCCAGCATTTGCTGCTTGGTTGAGGTTTTCTTTTTATCCCTTCTATTGATAGAACCCCATTGGGCTACATGATTTTCTTTTCTATCCAATGCTCCATTAATGACTTTCTCCTCTATGTCTCACCTTCCCTGATTCCAGAAGTAGCTCTGACAGCTTCTCTAATCACGCCATATGAACAGCTCCTAACTTGTTTGTTGTGATGGAAAAGCAGGGCTAAGCTTGATCATTAGCTGATCTTCATGTAAAAGTCTTTTCTGCAATTTCTTCCTCAGTGACCTCCTGGAATAAGCTCTGGACTAGTGGCTACAAACTCACAGCTCTGTCTCCTCAATGTAGTTATGTCTCTTGGCAGTGTCAACCTGGCTTTGCTGGAGCAAGAGGGGATTTGGGGCCATGAAGCAAAAAGAAACCAAAACCCTGTAGTGACTGCTGTTTGGGAACATCCCTGGAGGTGGTGCTGCCAATCAAAACTGATTGCCCCTGTTCACCTGCTGATTGCCTCCCACTTCCATTCTCAGTTCTGCAAATTCATCTTGACTCTAAGATCCTCAGAAGGTGTGGGGATTTGCGGCCTCTTGTTCCCACTACCTAGCCATGGCTACACTGTATTATTTCAGTCTTGGCTATGCAAGTAGACAGTGTGGCTCTGTCCATAGCAGTCACTGCAGAAAGAAATAGAAAGAAATTTGGTTTTATAGGGCAGCAAATATCCTGAAAGCCCTGAGGGAAAAGCCACAGCCTCAGTTCCCAAACCAGGTCGGTTCAAGCTTTGTGCTCTGGATTTATAGTGTCTGTACTGAACCAATTTAAACAATTTCAATCAACTGGACTCACATGATAAATTGTATATAACTCATCTTTATAAAGGAGAGTATAGGTTTGGATTGAATTTGAACTTTGAGTGGGAGGTTGTGATCCAAGAAGTCTCAGAGTTTTCTCGTATAGTCACTGAAATTAAAAACTTATTTTAAAAGACTAGGACCGTCCTGAATTTGGGAATAATACTGAGGTCAGCAAATCCATAACCATCATATTTTTCCTGGGTACTAAGGAATGACTGTAGATTTAAGCCTTACCAGCAGGCAGCATTGAAGAAAGGTAAGTAACCTTGCCAAGTTTAATCAGAATAAAAATAATAGCATCTACCACACTGTGTGGTTTTGTGTATTAAAAGAAATAAAATGGTTGCTAATATTTATTATGCACTTTATATGTGCCAAGTATTATTATAAGCACTTTACATGTTCATGAAATGGTTCCCAGCACATAGTAAGTACCTAATAATTGTTGGGTATCATTGTTAATAACAACAGTCATCATAAACACTTTTAAAGCACACACCATGCATTGAGCTCTGTTCTAAATGCTTTACATATCAATACACTTCCTCTTCATCACAGCAAACTGTTAGCATCATCCCCACTTTACAGATGAAGAGACCAAGGCACAGATAGGCAAAAAAAAAAAAACATTGTCAAAGGTTAAGAGCTGATGAGTGGTGGAGGTAGGACCTGAGCCTTAGGGTTTCTGTAAAGAATGGCTCTTAACCACTGGCTCTCCTCCAACAAATATTGACTGAGCTCCTTCTAAGTGCCAGGCACTATTCCAGGAGCTTGGAATACATTAGAGCCTTGATGCCTTTTACATCCTTGAGAGGGTCAGAAAACAAACAAGCCAACCAGTAAAATATCTACCAAGCTAGGAAGTGGTCAGTGCTAAGGAATACAAATGAAGCAAGGAAGGTGGGCGAGATGCTGCAGTATGGGGCAACACTGAGATTTGGGATCAGTGTGTTAAGACACTTAAGGAACATATGGGTAAAAGCATTCAAAGCATTCCAGGCAGAATAAGTCCCTCAAAGACCCTAAGGCTTGGAGTGTGACAATCAATTATGCTAATTGATCCCATAGCCCCTCCTCAGCCCAAATTTCTAAGCTTGGCAAACCTATCCCAGCACTAGTAATAAAAAGAAGGATCTGGAAGTGCATTTCAAATCTTTGTGATGATTTCAAATCATCACAAATCCAACTATGAACCTCCACATGGAATAGACAAGACCATTACTGTCACAGGACCCCATGCAGGTACTTGGATGACACATTTAGAACATGTCACACCCCACTCCTAAAGAATCTAGTTCACATCTTTTGCTTGTGGGTGGAGAATGTCAGAGAGGGGCTAAAGCTGAAGATAACCTTATTTAAAACCACTTTGATCCAAGGATTGTAACCATTTAGTGTTTATCGATTTTTCTTTCTTATTTTTAGGAAGATGGGAACATGTTAATTAAACATTTTTGAGTGGAGCAGTTTTCCAGGGAGGATGGCTTAAGTCCCCGAGAACCGCTGAATCTTTTATTGCTTTCCAACAGAAGCTCCTAGGAGAGCCTGGGTCAGGTGAACCACCTCATTCCCTCCTCCCAGTCTGCCAGACTCTGGAACTGGGCAGAGGATATCTGAGCTCTGAGCCTCTTTTGGCCTTAGCCTCTTATATGGAGAGCTATCAGACAATGGATGAAGAAGCATTTTTTTTTCCGTCAGAAATAAGAGTAGTTCTGCCTAATCCACTGGCACATGGCTCCATTCATGGTGAGCCACCCTGGAGGAGACCACTCTGCAATCTCAGCTTGTTCCACACACTTGCCTGACAGTATGTGGCAGGAAGACAAGGTGCTAGCTAGACAATACCTAATGTTCTCACCAGCAAAGAGAAGAGGAAGTGCCCTTCTGGAGAACTTTTCACAGGGTTTGTGGGTCTAGATGATTCCTTGTAAGTACTTCGGCTGTCACAGACACAAACTCATGACAAACTGAATTACATTTTTCTTTTTGATATATTTCTTTTGTCCACAATTTTATATCCACACCTTATTCTGTTTAAGGTTCTGTGTTACTTCACTTTGCTTTTAACAATTAGAGATAACACTTAGCCCTATACTATATTACTTCCTCTAATAGAACACGTCACACCCCACTCCTAAAGAATCTAGTTCACATCTTTTGCTTGTGGGTGGAGAATGTCAGAGAGGGGCTAAAGCTGAAGATAACCTTATTTAAAACCACTTGATCTTTTCAAAACTCCCCAAAGCATATATTACTACCACCATTTTTCAGATGAGAAGGAAGGCTTATGAACACTATATCCTTTACTTCAAATCAGAAGTTAGTAACTGGTAAACTAACAAAGATTAAAATGAATACTCTTAATCTTTTCACAGTCTGCCTTGTGTCATTTACCTAGTATCTGAAAATGTATGCATGCACAGATGGCCACCAATTTATGATGGTTTCTCTTTACAATTCTTTGACTTTACCATGGTATGAAACCATACCTAGTCAACCACTGTGTTTTTCATTTTCAGTACAGTATTCAGTAAATTGCACAAGCTATTCAATGCTTCATGATAAAATAAGCCTTGTGTTAGGTGATTTTGTCCAATGATAGGCTAATGTTCTCTGAGCACATTTAAGGTAGGTGCAGCTAAGCTATGATGTTCAGTAGGTTAAGTGTATTAAGTGCTTTTTCTACTTACAGTATTTTCTACTTATGATGAATTTATCAGGATGTATCCCCATCATAAGGTGAGGCACATCTGTGTATATACATTCACCTAGATATGCCCATATATTCATATTACACAAATATGCATATCTACTGTCAGTGAAAGGAATTATCTTTTTCTACCTTAGACTCATTGCAGAACTTATAACAAGACAGAATGGCAAGAGAAAAACTTATTCATTTATTCAATGTGAGTATTATATGTATGTGAGCCTCCAGAAATGAAGACCCCAAAAGACAGGAAGCCTTGCATATACTTAGGATTGATGAAGAGTGAATAGTCCTGGGGAAATTGCTTACAATTTCATACAAACAGGGTATGATCTAATGCTAACAAACAGGGTGGTGGGAGCACATAACAAGACCTGTTTGCTCAGATCCTCTCTGTATCTCTGGGCCTTCAGAAAGAAGGATGTTCCTTTCCTCTAGGTTTAGGAAGGGCATCTCTTGTATGAGAGCCTTAAAATCTGCTTCAGGGAAAAGGGTCAAAATTTGAGATTGATATCCCTGCATCTGCTGTTTTCTCAAATGCCAAGGTCCATAGTTTAGAGTGGTGTGTCATTAACCATATCAACACTCACACTATGTTGAGTTATGGGAATGACTAGAAGGTTAAAGTGTTCTCTACTTTTGGCACAGCAGGAACACAGTCCAGAAATAAACCAATAAGTAAATGGTGCTGCTTTTCTAGAGCTGAAGGGATAAAATAACCCATGGTGAACCTGGGCACCTTCTTTTTTGGAAGCTATAGTGATTTTTGCCCTTGTAGTTAAATCTATAAGAGAGATGGGGCGCATTCCTAGGACTGTAGGCCACTTGGCAGAAAGAACAGGAAGAGGGTATCTGAAAATAGGAGGTGAACTGGCTCTCTACCAGAAGGAACCAAAGGAGGCATGAACAGAGGTATAACCAGAGAGAGGAGACAGAGGAGGGTGAAGAAACTGGTTAAGAAAAAGAAGACACAATAAAATGAAGGAAATATAGTAACAGTGTTAACAAAGATGGCCAGAAAAAAGAGTCAATCAGTACTGAAATAAAGTTCCTTCCAGAAAATGACTCAGGCTGGGTCTAGAAAGCAATGATTTTAAGTGGAAATGACTATAGAATTTAGAGAGCAGAACTTCTCCCTGAGGGCTTAGGAGCATTCCAATTCCCCATCCAACCTGTACCCAAATTACAGATCTGTTGGGTTGGACATCATGGTTTTTTTCATCTCCCAACTGTGAGGAACTTGATCTCCAGGTTTGGATAAAAAATAAATGCCCCCCTGATTCTCTAGTGAGATACTGATGGTTTGACCTCATGCTGCTCTCTTAATGAAACCCTAATCACTCAGCCATAGGCATGAGCTACACAACGGAAGCCTCTGCAAAACTCCTTAGTACCAAACATGGAGTAGCACATACATAATGGAAGAATCTATTGATCCCCCACATCTCTGTGAAGAGACTCGACTGTCACTTACATTATTTTGACCCAGGCAAAAACATTCCATCTCATTGAGACTGGGCCTCCTTGGCCTTTATCATACAACACCATTCTTTTGCCTCCCTTGCATTTTTGTTTGTTTGTTTGTTTGTTTGTTTTAGTTGTAGATAGACACAATAAGTTTATTTATTTCTTTCTTTTTGTGGTGCTGTGGATCAAACCCAGTGCCTCACACATGCTAGGCAAGTGCTCTACCACTGAGCCACAACAACCCCAGCACTTCCCCTTGGTTTTTTGTTTGTTTGCTTGCTTTCTTTTGGTGGTTCTGGGAATAGAACCAGGGCCTTGTGCATGCAAGGCAAGCACTCTACCAACTGAGCTATATCCCTAGCCCACCCCTTGGAATAATTTCCTCATTGCTTCCCAAACGTCTGCTCTTTCTTCAATAAGCAGGATAAGCACAATCTCTCCCTTGAGGATTAGTGAATAGTTTAACACCTGATGATGTACTTACATGACTTAGGGTCTGTGCCACTTCACGTACATAACTCAGACATGCATTCCATCTTGGACATATCTCTTATGAACAGAAGATGATGTTTTAAGCAAGTTAATTAACCTCTCTCTATCCTAATTTTTCATCTGCTAAAAGGGCATCAAGAAAACTATACTTCCTAGCCATACATTGATCTCAATGGTCTTCTCTTTCTCCCTGCTTCTGTCCCACACCTCCCAGTTTAACAGGTAGTCTGTATTGATATCATGATCTTCTTAAGGACTTTCTTTGATGGTCATGGTGTTTACCCTTAGAGTAGGCACTTGATAAAAGGAAAGCCAATCAATGGTCCTTACTATGAAGTTCCTCAGAGCTGGGGAGAAGTACCTGACTCTGCTGGTAAAAGAGTGAGGATATAAACCTCAGATCAGCAGATTTCTTTCCCTCCACCATGGGGAAAACAACTGATGTACAGTAGATAGCAGATATGAATAGCTGATACAGAGAATGGAGATGAGGGAGAACAGGTGAGGGAAGGAAAAAGAGGGAGACTCTAATACAGTGAACAAGAAGGAGAAAGATAAAGCTGACCATGTCCATGTCTCTGATTCTAACCACTGTGGTTAGATAATCCCTGTTGTCTTTGTCTTTATGCACTACTTGTGTTAAATTCCATTCTCACTAAAGTCTATTTCACTCAACCAAGAGTCATGACTACCTGGCTGGGCAGTTCTAAGCATTAATTATATAATGCATGTTAGGTGTTTACCACATTGGCCAGCCTACAGTTGAAGAACACAAACAATGGTAGCTGCTCTTGTCTCCATCTTCCCAGGAAGCTGTCCAGGATAGTGGCGAGGTGCCTGGACTCAGGACACCAAATTCTTGGCTGCTCAACCCAGGTTTACCAGTCATTATATTTGATCTTGAGCAAGTTATTTCTCTGCATCTTAACACTCCTGTCATAAGACATCTATAGATAAATTAGCTCAATATTCAGCAAGGGCTTAAAATACTTTTATTATCATTCTTATCTAAACTTTAGTTTACCAGGTTGTTTCCCATATTAACTTGAGTCAGAACTACCTTAAATGCAGGATCATTATCTTACTTCACTTGCCATATCAGACATCACATATGAAACGTATTGTACGCCTTCATAAAATATTGAATTGATAACCAAAAGAACATCTTTTATAAAATGCTTTCTAGCTGTTTAATGCAGACTAGCTTTTATTTCCCAACTAAATACTCCATAATGCCAAATATGCTGAGGACATTGGTGGGAATTGTTTAAATACCCTCTGCCTGATTTCTGGGCCACATCTGAAGAGCATAAAAGAATCTACCAAAAGCACTTCTGAATTGTTTTCCCTTTGTCTTCTTGAAGTTTCTCTAGCAGTTTGTCAAAGTGGGAGCAAGTGGAAAAAGTTATGCTATATGGCAATGACAGAGCAAGTTTGTCCCATTCCCCAAAGCACTGGCCTTTGGATGCTAAGTGGAGCTGTTCCTAGACTTGTCTCTAGCAAGTGCTCTATGAAATTCTTAGCGACCCTTTGAGGTGCCTGTCACAGGGGAATCTAAGGATGATCTTGCTCTGTAGGGCAGTTATGAGATTATCGTCCTGGTCCACTGGGGACTGACAGTAATGGCAGCTCAGAGCAGCTGTGGTATTCGAAGGAGGAGGGAAAAAACCTTCAATCCACAGTGCCATCAGCACAGCACTGAACGCAGCTCCGTCTCCAGCTGATTTCATCTAATGTGATAACACTCATGATAATAAATATTGTTAAAAATAAAAGTCACTCTGGGGATTGCGAATCACTGGGACAGGTGTTCAGAATGAGAAGAGTGCAGTAATTGGGTGACTTATTCATTATTGGAAATGCCGTTTAAAATCTATTGCATTTAAAAAAAACAATACTTCAGCTGCTCTCTGGCCTTCCAAAGTCATTAGCGGGTGTTCTTTATCTGTTTGTTTTCCTCGCTGAAGTGAGGTTTTTAATGTCACATAAGAACTAACTTGACTCTGCGCCAACATCTCAGAGTGAATGATGCGGTCTTCGGAGGCTCACACATCACTCCACACAATGTCTCTCCTCTTTAGAGCTCATGGTCTCTGCAGTCTAGGGACAGGGTAGTGGGAAGGAACAGAGAGCTGACAATTCCTGCTTGACAACAAAGCCCATAGAGTCGGGGGAGAGACCCCTGGTTCCCTCCAGGTCACATAGTCAGGCTGCTAAAGGACTTAGAGAGAGAACCACATGTCCCACCTGTCAGTCCAAGCTTTGTGACAGGGGATGCAAATCAATAACAAATTGTTTCAGAAAGGTTCCTCTGCTGGCAGTTTTGAAACACCTCATCCATTTTTAAAACAATCCGGAAAGGGCATATGATAATAATTGTCCCATATTGGAGACTGAAGAGGCTGAGTTCCCAGCAAGAGCAATGAATTCCCAATGTCATATAGCAAGTTAAAAACTCAATTTTTACTTAAAATTTGCTTTTGAGACAGTCACAGTTACACATGCCTATAATCCCAGTGACTCCAGAGGCTAAGGCAGGAGGATTGCAAGTTTGAGGCCAGCCTTAGCAACTTAGGAAAAACCCTTAACAACTTAGTGAAACTCTGCCTCAAAATAAAAGTGAAAAGGACTGAAGATATACATGGTGGTAAAAATGCACGTGGGTTTTACCCTAGTACCAAAAAAAAAAAGTTGGTTTTAAAATATTCACTCCACATGTTTTTGTTTTCTGCTTTTTGTTTTTTTTTTATAATATTGTTTTCCAATTCCACATGAGCTATCCATGTCTTGAATTTCTAAGGGTGTGTTTGCTCCTGTTCATTGGGTGGAATCTTCTCCATATTTTAATGCGTATGAAAAATTGAACATGAGACTTTTACTTTGGACCATAAGATTTGTTCATCTTCTTTAGGGAAAAACTATTGTATTGGGTTCCTGTTGAATTTTATCATTCGGAGTGATCTCTTCATGATATTTTCTGAGTATCTCGGGATAATCTATATATGAACAGGAAACCATTTAGTATTTTGACTTGTATTTTGACTCTATGTCAAGTTGTTTGAGGAAGTCTTATGCCAAAGCTTCATTTCTCGAGTTCTAAAGGTAAATGCTTTATAATGATTATCTATGGAAGATATTCCTGGTGGAGTTGTAGGAGTTGTAGGTAAGGAGTAACTATAATATTCCTCTGACCTTTGAAGAAAGTGAATATAGCCATTTGTAGGTATATACTGAGGATAGGTGCCCAGGAAATGTTGCAAATAAACTTGGAAGTATCTTGGTTGAGACATTAGCTTCTTGAGACAAGGCAGACCACTGAAGACTGGGGATGAAAATATCAAAGAGGCAAAGTTTCTGCCCTCTGGGAATTCATTGGTGTTTGGGGGAATTCATAAGGTTGGTTCTAAGGCAGTTTATTTCCTAGCAATGTCTCAAAATGGACCATCTCCAACATGATCAAACACCTGCCATGGAATGAGGCCGGGGTTCTACTCTTCCCTCCATCATGAAATGTTGCTTTTCTCTTGGTTCTTACTTATCCTTCAAAGCAGATGTCAAACTTTATTTCCTCAGAAAAAATTTCCCTGAAATCCTTCAGTTGAGGTTAGGTCTCCGCCTATTTCTCTTCTGACATTTATGAAAACTATGATTCCATAGATATTTATACAGTTTCTAGTGAACCACTGACCCTTCTCAACCGGTGGAGAACCAGGAGAGCAGAAACTATGTATCTTGTCTCTACTTTGACCCCAGACCTAGCACCATGCCTGGCATAAAGTAGATATTTGAAGTTAAACAAGAGCTGAGGACATTGCTGCCTCTGTTGGTCCCGCATAAGGCCCCAACTAATATTTAATATCAAAAAGTTTTTTGTTTTTTTTTTAACATTAAAACAATTTTATTTTACTCACCATTTTGTGGATCAGAAATTCTAGAATGAATTGGCTACAAGATCACCTCATATCCAGAGTGTCAGCTTTCAAGATGACTTCTTTGTTCACAACCTCTTGTGCCAAGTTGATGCTGGCAGTTGATGCTGAGCTGCTTTTGCAGTGGACCAGAGCGTTCACACATGTGGTTGGTTTGTAATTCAGCATGGAATGTGGGAGCATCCTAAGATCAAGAATGTTTATTTCCTGGGCCAATACAACAAATTTCCAAAAACCAAGTAGTTCAATAACAGGAATTAATTTTCTCACAGTTTTGGAGGCTGGAAGTCCGAAATCAAAAAGTTTTAAAACGCTTGATTCATAAGGAAAACTATTTAATCCCTTTAATTCATCCCATAGATGGGAACTTTGCCCTACGTGGGAAGTGACTTTCTTCCTCACAGGAACACTGGGAGAAGACAGTACTTAAGGTTGGGAAAGATAGTAAATACGGGTCTTTTGTCCTTGTTTCTCCCTATATTTCAGCTATTCCCCATCCTTTTCACCTTATGGACCCTGTGCAGCGGGTGGGGAAAAGTATAGAAATACAGCACCCACCATCCTCTTCCCTACTAGGCTCAGCCAAAGTCCTATAAAACAAGTCGATGAAAAGGCAGGCAGCCAGAGTCTGTTTCATCAAGAGCAGCTTACAGGGCAAGGAACTCCCAACTGGCTGCTGAATAGCGTCTCAGATATACCAAAGAGGTAAATTAAATGCATTAATCTCGGTGAGAGTCACAATTGAGGCATTCAGGGCTGCACAGAAGTTTCCAACAATTGGCCTCATTTGCTTCAATAACAACAACAACAACAACAAAAAAAAAAACGCAGAGGGGAGTTTGGGTGGTATGGGTGGGTGTTTTCTGTTCTCCTTCTCCAGACGGTAATCAAAATGAAGTTCTGCATTGAGAATATGCATTTAATTTTATTCTATACTTGAAAGCAAACACATTTGGCCCTTTCTCCCATAATAAGGCAAATACTTTTTCTCTTTTCATTGAAGAACATAAAGATGATGCTGGTGACACCAAGACCCTCAAAGCTTCATTTCAGCCTCCTTTTGGCATAAAAAGGCAAATTTATTCTGGTTAAGATAGTTTTATCTTGGGTACACAGCATTTGTTCTCTTCAACCCATGAAAGCTGTAGCATATGAGTCTAGTAATGTTTTTATTTCTATTTTTCAATCATTTTGTTTTCATCTGTGAACCTGGAAAAGCTCCCACCCACCCACATCAAGGGCTAAGATTAACTAGATATTTTGTAGAAATTGAGAGAAAGTTTAGCACAAATATTGTACAAGCAAGCATGGTTTGTGGTTGTTTGCAGGATTTTGTGTGGAGCATTGAATGATAAGAAGGAACTCAAGACTAACAGAAGATGTGGCTTCAAGCTTTGGCTGTTTGGAGCAATTTTGATGGAATAAGTTAATGTTAATAACAACAGCAGAGACCACTTACTTTGGGCCAATGACTCGTCTTTACTTTCATTTTCCCATTTAAGCCTCAGGATAATCCAGTGGATTGGTACCATGATAAATTACTCTTTATTTGAGGAAACAACCTTAGAGAGGTCCAGCAAATTGTCTTAGAGCACACAACTAGTACAGGACGAAGCCAAGACTTGGACTCAGGTCAACTGATTTAGAAGCAAAAGCTCTTAATAGCTATTTTGCACTGCCTGGAGGCTTGAATTGCCCTCTTAGGTATTTGGTTTTCTTTTTGATACTATCTAATAATGTCTCTCTCCCAGGAGGTTGGTAGAATCAACTCAGAAAATGTAAGTAGATTGGAAATTATAAAACTAATAGAAAGGTAAGGCATTATTACCATTATTACTGTAGGACTTATCAACCCAGATTTTGTAAAGTAGTTCTGTCTCAAATAGTATTTTTTTAACAATTGGCTTAGATATAAGGACAGAAAGCATTCCAATAGTTATATATGTGTTCTCCCTAAAGGTAGTTTATATGCTACACTGAGATCTTCTCTACAAAGAAACTCAGTTAATCCTCAGTCAGGAAATTAGAACACTGGGATGTGGGGAAGTGTATAAAATAAGGAATGGATGGAGAAATTTCACTCTATATCGAGAGGTCAGTTTGTTTTGGATCAAAAATATGGGCAGAATGGAAGTAATTAAATTGAGCATCTCTAGGCCTTAGGTAAGTCAGAAACAAAGACAAAAGTTGATCTAATAAAGACACTTGTGTTTCTACTCTAGACTATTGGTGCCCCGTTGATAATCCTTTGTACCTAAATGATCCCATACATATCTATAGTATCCTGATATAAACATCTGTGGTTCACCACCTGATAGCCTTCTTTTATTCCATTTGAAAGTGCAAGAATCCCAAACACCAAGAATTTATGTTCCAAAAAGGAGCCCTCAGCCAATGGCATATGAGGATTAGAGAATAAATCAAACATCCTTCTACATCCTACAACTCCCAGAAGTCCCCCCAAGAAATGAACCTCATTGCCCCAATGATGACTTCCTGCTAATCCACCCTGTTTTAGACTTCTTGTTCCTTACTTCCCTACTCACCTTTCAGTGTTTCTTAAAGTCACTTCTTGCATAAGATATGTACTCTCAGATTCTTATCTCAGTTCTGCTTCTGGGGAAGTTCCACCTAAGACATAGATTAAGTGAAGAAGTTATTTCTGCAATAAGGTTAAGTATCAGGAAGAAGTGTAATGATTCACTCTCCAGACCAGCAGTAGGGACAATAGAATAGATGCCTGGGACTGGCTGTTTGTGAAGAGCAACACTGAACCTTTCATTCTTAGCGCTGTCTTCTGAAAAGATGCAAGTATCTTCTGAAGAAGCAAGCTAGCACGCAAGCCCAGAGTTTTTCAGACCTCCAGTGGTAAGCTAAGAGCCCATCTCCACTAGTGAACAGAGATCTCATGAATCCTGACTGTTTGACAATCACAGTCATCCCACCCAGAGGTACCTGGAGATATACAAGAAAAATAGGGACTTCTAAAATCAAAACCATGCCTGTGTTAGTCAACTCTTCATTCAAAATATTTATGACCAAAATATATGACAAGAATGATTTGGAGGAAGAAAAGTTTATCTTAGCTTACAATTTCAGAGGTCTCAGCTCATGGTCAGCCAACTCCATTGCTCTGGGCCTGAGGTGAGGCAGAAGGGAAGTGGTGGAGAAACACTCCTTTGCTCATGGCAGCCAGGAGGCAGGGAGAGTGGAAGGTCCATAGGGAAGGTGAATGGTTCCAGGGCATGCCCCCAGTGATCTGCCACTTCCAGCCATGCCCCACCTGCCGAGAGTTACCACCCAGTCAGTCCATCCAAAATAGGATGAACTGATTAGGTTATAGTTCTCATTATCCAGTCATTTCACCTCTGAATATTTCTGCATTAACATAGGAGCTTTGGGGAGATATCTCATATCCAAATTATAACAATTGTACTCAAAACTATAATTTTAGGGGCATCAATGTGACCTGTCAATATTTGTACACTGATATTATGCAGCTGGCTACAAAAGATTATTAATAATTTTTAGAATCTGTTTTATTTTTTATAATCTCATCCTTACTTGTTTCATGGAATTGATCTTTTCCTGAATGAAAAGGAGAGAGAATAATTTTTGGAGAGAGAAGAATCATGGATCAGAGAAGTGAAATTCTTCCAAGGCTTTGCTTCTCACTAATCCTGATTCTCTGAAGAAGAGCTGCAGCACTTGGATTTCAATTCAGTTCATTAATAAATGAATTATGCAATTAGTTGATATACAATTAACTGGATTCACAACGCATGTAGAGCTAACTGGGTCAGCCTGCATTTGTATGACTGTAATGTGCCTAAATGAATATGCCATCAAAGGACATGCAGTGGAATGGCAAATCAAATTTGTCTGAGGCAGAGAATCGTGCCTGCCAGCTGCTGAAAGTTCTGCAGATGAAACCTTGGTCTGAGTTGGCAGGAGAAACAAAAGCAGCACAATGCAGGACCCTGTGTGGCACTCTCTCCATTATAGCAGCATTGTTCTTCCCAGATGAGCTTGGACAGAGATCAATAAATCCCGAATCCTCCTGGGCAGAAAAGATGAGCAATTGGATTTGGATTGGGATCTATCAATCAATCACTAGCCAAAAGTGGTTCTGGCAGCACTAAATGAAAATCTCTCAGTGCAACATAGTCCTTCCCTGGGACCTGAGATTGTGACTGACCCAGATACAAAGTCAATCAAAATACTCAATCCTGTGATATTTAATTCCAGCTGGAAAATGTAAGCCAATAAAATATTCAGCTGTGGTTTGTGAGTGTGAATAATCAATCCATGTCCAGGAATTTCTTATAGTTAAAGCTTTGGTGATCAGGTTAAGGTTGAAATCAGAAGCTCACTGAGTATCTGTGACCAGGGTTACTGCTGGGGTGTGTGTGTGTACTTCCCTTATTTGGGAGGGAGAAGATCTTAGGAAATTTTAAAATTTAATATAATAAATTTTGCTTCATAGTTCTTCAAAACATTTTTGAGATTCCCAAGGCTCTCTTGATCAGAATCTGTTCTTTAACAAGCTCTCCTCATGATTCACACATATGTTCTGGCTGAGAAGCATGACTGTATTGCATCCCACAGTCGTGGAACAATTATTGCAATAAAGTCACACATTGCAAGCTCTTCTCCTTTGAGGAGGTCCTAAAATATGATATCTCATTACTGATATGAACATACTGATATCACTATCACTAGACCAAAAACATATGGTATTTTGGGAATTGCATTGGACTTTACTACTGACTTGTTTCTTAAGTTGCCCCACTTCTAAAGATTTGTTCTCTATTTATAAAATAATAGATCATAAACTTGCTAGCTCCCCTTCTGCACTATCTATGAATATAGGGGGGAAGGTAGAATGGCTCACATGGTAGTTTTGAGAATGGGATTGAAATTCAGTGGTCTTTTGGTCCACTGTAGGATCAGATACTTAATAAGGATGTGTCATTGAGACATATATGAAATCTTTTTCAGCTTCAATTTCTTTAACTATAAATTAGACACATTTTAGTATTCAGTTGTATGAATTTTGACAAATGTATCTCTCATAACCCAAACCCAATCAAGACACAGAGTACTTACACCATCCTACTAATCACTCTGAACCACTCTACTGTACTAGCATTACAGTGGGCTGCACAATGGCTAAGAATAAGGGATGTCTAGTGAAAATACGCTGGTACCTTAATTGGGGTGATACTCACATGGGAATACGTTTTCCAAAATTTGTAGAAATGTATCCTTGAGTTCTACAAAGGAGTCAGTTTACTTGTTTGTAAATTATAGCTCAATAATGGCTGATTAAAACATTTGGGAGATAAAGGAGTTCTTTGTCTGTTTCTCCAAGAACAGGATTCCTAATGTGATTCTAGAGTGCAAACCCAAATGGTAGAGGAGCAGGGAGAGGTTAATTAAAGGTTTGGAGTACAGGATGTGTGTTTGTCAAAAAAGTCATTGGATCTATGTCTCTTTATGGTTGACCTGTGCAGTACTTCGCAGGTCATTGTATTTTTCATAAGGGTAGTCGGTCTAACTGTTATAACCTATGAGTGGAAGCTTCTATGATTCCCCATGGGGTTATGCCTCCCAGAGCAGATGCATCAGAAAGCTCCAGAAAAGAAGGGCAAAGTTAAGCATTAAAGTTTCCTATAAGACCCAAGTGTCATTCCCCTGAGGGAAAAGGAGACAAGAGAAATTCCTTCTCTGCCCTCTCACAGAACTCAGAAAATTTGCTTGAAAACAAAAATGCTCACACACAAACACAGCTACAGATTTCACCCCAAGTGTCAAATGTAAAGAAGTGAGCAAATTGCTGAAATGAGTTGAAACGCACCCTCAGGACTTCTTACCACAAGCTGTTAGTCTCTGACCTGGGTTGACGATCACATCCAATTAGCAGGTGCTACCTTAAAATTATAGAGCTAAAAGGGCACTTTAGAAATCAGCTAGTCCAGGGACTTTTACATTATTTTTAGTCATCAAATATTTCCTTCAAACCAAATCTTATGCAGAGATGTAAACCAATTAAATGGATATATGCATAGGTGATTTAGTGGAAGCAGAGGTGCGATTCCAGCATCCCATCTAAGAGCACTCTATGGTGGCCTCTGCAGAATACAGCATGAGATCTTATCCAGTACCCTCATTTGATTGATTAGAAGACCGAGGCTCTGAGGGTCATAGTTCTAAACGTAGGCGGTGACACAGGCAGGTCTAGAGAGCTCCCAGTAACCAATAAGAAATGCTTTTTCCATTATATAAAGCTTTCTGACTAATAGCACAGAAACCCACTACTATGGGCCAAATGATTTGTTCCATTCTGAGTCACTCCATGAAGAATCCTGAGAACTCCATGCAGAAGTCAGGCAGATCAGATTTGCTTAGCAACCACAGGCCATTATTCACTAAACATTTCTTCCCAGAGTTGGCATTTCATTTAGAGAATCCCCTATCACCCAGACTGGAATGGAAAAGTGCCTTTCCATATAGAAGAAAATGGAGGTCTGGAATAGGAAGAAAAGGAGCACAAGGTGGGGGTATGGGACTCGGGCAGAGACAGCTGTATCTTGTGTCTTGGGTGTGTCTTCAGGCTTATCTGAGCCTTCCCCATTTCCTCTCCCCTTTGCTTAATATCCAGCAAACTGCTAACACCTAAGAATCCAAGGCCTGCAAAGTTGGGTGAAAGCCACATTCAGGACTTCTTCGTATCAAAGTATTTCCTTAACAGGCTATCTAAGAGCAAACTCTCAGGACAGGGCAGAACTGAGCCACGAGGTGCCTCAAACTGGTGCCTCCTGAGGCAGCAGCCTAACTAGGAACACAATGATTCTATCCCTTAAAGCCAGGGTCCCATATCTCCCAGGACCCACTAATTTTCCATACTATTATCTCTGAACAGGAAGCTGTCTTGCTATTGCTTAAGAGTTGGTCTAACAACTATAGGTTAAAGACGTCTACTGAGTGTCAAAGCTCGTATCCCTGCTCTCGTCATCCCCTTCTCCTTGTTTAACTTTAAGGTAGCTCCCAGATTTCCTGAAAGGGGGAATGGACTGACCAGTCTAAATGTTAATTTGTTACTAAAATATCAATTCCTGGAATAGCTATGAATGTACCCAGGAAGACATTAAATTGCCCCCAAGAATATACCTTTGGTCTAGTGTTACCTAGTATGTGCCCTAATCTCTACCCCAAATCCCTATGAGCCTGCTAGTGTCCAAGTTCAGTCTGTGTTCAGTTTTTCATGGGGCTTAGCAGACAAACAAAGTGGACCCACAGTAGTCCTATGAAGAGCTGAATGAAGTTTCCTTGTTGTAGAAAGAGTTGGGGCTCATGGAAAGCCAAATCCTCTAATTCTCATCCTGTTAACTATCCTGGACCAACAGGCAGTGAAAGCAGAGGATTTCCTAAAAGGTATTTGAAGATGAACTAGTTATATTTTAAGAAACACTGCTAGATTTACCAGAGTGCGGGATCAGCAGGGCCTGATTACATACAAAGTCTTCATGGGTAATGAATTTGCTGATGACAACAACAGTGGAAGCGTGAAAAACTCCAGGTCTCCAGACAAGTGTTGTCCAATAAGACAGCCAAAGCCACATGCCATTTGTGGCCACTGTACTAGATAACACAGATTAAAGGCGCCACCATTTGCAGAGTTGTGTTGACAATGCTGCTTTAGACCTTTGCTTATTTATCCATTCACCGTCAACAATTATATGAGTACCTAGTAGGTAGGTATTAGAATGCTAGGCAATGTATTAGGTTCTCAGATTACAGTTTCTAACTAGGGGACGGGGAGACTGCAGAGAGGTGACCTGACTCTCAAAGGTAGGCAGATCTTGAGGTGGAATGAGGTGAGAAGGCAGAGGTACTTTACAGATAGAAAAGCTAGCATATGCATAGTAACATCTCTCCCTCCCTTTGTTACTCTGGACTCTGTGTTTGGTCAGTTCTCAGCACTTCTGCTGAATTCTTTTCCTTATGGAGGAGTCTTGTTTCCTCGTTTGTAGGATGGGAATGACATCTGCCTTACAGGACTATTTTATTTGGAAGGTATGTAGCACTGTGCATGATGCATATTAAAACTTCAATAAATATTATCTCCTGGTTTTTTGTTTGTTTTGTTTTTGTTTGTCGGTTTGGTTTGGTTTTTCAGTTATCAGTAGTTCCTTGTACCACTCTCTTCAAGGCTTCCTTGCCCTGGTCTCCCTGGCTGCAGGAAGACCTGTGAGACCTATGCCTTGTCTCATGCTCTGCCTGTGTGCTAGGCTAGAATGCTGCTGTTAATTGTAGCTATTTCCAGTCCACAGTGGAGCCTTCTTTTCTTTGCTTTCCTTTGTTTTCCAGCAGGTGGTTTTCACTATTGTTCAGTGAGGTGGTGGCAACAGACAAACTGGCAAGTAGCATGTGACTCACGTACCAGTCACATGTCTCATGCCTGGGGCTATAGCAAACTCCACTTGGCATAGAATTTAAGATCCTCTTTGGTTAACATTCAGCCTCCTGGGATGTAGCCTTGTAATGGGGAAAGGGATGGACTATGGAATCAGAGCTAGTATGGAAACCCAACTCTGTTGCTTTTCAGCCTCCTAACCTTGGGTAACTTTTCATTCTCTCTGCACCTCAGTTTCCTCATCTACTAAGTGTATGTCTTAGTTTGTTTTGTGCTGATTTAACAGAATACAAGAGACTGGGTAATTTATAATGAATACAAAATTATTGGCTCATGGTTCTGGAGGCTGCGAAGTATAAGACTGAGGGGCCACATCTGGTGAGGGCACATGGTGGAAGATGGACAGGCAAGAGACAGGGAGTGAGAGAGAGAAAGAGAGGGAAAGTGTGGTGTGTGTGTGTGTGTGTGTGTGTGTGAGAGAGAGAGAGAGAGAGAGAGAGAGAGAGAGAGAGAGAGAAAGGAAAAGAGGATCAAATTTGTCTCTTAAGAGGAACCCACTCCCAAGACAATAAGCCCACTCTGGTGATAACAGAATTAGCCCATTCTTTTAAGGCAGAGTCTTAATGGCTTAATTGCCTCTTGTTAGACCCCACCTCCCATTACCATTACAGTAGAGATTATGTTTCTAGCACATATTTTGTAAGGGACACATTCAGTTCATAGCTGTGAGCTAATACTCTTCAGTTCATAGTTTTTGTTACTTATATGAAGATTTTTTTGTTGTTGTTTGTTTTGTTTTTCTTCCTTTCCCATGTTAAGAATTCAAAAATTCTCATGCAGAGCTGAGAGTATG
This sequence comes from Marmota marmota marmota, assembly GCF_001458135.2. Classification (NCBI taxonomy): domain Eukaryota; kingdom Metazoa; phylum Chordata; class Mammalia; order Rodentia; family Sciuridae; genus Marmota; species Marmota marmota. The sequence goes on along the minus strand of NW_026000243.1, from coordinate 8,114,733 downwards.
GCTCAGTGGTAGATCATTTGCCTAGCATGTGCAAGGTCCAGGGTTCCAACCCCACCACTGCAAAAACAACAAAATTCTGTTGTAGAGAAACAGCTCTTTGCCGCAGTCCGGCTGCAGCAAAATAACTGGGGGGGTGACGAATAACTTGTGTACGTTGATACAGCAAGAGTGGAAGCCGTTTATTGCAGGACAGGAGCAGTATTTATACATTCCACACAGCTTATCTAATTAGCATAAACTAGATACATCAGTCAACCAATAAGGAATCTCCACACTTAATGGCTCGCTTTTGTTACTTTTCAAACCACTCCCTCTGGCATTTTGCCAGGCACCATCCAGACTTGTTTATGAACTCTAACATTCCCCTGGCAAAATGCCAGGTGTTATTTTGACTTGTTTACAGACTCTAACAGCTCTTAAAAGATCATTGTTTTCATTCATTCAACATCACATATTCCTTATTTACTGCATGCCAGGTACTTCTGTTACATGGTCTCCTTTAGTTCTTACCTGAGCCTGTGAGAGAGGTCTTATCATTTGCATAAGAAAGTGAGGAAAATGGGACTCAGAGAAGTGCCAATACCTCTAAAATCATATAACCAATGTGATAGAGGGGAGATTCCATTACAGCCTCTTATCCCTAAACTTCTCCCTACCTCACCCTCCCTGCCCAACCCATAGCTGCTTCATGCAGAATTAAGAGTAGGACAGGACAGGTTGGCTGGGTTTCCACGCTGCAGGAATGCAGGGCTTTCCTCACTTAGTATCACAGAGGAATCCCCCAAAGACCTGGGGATACAGAGAGCCAGGCATGAAAAACACCGGGGCAGGACCACAGCCAACATTCTAGCAGAATGATTGAGGTGGACTATGTTCCAGGAGTAACACTAAGGGAGCAGCCCGGGTAACCAGAATTGGACAAATTGACTTCACACAAACACAGAGCCCAGACCGGAGCCTATAGATCAGAAGGTTAAACTCTGTGCCCTTCTCATTGCAGGGCCCCTGGGCCCTCCTATTTGCCCCAGTTATAGATCCAATGGTTTCCCTCAGTCCCATTCCCACTTCATTTCCCAGAACAAACTTTGATTATCAAACTTTCAGCCACCCACTGTTGATTCACCCATCCTTCCTGAATCAGCAGAACTGGAGAAAAAGCATTCCCCAGAGATTTCTGCCTCAGGCTCTGCTCCTGGAGGTGCTGGTGAGGATGACATGCCCAGTATTTAAAGCACAAATCCTGAAAACCCCACTTTTCTATTCTATATATAGGCCTTTTGTCCAATTTCCACCCAGTAATGCATGTCTTATACAATACACCCTGCATGCACAGTGCAGTGGTCTGGATTATAGTTTGGGGAGGGGAGATGGTGGGCCAAAAATATAACTTCTCTTTAGATCAAGATGTAAGGCTAATCTTCATAAATCAGGAGTTTGGAGCAGGTAGCAGTTTCAGCAATCGAGTGAGAAATATACACATATCAATATGGTGTGTTTGCTAGTAATTGCTTCTGTGGTCTGTTTATGATGGCAGGCGTCCCATGCTATGTAAATAGTATGGATGTGTTACATTTATGAAGTATTTTGCATTTTTTACTTTACAGATAGGAATATAAAAGTATATGAACACTTTACATTGATGAACCCACCTGTTCCTATAATGACACTGAAAAAGAAAATATAAGATTATCCCCATTTCCCAGATAAGGAAACTGAGACACAGGGCAGTAGTCATATATCTGGTTCAATGAAGCCAAGAATCGTTCATTTCTTCATCCAGCCAATGTCTTTTGAGTTCCTCCTATGTAGCCAGGTACATAACCTAACTAAGTGCCAAGAATATGACAATGGTTAAAACACAAAAGTCCCTTCCCTCTAATACAGTCAAATAAGACAATTCACACAGTGAATAAGTAAGTGATGCAAATCCTGAAAACCCCACTTTTCTATTCTATATATAGAAAAGTGTTAGAAGGTGAGAGGGAGCTGGTCAGGGGAAGAGGGGCTGGTGGTCTCTGCAGCCTCCATGACCCTAAGCAAAGGCTGAAGGCTTCGAAGAGGTGAGGGACATCCTGACCAAACTGCACACTTTTCCAGTTTGCATTCCGCTGGAGCCACCAGTTGTACACGGGAGAAGATGAATGGGCGCTCAGTCTGAAACTGAAAATTTCTTGGTTGCCCCAGCCAGCAGTCAGGGTCACCTTGCCCGAGGGTGGCTTCTGAACTGCTGAAGAACAGAGGCCAGAGCTGAGCCCAGCCACTGCTAGTCCTCATCAGGGATCTGATCCTAGGACCCAGGAATCAAGAGGATGCCTGTGTTGCCAAAGACAATGATAATGAGAGCGAGGAATGGAAACAGTGAGGGTGAGGTTTTAATTAGTGAAAGGGAAAACCTCCGAGGGGCTGCCCAGTTTCATTAGGAGTGCAACTCCAGCTGGGGTGTACTCTCCGCTGATCCTCACTGTGGACCCAATTCCTTCCTTCAACAAGGGGAGCCTGGCTGTGCATCAACTTCTTTTCTGCTCTCTCACTCCTATTCCTGGGTGTCAGGTTCTCCCCATTTCCTTTGAAACCCACAAGCTCAGATTTCACAACCTCTTCTTGGTGCCCTTTGGCCCCTTCATTCCACCCTGTGGCCAGGCCCTTCTCTATCATCTTCTCTTTTCTCTCCAAATCCCTCTCAACATATTCCACCTCCCCTTCCCTGCTCGCTTTTCCTATACTGAGGCCAGGCCCGCAGCCTGTCACCCATTTATCAATGCATTGGAACTGTAACTCAGGTATTGATCTGTGTTTGTTGTTTTTTTTCCTGTAAACTCGGGCTGTAAAGGTTTCATTAGCCTGCCGCACAGTCATTACATCAAGTAATAGGAAACATCCATCTTCCTCCGGCTTCACTTCTGCACCCAATTGAGATTGGTCTGAAGAGCGTTAATCAAGCTATGAAAATCATTGGCAGCTCATTCCTTTATGATGAAAAAGCTGGTTTGCAGCCTCACTGGGTAGCAGAGGCCTGACACCTTAGATACCTACAGCAATTATGGACTGTGGTTTCCTGCTTAGGGAGTCTATTCTCTGCCTAATGCCTGCATGCAAATCTCATTCTTTGCTTTAATGTGATTCCCAGAGTTGTATGCTGTGAGAATAAGGCAGGGATAAGGCTGGGCTTCTCTGCAGAACCATGGGCAAAAGGGAGGGCTGTCAATTACTGTCATAAATCCCTGCCAAACAACAGACCTGTACAGAAGGGGCAAAGGTCAACTAGTACCTCATGGTGCATGGATGTGGGTGTGTTACTGATTTGCCCATCTAGTCCTTCCACCCAGGTATCCTTTCATCAGGTCTTCCATGTGGTGCTGGAGCCTGCAGACAGAAATACAAATAAGCGAGTTAGGAGCATAACAAAATACCCAACGGCATGTGCAGGGACTAAAGTGGGTTCCTAAAGAAGTAGGATCTGGAACAAGAAAAAAACTACCAATTGGAAATGGGAAGAGAAAGGAACGTGGGGCATCGTGAGTTGAAAGATGTGAAGGAGGTGTGCTGCTGCAGATGGTCTTAGGTCTAGTCCACATGTGTGGCCCCAGACCAGCAACATCAATGTCACCTGGGAACTTGTGAGTAGCATGAATTCTTAGACTCCTTCACAGATTTGCTGAGTCAGAAAGACTAGTGTGAGAGCCCACAATCTGGCTTCTAAGAAGCCTTTCTGGTGATCCTGATCCACTACCCTACATATCAAACAGAGTCCCATGATGGCATTATGCAAAAAAAAAAAAAGACAAATGTATTGAAAAAGCCAAGGGGAAAAGTGAAACACCAAGTGTGCCTAGGACCGGTCCTATGAACAACAAAATGAGGACCAGTGATGCTCTGGCTGCCTCACACAGAGAATGGTGCTGATGCCAGCAGCTGCAGAAGCATAGAAATGTTGTTCAAGTGTTAGGGTCAGGCCCTGGAGTGGGAATGCATAAGTTCAGAGATCAGTTTTTGCTGGCTACATCCTGCCCAGGCAATGGAAATGGGGTGCCCCTCTGGTGGAATGGACTGGCTGCTAAATAAAAGCGAAGAAAAATAGATCAGCAAAATAACCACAGAACACAGAAAGTAGTTTCAAAAGTGGGGGCAGGACGGGCAAGCTGACCAGAGGGGTCCAGCTTCTAACCAACAAAAAAGCCCGAGTTTGCTTTATTTATATCGGAAAACATCAAAGGCTTTCAATGGAATGTTCTTCACCAAAATAGGATAAAGGTGGGGGCAGGTAGGTGCTCAGTTACTAATGGATTAGGTCCATCTTCGGTGCTGCTGCACAGGACCTGTCTAGGAGAGCGGGAGGGAAGGTCAGTGCATTGGGCAGTCTATTTCACTGGAGTGCCACAGGAAGATCCCAGTGCCAGACCTATTCCTTCCATAGCTGCAATGCCAAGAAAAGGTCTTCACACATTTTTTGGCTTCCTGCATGTTTGTTGTTGTTGTGGTTGTTGTTGTTGTTATTATTGTTGTTGTTGTCAATGGACCTTTACTTTTACGTATATGTATGTGGTGCTGAGAATTGAATCCACTGCCTCATACATGCTAGACAAGCGCTCTACCACTGAGCCACAACCCCAGTCCTTCCTGCAAATTTTGATACATGTTAGCTACTAATCATTAGCTTTCTGCTTCTGATTTCTCATCGATAAAAGGAAAATGACAATAATTTCACCTTCTTGAGAGTATTCTTGAGTTCTAGTGTGCCCTCCATGGATTCAACCAACCACAGATTGATAGTATTTGAAAAAAATTATGTCCCTGCTGAACATGCATAGACTTTTTTTCTTGTCATTATTCCTTAAACAATACAGTATAAAACATTTGCATAGAATTGACATTGTATTAGCCATTATAAGTAATCTAGAGATGATTTAACGTACATGGGAGGATGTGTGGGTTATGTGCAAATACTATACTGTTTATATAAAGAACTTGAGCATATCCTAGAAACAATCCCCTACAGATATTGAACACATGACTTAATAGAGGGAAAGGTTTTTAAAGAGTGCCTGGCACAGAATAAGTGCTCAATAAATGTTAGCTCTGAGTATCACTTCACACAGTGTGCATACCAGCTGTACACACTCATAAAAGACATGGGGAGTATGAAACAGAAACAATAACCAACCAAAATACAGTCAAAAGAACATGTACATAATGTTACATTAGTGGAGCAGAAGAGAGATCTAAGCAGCCAAAATGAATCCAAATAAACACATGCCAGAAGAAATAGATTTTTATCAAACTATAGATTGATTCGATTGATTCATTTGCTCATTCATTCAATGTATATTAAATAAGCCACAGGGGTGTTCTGTGTACCCCAATACAGAGTTGCTAGGGGGCAGCAGTCTAGTGAGACCCAAAGGCCATGAAAACGATAGTGGCATGTTAGTCCTGGGTACTGATGGGGACACAGAGGGGAGATGTCTGGGCCAGACCAGAGGATTGGCTTTCTGGTGAACATACCAGACTGAGAAAGCCTTGAAGCATAATAAGGAGTTAACCTGTGAAGAGGGAGAGGGCCAGTTGGGCACCGCAGCTACAGACAACATGGACAAAAGACAGCACTGAGAAATGATAGAGTGAACGTGAAATAGATTGGAGTGGACTGAGCTTTCTTTGTGGCCAGGCAATGGGAGGAGGGATGGATCTGCAGATGCACCATGGTGGGTCTCAGGAGCCAAATGCTCTCGCTAAAACTTTATCCTTCAGATAATGGGAAGGAAATAAGAGATGTAAGCAGAGGAATGCTCTATTTATGCCTTAGTGCTCTGTCTCTGGAGCCTTGTAGAGGCTCAATTTCTGAAGATCAAGACCAGAAGGAGAGAAACCAGTTAGAAGTTATACCTCAGGGCCTCCCTGTCCCTTGCTGGACCTCCACTGCCTTCTGACTTGCACAGAAAATGACATTTCATCAGAGTCTTGAAGAATGCAGACAGATCAGCCTGGAGACTATCTGAGCAAGGAGCAGCTGAAGTGCCAAGGGGCTGGCAGATGTGAGTGTCTGGGTCAGGAATGTGTTTAAGCACACAAGGAATGCAGTATGGTCTCTAGGAAAAAGGAAAAGAGGAGAGCAAAGCAGGGGGCAGATCCTATCAGTCCTCTTGGGTGCTGGTAAGGAGCTTGGATTTTCTTGGAAGCAGAATGTGAAACCATCAGAGGGCTTTACTTAAGGGAATATTGTGAGACTATCATTCTTTAAAGATCATCCTGGCTGCTCTGTGCTTAATGGAGGTGAAGTAGGAAGAGAAATATGGATCCCAGGTGAAGAGCATATTGTAGCAGCCTAGGGGTAGAGGTGGCTAGGGTCAGAATGGTGCCATTCTTGATGCTTTGAAGGACTGGGAAATATGGGAGACGGCTTAGGGAAATATATTTAATTTCACTACTCCATGAAGTTAAGTATTAGCATATCCATTTTCCAGATGAGAAAACTGAAGAGTTAAGAATTCAGGAAATATATCCCTACTCACCCAGCTTCCAAACTGGGCTTCCCTAAATCACACTTCCTTCAGTGTTTCTCTACAGCCTTGTTTGGCAGGAAGGGTTTGATGGCGATGATGAAAGAAATAAGAGCAAATATCTGTTGTGAAAAAGAGTGAAGAATAATCAAGCCCTTCTTATTAACCATGCACAGCTAACACAAAGATCTGTTCCCTGCAATTATATTTCTCATATTCTCTCCTTTCTGACTTAAGCTTTACTGTTTTATCATCAGAGTCTTTGAAATACCTGGAAAAGCAGAGCAAAGAGCTTCTACCCGCAGGCTGTTCAAGGGGGAGCCAGCAGCAGTACATAACAAACAGAAAGTTTTGAGAAGTCACCTGTTTTATCTTAAAGATTTATATGAATGTTATATTCTGCTTCACAATGCAACAATGTTTATTTTAATGTTGAAAACAGTTTTAAGCTCCAGTCAAGTATAACAACTTGAAAACACAGGATCTTTTTTTAAAAAGGTTTGCTCTTCCAAATCATATATCATATTGTTATACATATTATTGCCTCTTATATGCCAGGCATTTTTCTGAGTGTATCACTTAATTGTGGACCATGCTTGTGAAGGTAGATTTCATTATGTCATGTGAAGGTGAGGAATTGGGGGCTCAGAAGGGAAATAACTTGTCCAAGGATATATAGTAGGTGCAGAGTCAGGATTTGTATTTGAATACCCAAGCCTGTAGCCACTGCTGTGTATACCCCAATCCAGTTTAAAGAGCTTGATGTCCTGCAGAAAGATGTCACTGCTCATAATTTAGGTGGATTGGCCATGGTCATCATGTTGGAGGCCCTGGAGGAATGGATGACAGAAGAAAGACTGAGAAGAAGACACTAACATGGTTCTGGAACTGTCCACTGGAGGACAGTAAGTGGCAGTTCAGTAATCTTTGCCAAAGTTCTTATTAAGGCTCAGGTAGGTGCATGCTCAGAACGACCTCAGTATATGGGCTTTCTGTGCTCAGGGGCTTGTCACTTACAATGAGACCCATGTCTGGACTAAGGAATGAAGGTCCATTTTCTAGAGGAGGTTGGTAAAAAAAAACAGGTACAAAGGCCAGTTAAATAGACCATAATTCAGAAAGAAACATTACTTCCAAGTGGGAAACTAAGGAATCCACCCTCCAGATTGGATATTTTGCAGGAATTGTTAGGAAGAGGAGAGGAGGCTGCATTTGGCTGGCATTTGAGTCTGTAGGTCTATCTTAAGTCCATCCCTGCTAAGTTCATACAGCCCACCAATCAAAATGTCTAAGCTTGCCATCTCTAGTCAGGGCAGGCTTAGGAAGTGAGGAGGGAGGAATGCACTTGGACTAGGAAGCCTGAGTGGGTATAGTAGAGAGATGCTGAAAAAGATAGCAACTGACATTATGGAAAACTTCTCTTTTATAGTAGAGAAGAGGTTTACACAGCCCATAGCCTTGACTTTAATTCTCCAAGGATTAAAACTCCCTTCCTCATGGTTCTGTCCTCTCATGATTCTAACTCAAATTACAGTATGCAACTGTGGCTCTTCAATTCCTGCTTGAAAAACAGTCAAAGGCAAGTAAACATTTTTTTTTTAAGATGGAAAGAATTAAACTAAGAATCCATATGGCCATTGGTCACCTTCCTCCTTTTCTTCCAACTATCTAGAATGTGTTCATACATGTAAAACAGGAGCTGGACAGAAGATAGAGGGGATCATATTTAAAGGGTCTCCCATTTTCTGGTAGACCTCTTGACATTTTGCCAAATCTTATTCCTTGCTCTCCTCCAGGCCAGCTGAAAACCCAGCCAGAGCCATTTTCATTCATTCAATATAACAACGGGCCAAGATTCAGGCACATAGAGGAATGAGTTCATTTGCAACCTCAGGGCTAGAAGCACAGTCTCATTGCAAATCCAAAACAAGTCAAGAGACAGGAAGCAAAGACTTAGGGCAAATTGTCAATAACCATCCTGGGAAAAGGTTAATCTGGAGCTTGGAGGAAGTTGTGTAAGGGTGGAGATCATTCAAGACTTGTTCAATATGTTAAAAGGCAGCCATTGCTCAAGGACAGAGGGGCAGTTGGCTCCAGAGCCAATGCAGGAAGTGTTGAAGAGTGAGATTCCTAGCAAATTACAAAATCACTGTTATTTGTTAATTAATGTTTATGGAGCTCACTTTCCTATGCCAGACATTGTACTAAGTATTTTGTACATATTTTATGTGATTTGACACCTCAGAAGCATTGTGTGAGAAGAATCATTTTTATTTTGCAGAATAAGAAAGAGAGACTCAGAAAATACATGAAATGCCTAAGATCACACAATTGAGACGTACTGAAACTGGGATTTGGCTCAGGTACATATAACTACAAATCTCTTAGAATTAACTATTACATTTTATTGTCTTTTTATACTGCTTGTTATAACTTTGCCTTTGTCTTAAGTTGATAGTTAAACCTTAGATTATTTCAAATTTTGCATATGAACAAGCTTGGCTTTCCTACCAGGTTAGGAGTTCCATTTGGAAGAGACAGTTTTACAACTCTCTAATATCCCTCCCCAAGTGAAAAAAAAATGCCCTAAATATAATAATTTACTTTTTCATAGTACTTTATAATCTTCAAAACATTTCTGAATATGTATGTTTCCTCACTCCATCCCTGTGAGAGGAATAGGCTATTATTATCCTTAATTTATAGGTAAGAAAGCAGAGACATAAGGAGTTTTACAATATGTCTCAGTTAGCAAATGGAAGAAAAAGACCTGACTTTCTTATTCATTTTACTTCTAGACCAATGTCCTTTTATGTCAGGTACTATTAACTGCCTTCCCCAAAGCCAGTCCTTTTTGCTAACAGGGAGAACACACATCTGTTTCAGAATCCAAGTGTTGATCTTAGGGAACATAGCTCAGCCCCTAATCTAGGGGTAAGCATTAGTTCTATTTTAGGCATTGAGCTTTAAGCAGGGAGGGCCTTCCTCCATAACAAAAGGAATACCCTGTCATATAATGTTTTCTAACTGGAATGTAGGACCTGATTCCTGGCCCTGCTGCAACCATCTTCTGATCATGAGAAGATCAACAGGATTGTAGACATGCTAATCTTGGGTTCTGATATCACTAATCTGCTAAATAAACATAAGCCACATCCTACCAACATATCTTTGCTATAACATAATATATACCTCTGTTACTTATAACTGAAAGATTTTTTTTTTTTGGCTGTTTTGAATTCCTACTGCACCAATGAAATGGCACTCAGCTAAAGTACATTTGAAAGATGATCTATAACTATGCTTTGAACAGCATAGCCAGTCAACAAATTCACTACACAGACACAAGTGTTACCATTGTTGTTACTATTTTATATTAACTAGTCCTGTAAGTGATCTTATATTTTCATTTGGATTTCCAGAACTCAATTCCCCATAATGGAAAGTGAATTTACTGTGGAGAGATACAGTGCATTTCTGCTGTGATTGGTTAATACTGAAGCTGGTGCTGGGCTCCTGGTGTGGACTCTTACCTTGGGCAAGTCTTTCTCTGGCTCAGTCTTGCTTTCTGTACACTAGCATCAAAATGCCCATTCTCTCAGCTCACAATACAGTGTGAAGATGAAATAGAAAAACGGGAGGTAAAATCAGAAGAGCAACAGAGAGGGAAACTCAGCATTTATTGAAAGGATGATCATGTTTTGAACACTGTGTTTGGCACTTCACATGTGCAGTCTTATTAACTGATAGCTTTACAAGAGAAGCGCTATCCTTTCTTAATGCTGAGCAGCATGCTGGGGGGTGTGACAGGGTAGCAGATGGCTTGATGAATCCTATGCTCATAGGGTTTTTGGCATGGTTATTTGTGTCTGGTATCCTTCTTTGTCACCTGCAAGAGCTCCTGTTATGCTCGAGTTCGGGACCCCCAAAAGACCACCAGAGATCAAGATCGATGTAAGCAGCAAAGAGGTGTTTATTGCGAGCTAGCTTGGTCCTCCGCGCACCCACAGCAACTGGTGATGCTGAAAGGCCCCAAGCCCAGGGTTTGCAGCAGTTTTATACACTCTTTGGAGAAGGCAGGGACTTTACATACATCACAGTATCTCTTAGCAAATCATCACACACCACAGGAAAATCATAAAACAACCCTAAAACATGATTAGCACATTCACTGGCAGGAACAAGTTGGATGATTGCTTAGTACAAGAAGGGCATTCGTTTGAACTGACTGGTTTAAGTCACAAGGGGTGTACATGCTAAACTACATGGTTTCAAAATATGTTATCAACCACCATAAACTACTGGGAGGGTCATCTGGCATCCCAGGTATATTTTCCTGTCTCATGCTGATTGGTGGTTGCTAGGGGGTTGCTATGGGTCCTCACCTAGCCTGACTGAGTCAAGGACACCTGGTACTGCAGATCTCTCCTTTTATTTGTAAATAAACAACTCAGCAGGGTGGGTTTGAGCTAGGAGTGCTCCGTGGGTTTCTCCAAGGACAAGGGTCACGCCCCCTTCCTTGGACAGGCTTTGCTTTGAGGTAGAGACTGGTTTCTCAAAAATGGAGTCCCGTCAGTTTCTCACTCCAGAATATAAAGAAATATAGTAGGATCTCTCCTAGGCCGGGGCAGTAGGTCACAAAAGACAAAGTCAATGAAATTGATTTCTTGGATGGACCAAATGGGGGTCAATTAGTCCTGATGGCGACAGTATATTGAATTACAGGGAGAGTAGAAATTTTTAGGGAAAATGAACTCAGACTTCCAGCTCTGTATAGTCAACAGTTTCATAGAAAGCAGAATTTGCCTTTCACCCTCTAAGAACAATGTTTGGCCAAAGGAAACTGTAGAATTTACCAAGAACAAGCAGGGAAATAATTGCTCAAAATGCAGAGAAGAAAAATAATTTAGACAAAGCAAAATAAATGCGGAAAAAACCTTCTAAGACCTAGCAATAAAGGAAGCAACTTAGTTAATATTCCCATAATTATCTTCCATACTCACCCATTTCTCAGACTCTATGTGGCTCTGAGTCAGTCATTGATCCATGAGGCCAGAATGTCTACACCTTCCTCAGGAATCAATGAAGCCAGAATTAGGCAGGCAGTCAGTATAGATAGGTAAATCAAGTCAGGTCAGATCCAGTCAGGAAAATTTTAAGGGAGTTCCAGGAAGTAGGAGACTGTCCCCTGAGGGATTGGAATGTTAATTCCTTCAGAGCCCTTCCTCCACCCTCACCAGGAACCTCCCCCTGCTCCAACCTGTTGCTAAGGTAACCTGTCCCAAGAATTGCCCTTCCCTACAGGGAGCTATAGTTAAGTTGTTAATTAATGTGTCCTGGGCTGCACCATCCTGCTCTTCCCCACTTCAGCCCACCTGTTCCCCACTTTTTGGCCATCCCACTGGGCATTCCTGGACTCGGTCACAGATGCCGGAAGAAGATGAGGGGAAGAAGGCAGGAGAACGAAGGAAGCCTGGGACATATAAAAAGGGCAGAACACCCCTTTTCTTGGGATATCAGGATACCAGATATGCCCCCCTTCTTCCTCCCTGGAGAAGTCTATGTTACCCCTTTTTAAATAAACCCTGCTTCATATGCTTCCCTCAGTGCTTCTCTAATGTTCAAACTTCAACATTTGAGGGAGCACAACTGGCACAACCATCAGTACAGATTCATAGATGGATAGAACATGGCCCTTGTCCTCAAGGGATTCAGTGTCTAATTCGAAAGCTTGAACAGATAAACCCATCAATGCCAAATGTGGTACACATGACATTGCTCTTATAATGTGTAGCTGAAGTCTCTGAGCTTTGTTTCCCCCTTTATTTTAATTAACAAGCTCTTTCCAAAAAAGAGTTATAGTTTGCTTTGAATGAGGAATAGAAACATGGTGTTCCTCAAATGGGGTATGCAATCAAAACTGAAATTTAGTTAGTGCATATAACATTAAATTCACTACCCATTATATAGTAAGAAGAATATTGGTGTTAAAAAGTTCAATTCTAGAACCAGAGTGATTGGTTTGATCCTGTCTCCTCCACTTACTAGCTGTGTGTTCGAGACCAAGACAGAGGGATGTTCTGAGCTTTGGTTTCTTCTGTAAAAATGAAGTAATAATCGAACCTACCTATAAGTAATAGGGAAGACCAAATGAGTACTCATATAATGTTCTTAAAATGTATCTGGCATATAGTATGTGCTCAGAAAAATTAGCTTTTAGTAGGAGTTGCATCTTACGTGGCAAATAATTGTCAGTAAGAGTAAGTTGGAGCTGGAAAAAGGGAGACAGATGCAACTTGTAAGTGATTGATGATCCTTTGGGAAGACCTAGAAAGTGAGAACTGACACAGGTTGAGGGACTACTATGCTGTGAAGAGAAACTATCTATGATTTGATGAAGCTTGAAAAACTCTTAAATGCTTGATTCAATCAAATTTACTGCTGGCCACAGCAGACCACTGTGCTTCCAAGATAGTTAAAAAAAAATAACAATAATAATAATACCAGAAAAAGGAAAGAAACATAGGGGAAGGGGAAGAAACCTATTAAGGAGAATCCAATTTACTGAATCCCTTCAATCACAACATCAAGCTGAGGTGAATTTGGGATGGGGCAAGTACTCTGATATAATCTGAAGTGACTTTTCTGTTTGATATAAAACCATAGAAAATACACAGGGACAGTTTAAAGAACAAGCAAGGTGAGTGAGCTGCATTAAAATGGGAATGAAAAATAACCCAGAAAATGCTATTTATTGTAAAAATTGCCGACATGCTTAGAGCTGCTTTGATCATCTCTGCCTCAAAGAAAGCAGAGCCAACAAAGTGAAGTTTCAGAAAAGGGCAGCAAAATGATCAGAGACATAATGGGTGAAAAAAGGTCTTTATCCCTAGAAGGAAAGAAACAATTGGGGGAAAAAAAAAAAAAACCTCTTTGGCTTAATAGAGATCTATTGGATAATGAATGGTGAGTAGTGGCCATTCAGGTGCTGCCCTCTCCCCTGTCCCAAATCACAAGAATGAGGAGGAATTTGAAAGGACTGAAAATAGATAAATGGCCATCATATGTTTAAAGCCTCAACTGGGGAAACTGGCAGCCTCGGGGCATTTTTGAAGCAAACAATAGAGTGACTTTCTAAGAAGATCAAAAGTTCTGCATTTGCCCAATATCCATGGGTGTTTGCTGAAAAACAGAGGGGCAACAGCCTGCGCTGGGCCCACAGGAACAGAGAAAGCTGCCCTGGCTCTGTCCACAGGCACAGTCTGCTGAAATGGAGACAGAGAAAGAAAAAAGACTGAACTGACTTCCCCTTTGGGATTCAGAAAATGCAGTAGGATAACATTGAGGAGAGACTTTCAGGTTTTAGGTGATGAGAGACAAATCCTCTTACTCTTCACACTCCCATCCCTCCCTCCTTGAAGAAGAAAGGATTCCTTCTTGACCTGAGTCTCATAAATTTGATCCAGAATCAGCTACGTCATCCTCCCCCACAGAGATTATTAAAAATGTTGAATTTTAGCCCAATTCCAGATCCTGGAATCTGAATCTGCCCTGTAATCAAAGTCATGGGTGATTTGCAGACACATCAAAGGGTCTGTCATGGGTGATTTGCAGACAAACCAAAGTTTATTATGGTCAGGCAAGTCAAAGAAAAGACGGGGTGTGGCATTCATTGACCATGGGGAACAGCCAGTTGTGTTACCTCCATAACCTTAAGTATCTTCCTCCAGAAACAAGGAATTAAATCCTCATGAGGGTTAAAATAGATAATGCCTTTAAGACAGTTGAAAATTTCTGACATATAATTAGAATTTAAAAGCCATTAGTGAGTGTAGGTTATAATGATTGGTATTTATACTTATCCAACCACTAAGAGACAGATGGTCAAGAAAGAGCCATGATGCTATGCAAATGGAAAAACTGTATAAGCAGTAAAAAAGGAAGAAGGACATTGACTCTGAAGATCCCCACTGTGAATTATACCTGTAAGAGATGGAGCAGGTCCAAGGGAAACTAGCTACAATGTTCCATAGTACATAAATAGTTTTATATAAAGCCCAGCTGCAAACAGGCTGTAGAAACAGGTAAATGTGTTACAAGTTAATTAAGACAGAAAATACCCAGTTGGGGTGTGTGTGTGTGTGTGTGTGTGTGTGTGTGTTTTCCTTGGTCATTTATCCAAAAATTTGGTATTGTTTGATTTGTTCTTACAGGTGTTAAGGTTAATTGGTTGCTTTATGTTCTTCTAAATAAGAAAAAAAAAAAAAACTAAATTAAAATAAATAAATAAATAAATTTATATCTGGAAATGTTGTATGAGAAACTATGGTTTAATAGTCATGATCATATTTAACCATTTTCTAAAAGAATAAATATTGAAAATTAACTTTAAAAAAAAGAATCATCTTTTTAATGAAAAGATTATTGCATGTAAAGTTATCACCCAGAATTTCTCACTCACTTTACCAAATTCAACCTAAGGCTCCAGTTATTCCTATTAGTAGATATACTATCCCAGCAATGAAGAAGAAATAACTCGGTGATGGTGACAGTAAAATAGAGAAAGACATAAATTACAACAGCCTCAAATGTCGGAAATAGTGGTAAGGATGCATCACAATAGTAGAAATGGTGTAACTCATTTCCACAGTTTGCTTTAGGTAGACTTCTTGGAGAAGGTGCAATCTTGAGTCAGGAGATACGTCATTGGTGTCCTCTGTGCCCACAACCTAAGCTGGGTGTGATTGCCTCATCCATAATGGAGTCATTGCAACCACTCAGCTCAGGCTCTAACCATTTAGACACTCTTTGGAGTTGACATTCCACCCCATTCTTATCTTTAGTCTAATTGATAATGTGGGTAATAAATAGGCACCTGTTATTCATGGACAGGTGTACACCCTTGTCAAAGGTCTTGGTTAAATCATCTTGATTGTCTCTAATAACAATGTTAACGACCTTCCACATTAGCATCAGGTTGTAAAACATCTTTTCTTGATGTTTGTTCAATATTTCCATGAGAATTAGAAACATCTATTATAGACTCTGGGGTACTAAAGGGCTCCTGGAACATAGTGCCATAATTCATGCTGGAAGCTCAGCTGAAACCACAAGTTACTTGGAGCCCTGCTCTATCATCTCACAGAAAGAGAGGAATGCAGTCCTGAGACTGTCTAGAATATCCATTTTAAGGAATAAACAGAATCACAAGAGGAAACCATAGATATCTAATTAGATTTGTATGGTTCACTAATATTCTAAAGAGAATAGCTACTATGCCATGAGGTGAGTTTGGCAGCCAAACTGCCTACTCTGGTACCAAATTACATATTTCACCAATGAGTAGATATGTAGTAGGACAAATACAAGCGTAGCTTAAGTGATTAGGAATGTGGATTAATGAGGATCTTGACAATAGCCCCAAGCCTGTATAGGGAGCTTTGAAGAGTCAATTTCTCTTATTAAATAATGTGTTCCCTGCTTTGTGGTTCTGGGATTATGAGGGATCCAGGAAAGGTAAATGGGAAGGAAAGACCTTTCAGTATTTCCACCAAAAAAAAAATATCAGCACAAATCTTTTGCTTGTCCTTTGAAAAGTCACTTATTCTGAATTTAGGAAGAAAATGAAGTCATATCTGGACTTTTCAAAAGACCGAATTTTCCAGTTCTGGTTCTTCTTTTCATTTAATTCAAATTTCTCTTGTTATACCACAAATGCCATTGCAAATAGCTGGCATATTTATATAAGCACATAAAATGTTCGGATTATGTACCCTTTAGGCTTTAGATAACTTGACATCTTTTCTTGCCCCATATTTCCAGCCATCTAATATGTCTGCATTGGGTTGTGTTTTACCACTATTTGCTAATGGAAAAGAGAACCCACGGTGGGCCTCTCCTCCTCTCTGTATTTTGTTATTCCACACGCTTGAAGTCTGCTCCCAGAGACAACTCTGTCATCTGTCCTGCCACTGCACACAGTTGGGGCACTTTTTGCCATTTATCACCTCTCCTTCTCCTTTATTAAGTCTTATTTACCCCTTGGAGTTATCTTTTCCCTCTGTTACCAGCATTCATTCACGTTTGCATTTATTTAATCAATATTTTGGGGCATTTTTTTTTATAGAACTAGCCCTTGAGAGTGAGAAAGACCCAACTTGCAGTTGGAATCTCTGCCTTTGTTAACTCATTCTGGGTTGGAGTGATTTGATGTCTCCATTGTAGTGGCTATTAAAGAGCAAAATAAACTATTGCATAGAAAGATAATGTCATTCAGAGCCTCCACAGTTCTTTATACACAGTGCCTGCTATTTTTTGAAAATTGACGGACATATTAAAAAACAAAGCAAAAGAAAAAGAACAAAACTGTCAAGAATTGATACAAATTGGTTTAGGGAAATGAATTTTAAATTGTTATAATTAATATGTTCAAGAAAATAAAGATGAGATGGAGAATTTCCCTGGAGAATGCAATATCGGAAACACACCAAACTAAAATCTTGATTTGAAAAAAAATCCCTAAAATTATAAAGCAAATAAGCAAATTCCACAGCAGATTAGTCCTAACAAATTTTAGGAGGCTAGCATTACTTTATCACAAAAGCATGACCCAAAAATTATACAAACAAAAAAAGAGAGAAAAGTACATGCTATCTTTCTGAAAATTATAGTTTCAAAAATCTAAAACAAATTAATATAATTCAACACATGTATAGATTAATGAAAGGTATTTTATTATCATTCATTAAACACAAATCATTTGGTAACATTCAACAACTATTTATGTTGCAAAATTCTTACCCAAATAGAAATCTAAAGGAGTTCTCTTATATGATAAGAAAAATCTGATAATAATTATCTATATGTAAATAGCAATAATAATTAATGGAATTTGAAATATTTCCTTTGGGATGAATAAGACAGGATCTTCATTATCACCACGTTCATTCAACACTGTACTGAAAGTCAGAGGCTATATAATAATTCAAGAAAATGGAGAGCATCATGATTGGAAAAGAAATAAAAACATCTTTATTCACAGATAGCATAATGGTAGGCTGACAAGTTTAAAATAATCTACAAAAAGCAAATGTTATAATTAATAAGTAAGCATAGCAAGTCAAACACATGGTTAATTATACAAAAATTCATCATATTTACATATACTACCAACAAAGAGTGCAATTATGAAAATTAGAAAATCAAATCATTTATACCTTTATAAAATATCAAACACTAAGGAACAATTTCAACAAAAAGTGTACAATTATTTTTACATGGAAAACTACAAATCATAACCAACAGAAATTAAAGAAAATTTAAATATTTAAACATGCATGTTTACTGATTTGTGATATAATGATTCAATATTATAAAGATATTAGTTATATAATTGATGCATAAATCCCATGCAATCTGAATTAATAGTTCAGCAATAATTTTTGGTAGAAATTGACCAAGATATATAAATCGTTAGAATAAAAAAGGCTAAAGTTAAAGAAGGATATCTGAAAAGATAAAAACAAAGATGAGAGGCTTAAATTATTGGACATTGTGACTCATTATTATAAGTTATAGAGTTACCCTAATTAAAAAGTTTTAGTATGTGTAGGAACTGGATAGAGAGCCCTGAAACAAATTCATATCAATAGAAGTTATTTGATTTTTAAGGAAAGTGATTCTGTTGTGAAGAAAAATAATCCTTTTAATAAATGGAGTTTGATGAATTTAATATCAATGTCAGAAAAAAATTACATTTGACTCTGTACCTCACACCATGTACAAAAGTACATTTCAGATGGATTTTAATACCTAATATAAATCAATCTTCTAGAAGATCAAAACAACAAAACAAAAACAACACTACTTTAATCTTGATTTAGGCATATTTCTTTAAAATGACATAAATAATACTAATCTAAAGGAAAATATTGATGGAATTAACTGTTGAAAGTTTTTTTTTTCCTTTTATTTATGCCTAAGTTAAAACTGAAGCAACAGAGTGGCAGGAGAGATTTATAATATATGTAACTGACAAAGAACTCATATCCAGAATATATAAATAACAACTTTAAATCAATAAGAAAAAAAGTCAAGAATCTCAATTTAAAAATGAGCAAAAGTCTGACCAGGCCCTTTCCTATATAAGATATCTTAAATGGGGAGTTTGAAGATGGCGGCGAGGGAAGTGCATTACCCCCGTGTGCTGCTTCACTGTGTGGGAGTATGACAAGTCAGGACGGCTAAAGGATATCTTGTTAGGAATTTCCAGCAATAGTGGGGTGCTCCGGAACCTGGAGGAAGGATTTCCATCGCATGAGGATCGGCTACGGGGACTCAAACGCAAGAGGTTTGTCGCACGGAGGGTAACACGGCTTATTCAGCAAATCGCCCTGCAGCTAGAGTCTGCAGCGTGCGTTGGGATAGAGATGCAGGGTTACAGCGCTGCAGTTTCTGCCAGCCGCGCAAGCACCGTACTCAGGGCTGAATTCTGGGTTC
>NW_026000243.1:8080089-8092099 GCF_001458135.2 Marmota marmota marmota | reverse complement strand
GAGGGGAGAGGTGGGGAGGGGGGAGTGTGGAGGATGGGAAAGGCATCGGAGCACAACAGACACTAGGATGGCAATTTGTAAATCAATGGATGTGTAACTGATGTGATTCTGCAATCTGTGTATGGGGTGAAGGTGGGAGTTCATAACCCACTTGAATCAAAGTGTCAAATATGATATGCCAAGAAATTTGTAACGTTTTGAACAACCCACAATAAAAAATTAAAAAAAAAAAAAAAGATATCTTAAATGGGAAACAATCATATAGGAAGTGCCCAGTTTCATTACCCATCCGTCAAATGAGTTTAAAAATAATGATATATGTATTACATTGAAAATATCAATATCAAGCAATAAGAAAAATGTGGGACAACTGGAACTGTTGTACACTAATTCTGACTGTAGGTCATTATAACCACTTTGGAACATTGTTTTGCAATAGTTACCTAAGTGAATATATGACCCAGATTTCCACTCCTAGGTATAACAATGTGTACATATAGGTATCCAGTGGCATGCATGATAGTTTCCACACCAGCACTATATATTTTGGACACAAACTGGAAATAATCCAGATTGTATTTGACCTACAATGCTTAAGTAAATTATGATATATCTATGGAATGGAAAACTATACAACTAAGAGTATAAGTAAACCACTGCTGTATGAAATATATAAATTATCCTACAAACAATTGAGCATTAAAAGTGAGATACAAAAGAATACACAATATATGATTGCATTTATGTGTAGGTATACCTAAACAGGCAAACGACTGATGATATTAGAAGTCAGGGTAGCAGTTACCACTGGAGCCCTGGTAGATGAGTAGAGAGGAACATAAGAAGAGATCTGTAGTGTGTATATGTGTGGGGAGGGATAATATCCTGGGTGTTTTGTTTTGTTTTGTTTTGCGTGTGTGTGTGTGTGTGTGTGTGTGGTGGTGGTGGTGGTAGTTTCATTGGTATTTTGACTTTATTAAAATTAAATATGTGTGTACACTTTGATTTATGTTCTTTCCTCTAGCTACATAATAGTTAAATTTTAAAAATTACCTGGAAGATGAGTTTCAAGAAGAAAGGAATGATTGACAATGTTCAAAATGTAAAAGGATTGGATAAACCACAACAAATACACAATGTTATAGTGAAGTGTTAATAATAGCAGAAACTACATGCTGGGTATGTCTTTCAATCATGTCCTATCAATTTTTTATGAATTTAAAACTATCCTAAAAAAGCATGTTTTAAAAATAAAAATATTTTAGAAAGAAAACAAAGATGAAAACAGTGAGTTAATATTCCATTTTTAAGTGAAAGTTTTCATAATCTTTCAAGAACAATTTTTAGTTTCTTCGTACTAGCTAAGTGACTCTGCAACCCGTTTAAATTATTTCAGTAATTTCAGAGGTCTCCCTGACTTGAGTACTTCCTGAATTTTAAATAAACATGAATTTTTATGTTATACAGTCCTCGTTAAAGATTTATTTGCACCATGTAATCTCCCCCGAGAAAGTAATGGTTGTCTATTTTCAGCCTTACCATAATCATCTTTGTTTTCTTTTTTAAAAATATTTTTATTTTTAAAACAAGCTTTTTGAGGATAGTTTTACATTTATAAAAAAAATCGAGAAGACACTGCAGAAAGACATACTCAGCATTCAGTTTCTGCTATTATTAACACCCTACTATAACATAGTATATTTGAAACAGTTTTCTATTAATTATTATTTTAGTTTTACAAATTTATGGGGTACAGGGTGATAATTTAATACATGATTACAGTACATAATGATCAAATCACAGTAGTTAACATTTCCATCTCCTCAAACTTTTCAAGTTTGTGATTAACACATAATAATTGTACCTATTTAAAAGATAACAGTGTGGTGTTTCAGTACATAATATGTATTGATCAAATCAGAGTAATTAACACTTCTATCTCCTTAAAATTGCACTGTTTGAAGCCTTCAAGCTCCTCTCTTCTTGTTATTCATACGATATATATTAGTTTACTGTGAACTGTTGTCACCCCACTGTATTGAAGAACACTAGAACTTACTACTTTTAACTGTGTTTGGGTACTCATTAGCCAACCTCCTCCTCTCCCACCTGCTCTTCCCACTCTCTAGAAACCATGATTCTACATTCAGACTGACCTTTTCACATTCACATATCAGAAAGAACATGTAATGCTAGTTTCCCTGTGTTTGACTTATTTCACTTAATGCTCTCCAATTCAATCCATTTTTGCTATAAATGATATATCATTCTTAATTATGGCTGAATAATATTCTATGGTGTCTGTATGCTACAATTTCATTATCCATTTCCCCAATGATCTCAACATTAGGATGTGTTCACCATCTCACCTCTCTCTATCTTAAAAACTTACCACTAATAAAAAAATATGAGATTTGCATTCTAATGCCACTAATTTCTTTACCATAGTCTATATGTTTCATGTCCATTTCCATTCTCATTTTATTTTTATCATTACCCCATGCTACTGTAAAACACTGTAAAAATTCCAAAATGCCTTGCAGTCCTAGAGGAAGGATGCTATGACCACATTAGAAAAGAATTCTATTGCACAGAAACCACAGAGCAAAATATTTTATGAGAAAGAAATCACAAAATTCTTATCCAGAAACTATTCAGACATAACCACAGAAAAAAGAATTACTAGCTATAAACCAAAGGTATGAAAAGATTAAGCAAAGAACAATTTTCAATCTGGAAAGGAGGCCGGTAAACGCTGGCTTTTTGTTTTTCTGAAAGTTATGGAGAGGATCTCCTGGCTTTAAATTCATCACCTTCAGGGGTATCATCATCTTCCCTTCAAAAACCGCATTTCTGCAATTAATATTGTCACTTAAGTGAGAAGAAAGACCATTGTTCTCTTCTCATTCATCTGTTTACTTACTAAATTCCTACAATTTCTGATTAAGTATAACACTTGCACCAAACTCCCTCCTTTCCAATGCTACTGTCTTTGAGTTGGTTTAAGTCATCATTTCCTTTAGCTTAAAACATTGCGATAACTTCGTAACACATTTCTCTCTTCTATTTCTTAGCATTCCAGCATACCAGAAAAAATCTTAATGGAAATAGTGCTAACAAAAAGTAATCCATTTTTTTTGTGATTCCACATTACTTAAAACATTGCCAACGATACAGCCTCCCATTGTAATCCCTCATAACAATGCCAGTTTCCCTTTCTAATTTTACCTCCCACTGTAGCGGTTTTTTTACTGATGGTCGTCCCGAACATCCTGCACTTTAACATTTATTTTACATTGCCTATGCTTTCTCTTCCTCTGACACACCCTAATTACTTATTTATTCCCTTTACATCTGTGAACATCCTGACCAGGTCTCAAGAATTCATTAGAATTCTACACTTTTCATAAGTTTTCCTAGCTCTTCAAAATGTGACTCATGTGAATCTCCTTTCCTTGTTTTCTCATGTCCTGTGGTAGTAGCTGTATTTAAGCATGTATCCTGATCTATCTCCCACTCTAGAACATATATCTCTACAGGGAAAGACTGTGTGACCCTTCCTCCATTACCCTCTATCTGGAGTATACCAGTTGAGTGGTTTCCTCTTGTGGTGATAGCTGTAATCATTATCTTCTCTGGTGTTATGGTTTGAATTTGAAGTATATTTCAATAAGTTTTGGTGATAGACAATGCAGGAAATTTCCAAGGTAAAATGATTAGACTATGAGTGTTGTAACCTAATCTGTGTATAAATTCACTAGATGGATTAATAATTTGAATAGATTACTGGTTGGTAACTGTAGATGAGGCATGGCTGGAGAAATTAGGGAACTGTGGGCATGCCCTTGGAAAATTATATTTTGTCCCTGGTTTCTCTCTCTCTCTCTCTCTCTCTCTCTCTCTCTTTCTCTACCTCTACCTCTACCTCTATCTCTATCTCTATCTCTATCTCTATCTCTATCTCTCTGCAATGAGCTGAGCAGATTTTCTCCAACATGCCTTTCTACCTTGTTCTGCCTCATCTCAGGCCCAGAGCAATGGATTCAACTGAACTATGATCTGAACCTCTGAAACCATGAGCCCTAAATTAAATTTTTGTCCTCTAAGTTGCTTTTGTCAGATATTTTGATCATGATGACTGGAAGATGATTAACACTGGTATGCATGAATTTTATTGGATTGCACTATTTAATTTTCAAAACAATGCTAAAATCATATTAGGGTTTTAAAAAGTGAAGCAGTTGAGTGGTCAGATTACGTGGGTTTGAGGTCCAGCACTAAAACTAACTTGTGTGATTTAGGCAAGCCATATCTTGTTTCTGTTCTTCACATCCTGAACTAGGCAAAGAAGGGATTGAACTAGCTCAACATTTCCAAAAGCAGATCCCATGGATACTAGTCCGGCAGGATGCTATCTCTACCAGAAAGGATTTTATGATCAAATAAATCAGAGAATTATCAACCAATATGTCCCCCTTGTAGAGATTTGTACTACACCAGGGTTTTTCAAATTTCAGATCAGGAACAATTAATAGGCCATGAAATGAATTGTGTTTCAATGAATATTTTTAAATAAATTAGAATAAAAGATATCAGAGTCCATTTCATATAGTAAGTATAGTATTGTTTCACAATCTCTTAGGCTGAACATGAGTGTGTCTGTGTATTTCTTACAGAAGGTTTTGACCAACCATGTTTTGAAATGTTACATTATACTCCACACTGGCATATTAAAGGCACTAAATTATCCTGTAGTAAACAGTCTGTTCAACCCTTCCAACCTAAGTTTTCCAAATTTAAACAGTACCTCCCCACCAAAAATGCACATTTTTTGACATAAAATTAATTAACATGTTGCAAGACATGATTATCCCAAGAAAACATGTATCAGGACAAAAACACGGGGTTACATGATCTCAGAAATTACTTTGTCCCTAAACACACTATCATTCTGTGACTTTGGAAATAAGGCAGCATGAAGCAATAGCACTGTCACCTGCTGGAAATTTTTTACTGCTTACAGAGGACCTCTGGGAAGTCTGATTTTTTTTTTCTCTTTCCTATTTTACCTCCAGAATACATTTTTCCTACACTTATAAGCAGACTGCCATAATATAAACTCCCTCACTAGAGTCACTAACCAGGGTGAGGTGACCCCCTTTGCTGGGGCAGAAGTGTGGTGGGCATGTCAGTGAGTGAGACTAGTTGGAGGGCATTTGTGGTTGTCACTGATTGCCTGCCCTGAGTCTGGGCACTGTG
The DNA here is from genome assembly GCF_001458135.2 of Marmota marmota marmota. NCBI lineage: Eukaryota > Metazoa > Chordata > Mammalia > Rodentia > Sciuridae > Marmota > Marmota marmota. The sequence continues at coordinate 8,086,840 of NW_026000243.1, read as the reverse complement.
CCTCCATTCAGATCCTGAAGCACCCCCAGGAGGCACTGCAGCAAAGCTCTTTGCTTCCCTCTGTTACACAAACACAAAAATGGTGATGGAGATGAAAACCATGAGAGGGCTTGGAGCAAAATCCCTGGCTGCAGACAGCTCCTGGGTCTGGCATCCAGTAGCAATAGGGTGTCCCAGTGTTGCCATAGTAAGCCCAAGCACAAGACAGCCAAGTCACTGGCAGATATGAGCTGGGGGACAAGCGTCCAAACTAGGGAGTCCTTTTCCAAAATGCTTTGTCCCCTTAAGTTCCTTGCTATTACCAGGAAATCCCTCAATATCCAGGAAGAGTGAGCCTGTTCCCCCAATGCCTTTCTCTTTGCAGAACCCAAGTGATACACACCTATTGAAAAATCTGAGATAGAGTGGTCCTCAACAGCATTTAGACAGATTTTATCACCAATGTGTTTGTAGATCTTGGGTGACCAGCCTTTTCTCCAAGAGTGTGTCCCCCTTCAGACTTTCACCATCATTTTTCTGCTTGACTCAGCAGCATGGCTTTCCACAGCTCATCCTTTCTGGCATAATGTAGTCAGTAAATAGAGAGATGAACTGATGCAGTAGAGTGGCCGAGGATCTTGGAGTAATCTGTATACAAATGAGGATATCATGGGCACACAGCTTCATATTATTCAAGTTATTCATATTATTTGGCCTGTATCTTCCTAGTACAGCTGCTCAGCCCCTCCTATTTCTTTTTCTCCTCAGTCCCAAATAGCCTGGAGCTATTTCTCTCAGCTCTCTTGACCCTTGGAAGCGTAGGTTATCCTGCTTATGGCACACAGACACCCCTTATTTTCCAGGTTAAATTTTTAAATCACTCAAGCTCTTGGTGCAATCACTAAGTTTTCACAGCAGAATTACTCTAAGTTAAATCTATTTCCCCTAACATACAACCTAAAAGAAATCAAGTTTCCCCACTGGCAATACTTTTTTCTCACTGTGTACCTCTCTATCCTCTGTCCACCCTTTCTCTTAAGCACATTTCCCACTCTTCCTTCACAATTCCATCAACTAGCTCAGAAAAAAGTTCTCACTTCCAGGTTAATGTCTTCTCAAGTCAAATTTTAGTAAAAAATCACTTATCTTCAATCAGGAAAGCATTTAAGATTCTAGAATTTTAATTGACAGTTTCTTCTACAATAATTTGAATACACTATTTGATAATGTATATAAAGCATCATTGTTTATACTTTATTCTATAATTGTAAGAGAAGGGGGACTTTTTTTTTCAGAGTAAAAGAAAAAAAAATGAGAAAGGGATATGTTGTTTATTCCTAGGACAAATAGTTTTCAAAGAATATATATTAGAATCAGAATCAGTGGTGAGTTTCAGTTCAAAAGCCAGAGGACTCAAGACCCAGAAAGAATCCATTTTTCAGTCTGAATGCAAAGTCCAGGGGTAGAAAAGAAAAAGTGGGGGGAATCTCAAGGACTCCAGCAGGACTTCTCTTTACTCAGATTTTTGTTCTGTTCAGTCAGTCAATTGATTGGATGAAGCCACCCACAACAGGAGGGCAATCTGCTTTACTCAGATTACATTTCAAATGTTAATCTCATCCAGAAACATCCTCTCTGACACACCAAAGAATAATGAATAACCTTGATCAAGTGTCTGAACATTTTGTGCTCTGGTTAGGTTGACAAACAAAATTATCCATCACAATAGGGTTACTGGGACTATTATTGGCCTTCTCATTCAAAACAAAAAAGAAACACAGCCAGCCCAATGGGCTAAGGGAATACAAAATTATTTGACCAGAGGGTAAGTAATGATGGAAGAAATCACTGAATCTTCTGAGAGATAGAAAGGAACAGAAGGCAGCTATCAGTGTGTGGCTGATGCTCTTCTGAAGAGGTCAACCTAGCCAGTAATTGGTATATAAGTAGCTAAGGTAGCCAGCAAGAGCAGAATAAAAAACATGGCCAGGGAAGTGAACACATAGCCGTAGCAGAGTTCCTTAAAGTTCCAGGAAGTCCAAATGCAAGCTCAGGAAACAGATGACTGAAGGGAGAGATTGCAGCCACTGAGCAGAGTGTGCAAATAGCCCACAAACAGGTCACACAGGTGACTGTAGCTCAATATTAGTGAAGCTCAAGGAACCTGTGACCTTCATAAAGCAATGCTGTGTATCAAGCATAAAGTTCAGCCAACTAAAGAAGAATTACTTTTTCTAGGCAAATGTCTCACACCCATGGTGCTCTTCAATATACAGGAATAGTGGAAAGTTAAGATAATATCAATAGCAATAGCATCAGAGTAGCAGCAGTAGCTATTAAAGAAAATGCTTGAAACGATATAAATTGGACCTGCAGAAGTAAGAGGGATACTGTGGAGCACTTATAGCCAAAAGGCTTTGGAAACATTATCACAGAAGATGATGACCACTCAGTGGGAACAAACATGAAGCCCGAAGAGAAGTCTATGTATACCAGGACCAACTTTGAGAATTTGCCTAATTTGTAGGTCATGCCTAGAAAAATTGGTTAATTCCCTTTTGAGATAGCTTCACACTTCTGTTATCATTATTTTGATTACAAATATATATAGCTAGTTTCAGTGTTTTATAAACCTTTGTGTAATTAAACTATAATCTTATGTAAGTTTTTCCTATTTATTTAGTTTCCAGATTCCTCCTTCTATGGTCCTCCTTCTATTATTGGTAGGTTATATGGTTCTGTTATCCAAGCAGAATCAATCTTGACTCATCATTCAAACAATGCCTCCTCCCTTCACACAGAACATTTTTAACTCACTATTCTTAACTTACGTACCAGTTAACTTTAACTGCCTAACAAATCACCCAACACTGTGTCTTCCAGCAACAAACATTTTTATTTTTCATGAGTGGGTTTCCTGGGAAGTTCTAGGCAGATATTCTGGGATGATCTGGTTGATTATTGAGATAAGCTGGTTGTTCAGTTAGAGCTCTGTCCTAATGGTTTTCTTTATATGATGGTTGATGTCATCTGCTAAAGTGACTTGTTCACGTGTCTCTTGCTTGATACCAGGCTAGTTTGGTCCCTTCTCAGTGGTGGTTACAGGAGTCAGCAAAGCAGCAAAAGAGAGCTTGACACAACACACAAGTAATTTTCAAGCTTTTCTTATGTCATATTTGCTATTATCTTACCTGTCAACAAAAATTGCATGAGCAAATCCAGAGTCAGTGTGGGAGAGAATTAACAACAACAACAAAAATTATTGCCACCTTTGTGTAGATAGCATACTACAAGTGGGTATTTCATAGCTGCCACCACACAGATTGTCATTGGTTATGACAATCAATTCATATGAATTTTAGCAATAGAAATAGCACCATCTGCAACTTGCCATGTCTGATAATGTTGTCACCCCTCCATAATTCAGGTCACCAATACAAGTATGAAAATTTCACACACTTTATTATAGCCCCTTCACCTATGAAAGGGACTCTTCTGTTTAGCTAAATAAAATTTTGTTATGTGAAAACTTATATCCAAAGTCTTGCTTTTGATGTCATGCTCTTTGATGACTTAGAAAAATGTGGGTAATGTACATAAGGGAATAAAAACTTTATATGTAAAATTCAAAACTTATATGGAGTATAAGTTTCACCAAATTAGGGAGTAGAAAGTGATCCATCCTATCACAATAGAATTATTTGCTCTTATATCAAGATTCTTTAAAATAGTCAACTACCCTAGGGCCTCCAAAATAAAATCAATCACCAAACTACTAAACATACATTCTCAATACTACACCCACAGCACAGAGCAAGGAATGTCTGTATTGATTATTCTCTCCTTGACTTCCACTTGACTTAAAGGCCACTAAAGAACTGTGTCCTACTTGGAAGAATATAGGAATCAAAGCAGAAACATTATGGCTAAATAACATTTATAAAGCTCCTACCATTACACAATTTCAAATGTGTGAACATCTTTTCTCATATAGACTTGTGGAACTGAAGCTACATCCTTTCCAAATGGTGAGAACTGAATTTGCCCATCAGTCTTCAATTGACAGGAGGTGTGGGGGAAAGGTGATGTCAATCAAGTAGATGGTGGCAGAATTGGGGTATACTCTATCTCCCAGGGTGCTATCCCCAGGGTCCAGCCCCCACAGCAAGCCTGCTTCTTTCTCTCCTGCTCTCTTCCCAACTTTGCCATGATTAACTTTCCTCACTTGATTGACACATCCCTTAAAGAGCAGGCCTCTCCATTCCCTGGCTGTGTGTTCAAGCATGGCAATGCAGGAGGCAGGAATCCATTAAGGGGAAGAATAGCAGGGCCTTGTCCTCCATCTAACAGCCTGCTTCTCATCTGTGCTGCCCCCGTTCCATTCCAGTGGGGCTGTTGTGAGCCAGAAGCTTATGTAACGTTCTATAGAAGGCTCCCATTTAAAACTCTGATAGGTGACAGCCCACATGACAAACAGACTTCACTCTGTCACACAAATATCTCCAGAGCATCTGCATTTGCCAGGCTGCTGTTTCCTTTCTTGTGGTTCATCAGGGCTGACTCGGTTACCCAGGCCCTTCCTTGGGCAGGCTGCTGCTGTGTCTCAGCCAGGGGCTGTCAAATTGTCCCACTTTCCCTGCCTAATTCATACAAGAGTATTCATATTTATATTGATCTAAGCACATGAATGGCATTCACATGCCAGGCACCAACTTGGCAGAGATGATCCAAAGCGACTTTGCACTCACTGCAAATTTCAACTCACTCACAAAATGCCTCTATTTAGCCTGGTCACTGATGTGATTTGTTTCCCCACAATAAACAGAAATCACATCAGTGACTGTGTGTTTGAGTGTGTGTGTGTGTGTGTGTGTGTGTAAGTACATACACAGTTTCTTTCTTATGTTAACTATTTAGAAATCCTGACCATTGTTCACTTCACCAATTTTCTACAATTCATCTGTAGTCAAGTGGTTATAGCTCCTGTTATCAACATGACAGATTAGAGCTCTGTTGCAGTCCACACTCAGATGTGACCTCAATACTCCTGATGATGGCTGGTATGAGAAGGGGAAAAGGGTTGGCATGTTCTATATCTCCTAGAACTGTGGGGGCCTTGTTACCTGGGCCATTCCTATCTTCTGTGGTCAGTGACTTCTGAGATGATATTTGCCTCTTTTGGTTCTTGTCACTTTCTCCTGTCATCTTCTGCTAATATAATTGTAGCATGTTCTGTGAGAGGCAGCAGCAAACATTGTGCATCCCCTGTGTCCCAAGCATAGGCCACTTCAATTCTATTTGCCCACTTTCATCCTTTAGTGACTCCATGAAGGCTCAAGACCTTCCAATCTTTCAGCACCACACTGAAGTTCAGGCCTCTGTGAAGATGTCCATATGTCTCAACACCTCATTTAACTAGGACTGCTCCATAGCTGACATGCCCCATGGCCTACAATGAATCTGAACCTGGAAAAAAACATACAGGACTTCTCTGCGGTCCTCATTTAAACTTGTATTTTTGGATATTCATCTGCCACCCAATCACCATTAACTCTGGGATGATGAAGAGATAAGGGGTTCTACCTTTAACTTTGACACTGTCTTGATATGCATTTCCACATCTCTCTGAAACAAATACAAACAGAAAGCATCTATCACCTCTTCTGTTTGTGTAAAATCTAACTTTTATACTATCATATATATATTCTATCCAGTTCTTATTATAGAATAAAATTTATGCCCTGATTTTTCCTTTTCTAAAAAATACAACAGTCACAAATTAAAAGTCTCTGTTTTCAAGACTGTTCTTTCTTCTGCACATTATATCATATATTTAATAACACAATAGACTTCTTTGTTTTTGTGTTTAATCCATCCTATCCCAAGGACAGTGCTTACAGGAAATAGTCATCTAAATCTTAGCATGCAAGTTCATAGGTACATGAAAATTGGATCTTCTGGGGATAGGGGAAAGAAGAAAGAGCAGGTATGTAAAAAATTTATGTACAACATTCTTAAGAGAAATCTATACTCATTTTCTTTCAGCACAAATTATCTTTGGTATGCATATGGATGCTTAATTATTTACTACAATTACTCCCTATCAGTTGCAATAATAATTATAATAATAAGGCATTTATTTAGCTATTTCATAATGAAAAATTTTTCATATCTACTTTAATAATATGGGCTTCACTTTATTTTGTGTTAATAGGAGTAAATGCTATACATGACATCTGCACAGCAGGAGCCAGCACCTTGGAGCAAGGACAGGGTCTACCTTGCTACTGTGAATGCACACACTGTGCATGCCCAGTGCATGCAATATCTGGCTTACAGTGGGTGCTCTGTGAAGGCTGGCTGAGTGAATGACTGACTCCCACCTCCTTCATGAACTGCTGAGATGGTGTTCTAAGCATATCAGTATTCAAATATCCAGGTTTCTTCTGCACCAATGGGCTCTCTGTAAAAGAGATATGCATCTATGGTGAATCAGAGTTTTGGAATCCTTATTGGCTCTGCTGGCAGGAAATGTAATGTGGCTTGCCACAATGAGCCAGTCCTACAGTTCAGAAAACACCAGATGCTGCTGTCTCTGATTTAATCTCACTCCCAACCTGATCTGACCACTCTAAAATCTACTACCTCTGAAATCCCAAAATCTATTTATTCATTGTGCCTTCTTGTTCAACTCATGTTCTGCTTTGGTTTCTTCAGAACTTTGTTTTCTAGCTAAAAAAAAAAAAAAAAAAAAAAAAAAAAAAAAAAAAAA
>NW_026000243.1:8033291-8079808 GCF_001458135.2 Marmota marmota marmota | reverse complement strand
AAAAAAAAAAAAAAAAAAAAAAAAAACAACAACAACAACAACAACAAAAAAAAAAAACACCTAAACTACTGCTCAAGAAAAAGATAATTAACAAAATCCATTGTTTCTTGAAAGAGAAATTCAAGGCCAAACATACCTGCATTCTGGATTGCCTTTCTCATAGCACAATGAGACCATGCCTAGTGCTTAGCTGAAAACCAGATGAGTATTTAAATATCCTCTCTTAAAAGTGTTGCCTCTCAAAGGAATCAGCCAGACCTTGCTCTCCAACTCTCCCTGGGCCAAGATTAGTGTGTGCATGAAGAAAGAGGAAGGCTCTTTTAAGATGTAGGAAAGGATTTCAGAAAGGGGTGGGTGGAAGCATCTTCCAGGGCTCACAGGCAGCCAGAGCAAATTGATCAAAAGAGCAGTCCTGAGGTTTGCCCCCCAGATATGCACATTCAGAGAGTTTCACACTTTGCTCTTAGAATAGACCCCTTAAGTATGAGCAGCTGTAGAGAACCAAATTTTACATTCTTTATAGTTAACCTTTCCCTTTCAGATTCAAAACAGGTAAAAAAAAAATCAGGCATCCCATCCCTACATTTTCCTTCATAATTGTTCCTCTTATTACCCTTCTAAATCTGTCTAGGTCTACAGATAGCATGTTTTATGATTTGTTAAATGTGTTTGTTAAACCAACTCAATTTATTTAACTCAAATACATGCATTTTAAAATATACCTATACCAATAATAATGATAATAGAATCCCATATCACAGGGGATTTCTATGTGCTCTATGAAGTACATCCTAAGTACTTTAGGGAATAGCTAATATGTCTTGATTCAGAGTATCTGGGTTCAAATCTTGCCTCTCTATTTTTAAGATGTGACTTCTAAGCCTTGGTTTTATATTACACAAAATAAAACTAATAAAACTCTACTTCATTGAATTATTGTGAGATTAAATGAGTCAATACAAGCAATGTCCTTAAAATAATGTCCAGAACAAATATCTGCTTAATATACTAATTTATATTAGTATTATCAACCCCTTCACAATGTGTCATTTATCATTTGCATTAATCAGTTTTTCATTACTATCAGACCAGGTAACTTTTCAGAGACAAAAGTTTTATCTCACAGCTCTAAAGTTCTGAAGTCAAGAGGTCACATCTGGTGAAAACCTTCTTGATGACAGAGTCCCAAGGCAGAACAGAGTATGACATTGCAAGAGACAGGAAGTATGTGTGTATATCTTCTTATAAAGCCAACAGCATTCATTCATGAGGGCTCCACTCTGAGGAACTTATCTAATTCTAATCATCTCCAAAGGCTCCACCTCTAAAATGTAAAGAAATCAAAAGGAGACAGAAGCAAGGTGCAGAGGCAAAATGGCTGCAGGGTTTATTTATACCAATAAGTTACATTAGGTCACTGGCATCATTAGTACATTATTATTCACTGTATCATTAGGCAGGTTACAGAGTTAGCAACATGATACAGCTCATTCCTCAGTTACATACTAAGTTGCAATACACAATGTTAGGAGCTTTGTGTAGCTCTCAAGAAAGTCCATTGTTTAAAGTTACTGTTGTGTGGACAGGTTCAGGAGCAGCAAGAAAGTGGTGAAACATTGTGGTTGTCTAACAAGAGAGTTCCTTTATTCCCAGGAGATGAGTGTCTGAGATCATGGTAGAGGCTGATAAAATTCTAGTATAGAGCCTCCTCATGGAGGGCATTACCACAACAGCTAGTCATCCTGCACCTTTGCATAGAAACTTTCCCAGTCAATGAGCATGTCACAGGCATGAAGTCATCAGAAGCCCCAATCTCAGACACTGCTCTCACATTCTCTGTCACCACTCTCCACAACCAGAGAAAAGTCGCTGTCCTATACATTTCTACAGTCAGAACCCTTATGCTAAATACTACAGTTGGATTAATTCTCCAGCTTTTTAATACCTCCTAATGGGCATTAAATTTCAACATTCGAACCCTTGGGGGATGTACTCAAACCACATCCAAATTGTAACCTTATGTATTTTAGAACCCAAAGATGTTTCTGAGGTGCAGAAGATGTTTCTGGGCACTGTCAACAACACAGAAAATTAAGAGTTGGAAAGATATCTGTCTATTACCTTCTCATCTTTAGGCTTTGGCTTGAATACCAAAGTCTCAGAATTGAGACTTGTTTCCCTGATGATCCTAGATTTATTATGCCCCCTACTCATCTCAATCTTTTCTTTTCTACTTTCCTTGCAATACTGGGAATCTACTCTACCACCAAGCTACATCCTCAGCCCCCATTTTATTTTATTTTTTTAAATTTCAAGATATAGTCTTCCTAAGTTGCCAAACTTGCCTCTAAATTGTTATTCTCCTTTCTCAGCCTCTCTAGTAGCTGATATGATAGACACCCACCACTGCACAAACTCCCCTAACCCACCACTTATCACAGCACTTTGATTGGTCTCATTTGACAAATGAAATTTCTAACACACCCAAAGATCTATAATTATTTCACTTTATTTAGTTACGTGTTATGTATGTGTGTGTGTGTGTGTGTGTATATATATATATATATATATATATTGTTTTTTTCTAACCTATACCCCTCCACACACACACATACATACATGTGTGTTGTCCTGGTCTCCTGTAGTTTGTAAAATGAGTACAAGGACTTCACCTGTCTTTCCTTGGCTGTATCTTCAGTGCCTCACATGCTAGCAGTGAACATAATAGCAGCCAATAAATATCTGTCAAATGAATAAATAAGTGAATAAATGAATGTTATCATTTTGCAGACAAGAAACTGGAGCTTATAGATAAAGAGCCTTCCCAAGGTCACACAGATACTCAAGAGCAGAGGTTGAAGAAGGCTTGTACCTAAAAGAAAGCTCGATCGCTAGATACCACTATTCAGTCAACTGGAGCAGCCGTGCATGATTGCAGATCCCTGGGAGTCCTCCACACAATTTCAGGAGTCTGTGGGGTCAAAATTATTTTCATAATTATACTAAGAATGCTATTTCATTTTTTAACTCTACTGACATTTGCACTGATGATACAAAGTAATGGTGGGTAAAATTGTTGGCCCTGTGACACAAATCAAGGTAGGGCATGCAACTGTGCCAGCGGCCATTGTGTTATTCTCCATGCACTCGCAGTAAGTGAAGGAAAAGCCAGTTCACCTAAGAATGTCCTCTGATAAAACAGTAAAATATACTAATTTTATCAAATCACAATCCTTAAACACAGACCCTTTTAAAATTCTGTATGACAACTCGATATACACATAAAGCAAAGATACTACAAAACCAAGTATGATGGTTTTTTTAGAATGGTTCATGTGAGATTGAGTTGTGAGCTGAACTAGCCACTTTTTTTCTTGGAACACAATTTTTGCTTGAAAGAACAAGTTCCAAACAAACTATGGTTATTCAGACTTGGGCATTTGGCAGGCAATTTCTCAAAAATGAGCAAAGGGAGCCTGTCACTTAAAAGAAAACAACTGAGAATATTTGTTGCCAATGATAAAAGTTGAGCTTCTGAGCAAAAATCAGATTTTTTTTTAAAAAAAGTGTATTTGCCTCTGTGAGCTTGACAGCTTCCAATATTTAAAGACTTTTTGATGTGATCTGTAATTATAATAATAGATATGACTTTTTAAATATTATGTAATGAAATGTGTCAATTTTTGGAAGATGTAAATAACTCAGCAAGCCAGTATTTTTCAAATGTCCAGTTGTCTGGTGTTATTAACAAAATCATCCTGGGAAAAGACCCCTTGAGAATGCAAAGTAGGCCAGCATATTTTTATTTAACAGAATATAAGGGTTCACTCATATGGTGATATATCCTATACTGCAATTAAAAACTTCATGAAACTTCTACTTGCCTGTCAAGTTTTGGTGTAGTATCAAAGAAGAATACCCCTATTCACCTGAAAAGCATAATACTTCTCCCTCTCCAGCTACTTATGTGTGTGATGCCAAATTATCACATATTTCAATCAAGACAACTTATTCCAACAGCTTGAATGCAAAACCACATATGAGAATCTGATTGAATTCTATTAACTCAGACATTAAAGACATTTAAAAATCACAAAAGAATGACATTTATTGTATTCGTTTTTTACTTTGGAAAATATGGTTATTTTTCATAAGTGCATTTTTATTGACCAGTAGAATATTTATCATTGCTGTTTTTGTATTGTCTTATTTTTTTTCTATTTTTCTTCCTAATATCAAAATTAATCATAGCAGTGACCCACATATAATAATAGTTTCTTTGAGGAGTTCAATTACCTTGGAGTGCAAAAAAGGGAAAATTAGAATACATTGGATGGTGTTTAAAACCTAAAGTGCCTCTAGAAATATAAAAGGACCTCCCGGATGATAAGTTCCTAAAGCTTATGCCATGATCTGTTTCACGACTCTGCAAGGACACGCACATTAGTACCATTTTAAGAATAGTAAGAGTGCAAATTTGGGGCTGGGGATGTGGCTCAAGTGGTAGTGCGCTCGCCTAGCATGCGCCCGGCCCAGGTTCGATCCTCAGCACCACATACAAACAAAGATGCTGTGTCTGCCGAAAACTAAAAAATAAATATTAAAAAAAAAAGTCTTTAAAAAAAAAAAGAATAGTAAGAGCCCAAATTTGAAATTTTGTAAATAAAAACACATCTATTTTGATGAAGAAATTGGTTTGAAAAAAATTCCTCAAGGCTAAAAATAACAAAGATTCATTTTCTACTCTTGCTATATATACATCTGAGTTTGCCTGGGGCTCTGTTCCTATCTCTTCGTTCTAGAACCTAGGCTGATGGAACTTCTGGTACATGAAGTGTTGTCAGTTGCTCTCACAGAAGGAAGTGTGGTGATTGTCTGTTTAAAGAGAACTGGCTTTTAAAGCTCCCCTTAGGAAGGGTGATGTGTCTTCCCATTTACATCTCTTTGTCTGAGATAAATCTCATGGGCCTCCCCTATGGAAGCGGTCAGGAACTTACCATCCTACAGTGAGACTCTGATCCAGGAAGTAGGAAGCTGGAGGACTTGAGGAAGGCAGTGCGTACCCACAGCTCAAATGACCACCGTAACACCAGTCCCACAACTTAAAACACCATTTCTTCAATTTACAGACATTTAATTCTTAAGTTGTTCAAATATAACTTTTCAAGGCTAAATTATTTTGCACATACTATTTTGTTTTCTTTTTATTTGACACTATTTTACATGTCTCCATAGTTCTCATATTTGCTCAGTTTTACTCTATTATTATTATTCTAATTATAAATTATTATAATAATAAATATTTTTAATTGTTGTGTATATTCTTGCTATAGACGGCATAGCAATGTACATGGATACAAGAAAATATTTTTGACAATTTTTGGAGGGGAGTGTTAAAGACAAGAATTGAATGGATTTTTGTGATGACATATGCCCATTATTTTATAAAGTATTGTGGGCAAGAATCTGGCCTTATTCATTTCTGTATCCCCAGAGCCTAAAAAATATCTGGAATTTGGTAGGTACTCAATACTTGTCTATTGAATGAATGACTCTTGCCAGATTGCTTTCCAGAATTGTTGCTCCAATTTACAATGCCACCAGAACAGAATTATATTGCTCTAACAGATCCTTTAATAGTTTAAGCAGTGGTTTTCTTTTCATTTATTTAATGATTAGCAGGGCTGTACATACTTCCAAGATTTTTCTTCTACTATGAGTGTTTTTTCTCATTTTTGTTCTACTTAGTAAAGTAAATCTGACAATTCATCTTAAATTTCCCCCATACATTTAAGTTTTCAAAGATTTGGGACTGCCATTATGAGCTCATTGAGAAAAGCAAATACACTAGGGTGAATTGGAGGTGGAGTCAATGGTCCAGCTAAAACCTAGAACATAAAATTGTATTGCTATCATCCTTGCCTTAGTCCATTTTGTGTTGCTAAAACAGAATACCCAATATGGGGTAATTTATCATAAGGAAAATTTTATTTCCTCACAGTTCTAGAGGCTGGGAAGTCTAAGATCAAGGAGCTGGACTCTGGCAATTGTCTTCCTAATGTGTTATCACATGGTTTTAAGGTGAGAAGAAGATAAAATGTATTTTTAAAAAGGACCACATTTGCCCCTTTATCCTGTGATAAGGGCATTCACACATTTATGAAATCAAAGGTTCACCACCTAATACTATCACAACAACAATAAAATTTCAACAGATTTAGGAAGGGTCAAACATTCAAACGACAGCGCCTCTCCTCCTCTTCATTATCAACAGATATCATTTATTGAATACATTTTGCAAATATTACCTCTGGTCCTCACATTATTGGAAACTAGTTATAATTGTTGCTCTATTTATTGAGTGAAGATATTCAGGCTTAGAAAACATCTGAAACAACACAGGCGGGAAGAAGTAAGGCAGCTTTTGAATCTCTGTTTGTTTCATCTTTGAGCCCAAGTGTTTTCTCTGTACATCATGCTACCTTGCCCTGCACAAAAAAGGCCATCACCAACATCCCTGGGATAGGCAGCTTTTTCTCTCTGTGTCCAAATACTCAACAAAAGCAATTTAGAGTAGAAAAATTTTATTTGGTTTCATGGTTTCAGAAGTTGAGTGCATGGTTGGCTGGCTCCGTTGCTCTATGTCTGATGTAAGGCAGAACACCATGGCAGAGGAATTGTGGAGGAAAACTACCTAACCCATGGTGGTTGGAAAGCAGAGAGTGATAGAGCACACATACAAGATATTATCCCCAAGGGCACACCCCCAGTGACCTACTTCCTTCAACCATGCTACAGCAACCTATAGTTACTACCGCATAGTTCATTCAAATTACTGATGAGGTTACATCTCTCACCATTGCCTCAATGCCCCACCTCTGAACATTTCTGTATTAGAGACCATGCTTTCAAAATATGAGATTTTCTTTTTTTTTTTTTTCAAAATATGAGATTTTCAAGGGACATTTCTACAAACCATAACAATCCCAAAGTACAGTCTCAGGAAGACACATGCTCTTGGATCTATGGGGGCTAACTATGCTGTTGGATCTATCAGGGACACACCTGCTCTGTGGGGTAGGTGTCTTCAGACAGAAGTACTCAAGGCAATGCTGTTTTGAAACTGAGAAGACATCTAACCTAAAGCAGGACCAGACATAGCTTGGGTTAATGTAGCACTGGCCTACTCCTCAAAGGCAGAGGTGTGCAGAAGTCCATGTGGTCCAAGTCCTGGTCTAGAGGTGCCATTTCAGAGCAGGCACTCCTCAATAGCATAGCAGGAAGGCAAATCAGAAAACAAGACAGAAGCCCACTCAGGGTTTGTTACAAACGTTCCAAGTACACCAGGAAAGGGGGAAGATTGTGTTCTGGTGGGCACATTGGATTCACATTGGGGTTCAGACTTGGAACAAGTTACAGATATCCTCTTCCACTATTCACAAGTGGCTATGAAGCCCCCTGACAGAACATATTCCTAGCTCTCCATCAGGCAGACAATCACACATAGCTGTTTATATTTAAATTAAACTGAATAGAACTAAAGCATCCCTAGGACGCAGTGGTGGTAATGGATTTATTGGGCATCATAGATATGGAACATGTGCATCATCATGGAAAGTTCTATTGGACAACACAGCTAGCCCTTACTTCTCCAGGTGAACCAGTGCAGACCAGCATCAGCACCTCCTTCCTCTGGGAAACTATGAGAAGTGCAGATCACAGACTGCCCATCTCCAGACCACACAGGAAGCCTCAGGTGAGAGCCCCCAGGTGGTGTGTAAGCACATTCAGGTTTAATGGGCACTTATCTCTTCTCAATGGGTTCAAAAAATATCAGCAGATCTACTCTGCCTGCTGACAATCTGTGCTACCTGAGCTTAGGGGGCCGAGGAGAGAGAGACTAACCTTTAATTTGTCATCTTTACTGCGAATGTTTCCCCCAGTCTATTGCTCTTCCTTTTATTTTAGTTTTGTTCATTTTTTATGAACATATTTTTGGATCCTATTAATATTTAAAAGATTATGATGGTGGGAGCTTGCCTTGGCTCTTACTTGGGAACAAATTGCATCTCTCCACCCCCATCCCCCTTTTGCTTTGGCTCTGTAGCCAACACCCCTGCAGTATCCCTCCAATGAGGTTGTGATTTCACCAGATCAGAGATGTGTTTTAGCAGCATCGCCAAGAAGCTGGGCAGAAAGACTGCGCCCACCTTCTGCAGAGCAACCCTATCTGATGCAAGGATTGCTCAGTGTTTATATATGCCCTGGCAGGGATGGGGCCCATCTTGCATGGCCTCATAAATATTTAACAACCAGCACTTTGTAAAGAAGAGTGTTATTAAGGGTGGTGCTGCCAGCAGCTTCAGATGTGACCGTATATCAGGAGCTACTAATGCTGTGTGGACATAACCTATCTCAATAACCGTAGGCTAATCGGCTCCTTATATTATGGGGGGGGATTAGGAAAGAATTTGGAGAAATTTGCAAATATTCCAGCCCTTCAGAATATGTAAGCCGGATCTTCTCCTAATAGTGAATAGCTTTCCAACAAATCAGATATATAAGAGAGAAAAAGCAGTGACTAAAAGGGAAACACACACACAAACAC
This sequence comes from Marmota marmota marmota, assembly GCF_001458135.2. NCBI lineage: Eukaryota > Metazoa > Chordata > Mammalia > Rodentia > Sciuridae > Marmota > Marmota marmota. Next base: position 8,071,200 of record NW_026000243.1, on the reverse strand, counting down.
CCCTAGAATGTGCACAGGGAGAAGTGGACTGCCCAGCCAATTTTTAGCAGGGTTTCTTTTATTCTGATGCTACCAGCTGAATCTCTTATCACCATGGAAGCCCAGCCCAGACCACTTATTTCAACACTTCAAGCTTTAATGATACTGGTTCAGTTTTCTTTACCCTGTGGATTGGATACACCACATTGCAATTCAAATCACCCCAAACACCACAGTAAGCATGAGGTGATCACATTTCTTCCTAAGTGGAAATGGCTCTCCACAGGGGACTCATTCTGGGAGTGAGGGGCTGGGGCAGCATTGCCCTGGCAACTTGTATTTCCCCAGATGGTCATCACTGGAGGTAAACGCTTGGAAGATTAAAGTCTCCAATCCAGGGAGCAAACTCCTGTTAGGCTAGGAAAATATCCTCCACTGGCCATCTTTAGTGAAACCGATAAATCACAAGGGATTGTAAAATGAAAGTATGTGAGAGTGTGTGTGTGTGTGTGTGTGTGTGTGTGTGTGTGATGCTTATTACATTTTTTTCTTCAAAATGCTTTCACTTCTTTTATCTCGTGATAACCCCTGTGAAGGGGTCTGAAAAGCTAATTTGACTAGCTCAAGGTGACCCACAGATGTCAGAGCTCTTGTGTATTTTGCTACCATAAAACACTTTCTTAAGGTCTGTCAGGATAGAAATTGACTTCTGAGCCCCTGCATGGATATTGTTTCCATAAGAATAAGCATTTCCATGGAATTCACCTTTCACATGCAGAAGCAGGATCCTGGAACTATATAACGAAGGGGAGCTCCTTATATAAAGTAGATTCCCATTTGCCTTTTTGTAAGTGGTTCTGCATGTCAGCCAGTGAGTAGGCCAGAGCATGACCAACTGCCCTATGTTTAACTGAGAACAGGTAAGAGATCATTAAGAGAATCCCCGTGCTAACTAATGGCACACTAATGTATCCATCTCATATTGATTCTACACATTCACTTTTTCCTTATTCACTTTCCAATGTATAAGCTTTGTTCCAAGTTACAATCAAAAAGTTCATTTGTAAGTGCGTTGCTTGGGACCTGGAATAAACCTTCCCATAGAAACGATGTTATAAATAGTTCTCTAGTCTAGCCCACAAAGGCTCATCTTACCCAAAACATGGTTTCAGTATTATGTTGTTGCAAGAAAATGCTGTAAAAAACAATTACAGTGAGACACCCTTAATTAAACCAAACACTAGGACAATAAAATGAAATACCTTTTTTTTACATGAACATTCATTCTTGAGAAAAAAGATTAATTGGAGAAGGACAAGATGGGAAGTGAAGACAGTGCCATGCTCTTGGACGAGGCCCTGGGTTACCTCAAGGGCTGTTGAGCCTGATGGCTCAGGATCTCTAATACGTCTCATTTCACTTCAAAACCCATCACTTGCTTTTGGCTTGATGCAGGTAGACAGCTAGCACTACTTATACTTATCCCTCATAATTAAAGTCAGTTTTTATTTTTCCCCTTACAGATTGAAAAAAAAAAAAGGAACAAGAAAAACAGAGAAATGCAGAGAAGAAAAGAGAAAGGAGAGAGACCACAGGGAGAAAAGGGGAAAAAAAATCACTTTCTTGAAGCAACTAAGTCAGGGTTAAATATGAAAATGAAAAATTGGGAACTTAAAAGAAAATACGTATTTGTGAGTGAAAGATTGCCTTGGAGATTTCAAATGAATCAGTCACAAGAAGGGAGGAAAGGGAGAGAGGGAGGGGAAAAGAGAGAACATACTTCCTCTCATGGAGAAGTGCTGCCTTAGACAGTCCTTGCAGGTCATTAGAGGAGCTATCTTTGTTGCTGACTGGAGCAAATGAGACAGGGGACAGCCTTGGGGTGAAAGGGGTTAGATAAGGATAATGAACAGCCTTCCTTTCTCACATAAGGGTTTTGACATGCTCAGCACTGACATCAGAACTTGAAAGACATCTCTTATGGGACTGAAGGTGCAGGATCTCCTTGTGGAATATGTTCACTAGTATTTCTTACATAACCCAAGTGTTCTACCCTTCCACAATGGCCCTTTCATTGGTGGGGAAGTCCAGCATAGTCCCCACCATGCCTGAGTCTCCCTGGTCAGTCTCCCTCCCATTTGGTCTTCTTCCTTCTGGTTCTTTACTTTGCGTTTTTTCATCTCAGCCTCCTCCTTCTCATTCCCCAAAGACCCACTTACTCCATGGTTGAATTATAGATAAGAGAGGGCAACTTTAGGTTATAATTGAAATAGTATCAAATTCTATGACAGATTCTGTTGTCTGTAATATGTCTTCCACAGCTCCCCCAGCAGAGGTTCCGTCTTGGGATATTTCCCTGAAGCCTTGTGACTGGGTCTCATTCTCCAGCCCCAAAGCCTCTTGCCATTGCTTTTCTCCCTGAGTTCCCAGGCTGGGTAAACTCCGTGCCTTTGCAGGTAGCTCCAGGAACTTTCAGGACAGATAAAAATTAGCACCATCTGAAATCTCAAATCTTTCCCATCATACCCATGTGGGTAAATCAGGTGGGCCTTACTCCCCAAGCTGCTCCTCCCCCCTCTACCACCTGAGACAGAAAACACAATAGCCTCGAGAGAGAATTCTCAGAGTTGCAGCCATGATGGGCACACTGTGCCCTCTGAGGGCTGCTACCCAGAGAGCTGCTCAGGATGGTAGAAATGAAGAGCCAGCTGAACAAGGTAGGAAGATAAGACAGAAGGAATGAGGTGGGATAATTTGTATGAAAGAAAGAGCTACTGGAAGAAAGAACTCTAGAGTCTCCTCTGAGGCACTGAGGGCTCAAGATATGGTGGGCTGTGTTCTGAGAAGGTGGCAGACTAGAGAGATGCAACCCTGAGACCAGGCTGAACTGCGCTTCTTTAAATGTGCATAGCTCTTGCCTGGACGCTTCTGACTTATTATGCATAGGGATTTAATTCCCTTTTGTCTCAATCCTTTGCTGAAGACTAGGTTGGGAGCCTAACCCAGAGGCTTAATAATTGGCTTTTTTAAACAAAAGAGCCATCTTCCCTGAGATAAAGCCTGTACTCCCTTATAATGCACAAGTGGATGAAGTCATTTATTTTTTTAAATAGCAATCTTTCCCCCTCAGCTTCTACTTATTGTATGTGTTCCTTTACAGTCCACAATGAGTTTCTGTATCATCTCTACTTGGCAAGCCCCACCCCCCAAATGGAATTCTCATTATTGAGGGAGTAGCTGGTTAATAGTAAAACTATTTTAATCACCACCAGAAGGAGTAAAAATGGGAAAACATTGCCACTTTGAATGGTGGATCAAAGCCAAATGACGATTATCTATCTGTTCATTTCTGACTGGAAGGCCTGGGGAGAGAAAGAGCAAGCAGGAAACAGGGAGACTAGGCCCCTGTAGTCTGTAAACACAGGTTGACCCAAAGCCAGGCTAAAGTGCAATAAGAGGGTGACAGCATCCATGGTAGGTGTGAACACTGTTGGACTCAGGTCCTCTTGGCTTCTTTATAGGCTCTCCCTAGCCCTAGTCTCTCCAGCTTGAATGGAGTTGGGGTGGATCCATTATTTTCTTGACTTAATTCCTGAATATTCATGGCTTAATTTGATTGACTGTATTTGGATCTCCCTCAAATGTCATATGTAATTGAAGTCTTAATCTCTGGTGTGATGGTATTTGGGAGGTCATTAGACCACGAGGATGGAGCCCTCACAACTGCAATTGGTGCCTGCCGCAGTCTGGCTGGGCACAAATGCCGCAGTCTGGCTGGGCACACAATCACGAGCCACCACACAGCTTGTAGATTCAAACAGCAACTCTTTATTCCCGAACTCACACCAGCCGTCTACAATCACGTTCTGGGGAAATCCACGTTCTCTGCCCAAATCCACGTTCTCTCCCAAATTCACGTTCTCTGCCCAAATCCAAATCCACGTTCTCTGCCCAAAATCACCTCCACTGGGCTTCTGTCTCCCAAAATATACTGTCTGAATCCCGTGAGAACTCAAGGGGAACTCAGGCAGCAGGATACGCCCTATTCCCAGCAGGAATAATCTTAAACCTTAAACCTGGAACCTAAACCGGGAACACCCTAATCCGCCTTGGTCCTTGAGCAAGGTCACCTACATTCAATGTCACTGCAACATGGGGTACGCTGGCAAGGAAATTGTCATACCTACTTGGCTAATGGCTCCCAGCAGGTGCCCTTAGAAGAGACTCCAGAGAGCCCTTTCACCACTTTGGCCATGTGGTGGCCACTGGGAAAGGCACACTGGGAAGAAAGTCACCTGTGAACCAGGAAGCAAGCCCTCAGCAGACACTGAATCTACCAGCCCTTTGGTCTTAGACTTCTAGCCTCCAGAAATGTGGGAAACAAATATTGGTCATTTATAAATTCCAGTTGATGGCATTTTTTAATATTTCAAAATGGCCAAATCAACTGTCTTCCTTCTTCCTTCCCTTACTTCATAGTTGGGCTTGGCACAATTAGGTTTACGAAATCACTTGGGGGTAAGAATCTTACATTAAACTTCCTGGACACTCCAAGTCTTGTTGTGGTAACTGAATAAAAAACTACAAAGTCTCACTTTTAAAGAAATATCTACTTTAAAATTTCATTTATGGCTAGGCATGGTGGTGCCCACTTGTAAGACCAGAGACTAAGGAGGCTGAGGCAAGAATATCACTGTTTAATAACCATCCTCAGCAACTTAGTGACACCCTAGGCAACTTAGTGGAACCCTGTCTCAAAATAAAAAATAAAAAGGGCTAAGGATGTAGCTCAGTTCCCCTGGGTTTAATCCCCAGTACCAAAAAATAAAAAAATAAAAAATGAAAATAGAAGTGTGGACTACAGATTTGAGTTTGCTGTTATTTTAGTAGTGAATTCTAACTACAAAAGGATTATTCTGAAAGCAAGTTTATATGAATTTGGTTAAAAAAAAGAACAAAACTATTGTAAAGCCAGACATAATTAAGTCATGACAATACAATTGAGCATTTAATTTGAAATCAATTGATTTGACCTAGCTTCCTGACTCATAATAATACAAAGAGTTTCAATATAAATAACAATAATTATGTTACATTTTCTTTTATAATCTCATATATTTTTAAGTATTTTTCATAAAGTAACAAGTCATAAAAATTGAAGTTTTAGCAGAGGTACCAATATGCAATGGATAGGAAATCCCAGAGGAAATGGTTAGACATGGAGATTACCAAAGAAATTAATGAAAATTTGTACAGCCCCCAAACTTCCACTGCTTTCAAGACATAAAGGGTCAAGAGAGAATTTGGTGAGCTTTTTTTTTTTTTAGAAAGAATTGCCATCATGTTTTCAGACCTAGCCCCTGGGGGAAAGAGTAGAGGAAAGAAGCTTCTTTCTTTTCCCAAGAGAGCTGGTGAGGCTGTTTCTGGTGGTCACTGTAAGGGGCAGTAGGCTAGAGCCCTCTGTGGCAAGGATCCCTGACAATTCTCACATTGGGAATCTCTATGCTGCTCTTTTGAGATGGGCATGTGTGTTTTCCTCATCTGGCTGGTCCCTATCCTACTAGGGAAAGAAAGGCCCAGTTTCTGTAACCACACCCTTCTCCCTAATCCCACTGTCCACCTACCTTAGAAACCGTCTACAAACTGAAAAGAAGTAAACGAAAAGGTTCTTGTCAGGCTAGTGTAGTGTTGCTTTGATGTTAAATATAGTTCAGAATTGTTCCCAAGCCCAGATTGCATTTGTGGCTTAAAGAGAAGATGCTACATAAGAACCTACATAAGATGCTACATAATGTTGGGCCAGCCACAGTCCTGTGGATTTCTTATGGCCAGTGTCCGTCTGATTGGTCAGTGGGAACAGTGGCTTAACAGGGAGCAAAAAAAAAAATGTCATGGGCCAGACAAGATTTTTCTCCAAATGCAGGTAAAAATTAAAATAAAATTAAAAAATAAAACATTTTGAACATTGAATAAAAAGTGAGATATTGAGGTTTAAACCAATTTAATGTGACTACTTGCACAGAAATCATTTCAACACGTATATTTCATATTAATGAATCATATCAACCTTAATTCATATTATCAGACTCATCATTTGGATTTCAAGAAAACAATCCAATCAAGAATATGCTGGAATCAGGTAGGAACAAAAGACCACTAGGAATAAGAATTCAGGAGTTAAAAACCATTTAAATCAGAGTTACTCAAACTACCAATTATAACTCATTAATTAGTTAGGAAATAAATCCAGTGGGCTATGACCCAGTGATTTTTTTTAATTGAAATTGAATGGATAGGATGAAATAGAAAAGGAAGAATAGAAGATAAAGTGTCAGAGTGCATCCTCCACAGTAAGAATGAATATTATTTAACCATGCTTTTGTTTGTTTTGTGTAGATGTGAGTGTATTTGTGAGTGTGTACTGAGCTGAGGATATAATATGTATTTCATGTCCTGTCTCACAATATAAGAAAAACATTTGAAAGACTGAAATATAGAATATACAAAATCCTTGAAGAAAACCAAGTTAAAAATCTAAGGTGAAACAACACATAAGGAGTGGGAGAAAAGACCAGCTCTATGTTGCTTCAGCGGCCAGCTTTTCATTTCTTTTTTCCTAGAACAGGAAGTGGTTCTCAACACCCAGCGCACCTTAAAGGCATCCTATTCACTTGGCATTTGCCAAAAGAAGGAATAAGGAAAGGAGGAAAGAAAAGGAAGGAAACAGCATCAAGGAAGGGCAAGGATGAGAAGAAAAAAAGAAAGAATAAGTTAAAAGTCAAGCAAGTGGGGCTGGGGTTGTGGCTCAGTGGTAGAGCACTTGCCTGGCAAGTGTGAGGCACTGGGTTCAATCCTCAGCACCACATAAAAATAAACAAATAAAAAAATATATTGTGTCCATCTACAACTAAAAAATATATATATTAAAAAAAGTCAAGCAAGTGAGTGAAGAGAATTGGGAAAACTGCTACTGCCAGGAGCCTTTTAATTAAACCTCAACAGGCTCAGCATCTGGGGGCCTGTGCTTATACTTCTTTGAAATGACGAGAATTCCAAGTCACAATCAATGCACAATACACTTTGCAGTATTGTTCCACATGACATATAAAAGTTTGCATTCTAATAAAATGATTGTACTATATAAGGTGCCCTGGTAATTAACCTTATAAACTTCTTTATTGAACACTCATCTTGTGTTGATCAAGGAACTGACATGTTTCACTGGAATTTGGGGGACTATTTCACCACAGACAGCTTTTATTAGGGTGTATATTGAGTGTAGAAGATTCCACATGCAGGATGGACTCCTCTTGTGGCCATCATCATGTACTGACTTTAGGTGGCTTTCCCAGTGTGCTGAATGCTTGGCACTCCCTAGGACCTTGAAATGCACAGTTCAGCCTCCAACACTGCCCCCTGCTGGGCAGGCCCTCACCTGCACAGCTGGAGACAGACCTGCCCAGAGAACTAGAAGTCTGGGTTTTGAGTCCTGGGTCTCTGGTCTTGAGCTAGACCCTGCTTGGTTTTAATAGTCTCACTATAGACTTCTGGGCTGGTGAAGTCTCCTAACTTGTGTGCATAGCCTTGTAATTATATTACCTCCAATATATATGGTAGAGTCGATTTCAGGTAAATCTGTATTTTTTCCAGCTCTCTTTGACCTCTCTCTCCTCTGAATCACCACAGCACTTAGATTTTGCACCACCTAATTTAACCCTCACTAAATGCTCTCTGTCCTGCTCACTGTTGTCTCGTGCATCAGTGTTCATTTTGGATTCTTAGGTAAACCGTGGAATTCTCAGTCTTTGGGATCCTTTGCAGCAACCAGTACTCTAAAGCATCAGAAATTACTGGTTGCTCTTAGGGTAAACTTGAAGGAAGTCATTCTTTGAGCATTATTGCCTTTATGTATGAAAAGTGTCTTCAGGACTGATGGATCCCTTTTGGAGTACTAGTAAATGCTTGAACCCAGCTTCTTGAGACAGAAAACAGAAAAAATAAAAGCATCATATTTTCCAGGCACAATATAAAGTGCTTTATACAGACATTTTTCTTAACATTGACCACAACCCTATTACGTATGTGTTTTTCAACCACAATTTATTGAAAAAAAATGGAAAAAACAAAGAGGTTAATTTCTCCACATGGCAAAGGCTGGGTCCCAAATCTTTTCTCTCTCTCACACACACACACATACACACACACACACACACACACACACAAAATTGTCTCTAGTGTAGATTAGTCCTGTGCTGAATTTCAAATAATTCAGGTGAATAGAAAAATGCTTTGCCTCTGCCAAAGAGTCATTCCAAATCCCCAGAAGGGCCTTTCTTCCCAGGGGACTATTAGTTGTCCAGGAGCTCATAGAAATTTAGACTGTACCACTAGACTCAAACAATGCATTGTTCATTCATAAGAAAATTGCCTGCAACATCAAGATGAGGTGGCAACACCAGACAAAAGGAAAGGAACATCAGGCTGGTCACATAATCTGGAGGAAAATAATAAAAAAAAACCGGATTAAAAAAGACTGGAGTGACAAATGTAGACAAAATAGCAAGGCAAGGTCGATGAGGACTTGCATGGTCTAAACTAGAATGAGTGCAGGGTTTCCTATAGACTTGACATCCCCTGAGAAGGGATGTGACCACATCACTACAACAAAAGTGGAAATAAAGGCTCACCTGGCCAGAAAGCCTGGTACTCCTCACACCAGGTGAAATTATAATAAAAACGATTTTTAAAATATTGAATACTTCCTGTGCTGGGCACTGTGTTAAACTTTTAACATACTATATTATCTTGACTAATAAAAACCTGGTGACGTTGATTATTTCAGCAGATATTTGTTTACCTTCTAGCCAATGGTGGGGAGAGGGACGGCAGTAAATAAGAGACAAAACCCTTTCCCCTCCTAGAGCTCACGTCCTTGTAGATAACATTACTGGAAATATTATCATTCCTGCATGACAGATAAGTAAACCAGCACTTATGTGGGTTAAGTAACTTGTCCAAATCACAAGGATCCTCAGTAGAAAAAGGCTGAGGTTTGAATCCCAGCCTGTCTGACTCTACAGCTCAAATTGGCCCCACACTTCCCAGCCTCCAGCTGCACCCAGAGCACACTGTCAGGTGAGCAACCCATAAGATTCTCCTCTTAATTATCTTACCTGCTGAAGCATTATACACATGGTCTTTATTGTGTGTTCCAGCCCTTGATCATATTGTCATTAACTGTTTTCTAAAAGTTTCATGGATGTAAGATTTGTTTTCCCACCTAAATTGAAAATTCCTAGAAGGTTGGACAAGATAATATATTCTGTCGTATTTCCCAGAGGACCTAGTATCTCACAGGGCTGCATGCATTTCACACAAGTCTTAAGCACCAGTTAATCTGCCAGGGCATAGTGCTCAGCATGGTAGAGAATGAAAAAGAAAGAAAGAAATATTGTCCCTGTTATCCAGAAACTTGTAACTTAGTGGACATCGTCATTAAAAATTGACGGATGAAATTTTAGTCCATCAAAGATTTTTTTCCTATTTTTAATTTTTTTAAAAATTTTGATTTGTTATATATGAAAACAGAATGTATTACAATTTATATTACACATATAGAGCACAATTTTTTCATATCTCTGGTTGTACACAAAGTAGAGTCACATCCTTCATGTCTTCTTACATGTACTTAGGGTAATGATGACCATCGCATTCCACCATCTTTCCTACCCCTATACCCCCTCCGTTTACCTCCCTCCCCTTTTCCCCTTCATCAAAGATGCTTTTTGAAAATGCATGAAGAACTTGGATAGGGATTACAACGACAAAAAAAAAAGATAAATACAATGTCTGCCTTTAAAACTACAGGGAAAAAAATCATGACATGGAAAGTTAGAAATCAGCAACAAGGTATAATTTGTCTCTGAGAAACATTCTCAGGAAAAATCAAGAGAGAATCAGTTGAGAGATTTTAGGATGTTGAATAAAAACCAGTGTGACCCTAAAAGGAACACACTGTGTCTGGCCCATCCAGTTTACTTCTAGCAAGTAGATGAAGATGAACCTTGTAAAAATGGTGAGGTGATAACCATATATAGCTTGACTGGAGTAGGGCAATTGATTCTGCCCATGTGACACAGTCATAAATAAACCAACACAACAGGGCCTCAGAGACTGCAGTGGAACATAGGTGCTCTCAGACAATTGTGACAAGCAGCTAGTTTAATGTTGGCTCAAGGAAGGCACAAGAGTGGTATTGGGTGGATATCAAATGTGAGTTCTGAAGTTTGTACCATTTTCACTGATGATGTGAGTGATGAGCAAGAACGGGCTGATTAAGTCAAGGAGGACACCAACATTCAGTCAGTCATCTCCCTGTTGAATTCTGGAATTCAACCATCAGTTCAATCTCTATTGAAACCTGTAATTCTCTACAGCTTAGATTATTAAGGGAAAGGCTGAAAACTGGAACAGGTTGGATTTCAATAGGGAGTTCATGCAGGGAAACAGACTTCTGATCTTTCTTTCTCTTTTGAAATTACTCCTCAAAGTCAAGTGTGCAGAAAGCCTTCATTTGAAGACAGAGGCTCTGAGGCAGGACAGGGAATACCTGGCTTTTGGTTGTGAGGTGATCCACTGGGGACCTTGGTTTTCTCATCTGTGCAATGGGGGTGACAGCTGGCCTGCAGAATAAGCATTATCTTGTGTGAATTAGCTCTCTAGTGATCATTTAGGGTCTTAAAATTGCAATGTGTTGCATAAATTCTAAGTATTATGTTTTACGTAAGGGCAAAGATTTGATTTATAAAAAAAAAAAAATCAGAGGAAAAAAATTACAGAAGATAGAACACGAACACACAGGAGAGAAGCTATTAGCCAGTTTGGGGAGTACAATTGCAAGGGTTTGGGCATCATAAACCATCTGTGGTAATTTCCATTCACCTCTGCTCCTCCAGTGGCCGTGAGGGAGAGAGCAGTCTGTTGTCTTTAAGTAAAGAATAAGGAAAAGCAATAAAGTGAGCTTTTGCCCTTGACAAGGTCGAGGAAATCTCTCAAATGTCATACAGTTTGGGATGTTCTAAATGAAGAAATTAATCTACCTGGGGGATTGTAGCTATTACATAAACCAAGGTAAACAAGCCTCCAAAATCCAGCTACTGAGCATTCCTTGGCTGCACGGCAGACAGCCTCAAATTGACGAGTTTCCTAGGCCGCCCTTGAAACTCAATTTGCTGCCACTCAGTTCACCCTAAATTAATGGAGATGCCTGTTCAACACCCCAAGCTGCCCTTTTGGGTTGTCCTCAAGGGTCCTCCCAGGGGTATAAGGGAGACTGTAAAGACACATTCTAGATGCCCTAGTAATGTGGGGGTGATGTCAATTAAATAAAATGCTCTCAGCTCAGTTGAAGGCAGAGAAAGGGCAATTTGAATAAGTTTTCCCTTACTGTTAATAATCAGCCGAGCCTCGAAAGGGTCAAAGAGATCGGAGGGGAGGGGTGAGTTATTTCAGAAGCTAATGCCATGTACAAAAAATTAAAAAAATAAAATAAAATATTCACCCATGGCTTTTCTCTTTAAGTCCCATCCACCTGCAATCTGAAGCGTCCCTCTAATAAATTAAAAGAGCCTTGTCAAGGAGCTGATTCTATTATTAACTAGGCATGTGTCTCCCCTGGGCTTCCTGGCAGATCGAGAAGACTTGTCAGCCTCCTCCACAGGATCCCAGGGCCACTCAGCTCAGCTCAGCAGCCTCCATGAGGGAAGACAAGTAGGATGAGTTTGTTAATTTAACCAAATGGCCTAAAAGAGGTTCAGTGATATCCATGTGGTCACAGTTGGAGGCTTCTCTGTGCTGTCCCTTGTAGACCACTCACAGGCGGTGGTGATTGTGGGCAGTAGGTGAGTAGAAGTGACACAGATCTACCTTTAAATATCTTTTCTGAACACCCAATGGACTTTTCACCTGATTGCAGAGCTCTAGAGATTTGAGAAGGAAAGAATTAAATTTCTGTCCTTGGAACCCAAATGTCACAGAAAACAGTACAAATTAGCACATGCCCAGTTTACAACAGAAATCAGGACAGACAAAAATGAGAGGCAGGATTCTAGGCTACTTGCTTGAAATTGCTTGAAAGTTGCTCTGTTTTTTGTCTTTTTTTTTCCTGAATTTTTTTTTTCCTTTGGAGATAAATTTATATTTTCTTATATTGGCAGGAAAAAAAGTGAGGGGGGCAGGAGGATCAAGATGTCAGGAGGCAGAAATGAATGTGGATAGGAACATTATTCATAATAAGTTAGTGTCACTTGGGAAACCCAATCACTCCTCAGCTCCAACCAACCAGCTAAAAGAGCAGACAGTAGTGGAATCTTGATACTTCAGTTTTTGAGAACCTCGACATTCCCCACTGAACTGGAAGCATTTCCAAAGTAGAGGCCATTTAAAAAGATTTTTTTTTTTTTGGATGCCTCCAGTGCACTGCCAAACACACAGTAGGCTTTCAACAGAGGTTTGCAAATGAGCAAATGATTAAAGAGTAAATTATAAAATACCCAGAAATCGAGCATAGTAACCTAACATTTGCTTAAAACCTGCAGCGAATCATGTTCTAATATCGTAAGTGCAACTCAGAAAAACCCATTGTTAACAAAATGTAATCTGGGTTAGGTCCTTGAAGCCTGCTCCTTTAGAAGTAAATGTGCACAGGCTCCACTCAGCGAAAGCACAATGTGGAGCTGACAATGACTCCTTCTCGCTCCTCCCTATTTATGTCAGCTGCTCAGGAAATCAAAGATCTGTGCAGCTGCTTAGGCCATCCTGAGCATAATTCATGTTGGTTTAGGATTTGAGTTTATAGGATTAGACCGATGATCATAAACCTTGCCTATTATAAAATTCTAAAATCATTATTAATTTTAAAACGAGTATAAAACCTTGGGCAAAACTAATAACTAAATGTATGCCAAGTCTAAGACTAAGACGAAGCCTAAATCCTGTCTAATTTGGAGAGCTCAGGCTGGATCGGATTATCAAGGTTAAGGATGTCCCCTTTTGGAGAAAGGCAGGGAGAGGCCTGGTGCTTGTGCCCAAAGTCAGGAAATGACAGAGATCTAAGTTTCCACTTGAATAGAGAAGGATGGGGGACTGGAATCAACACTCTTGGGCTGAAGAATATCCAAAGAGAAAAAGAGCCTGGGACCAAGGACAGCATCCAGGGAGTCAAGGGCTCTGTGATCCTTCTTGTGATATATCTTACAATGGCCGCTTATCTTTCATAGTGTGAAAGATAAGAAATGGAAGAAGAGTATGCTTTGGCATCTTGAGGAGGAAGCTTATGATCAAATACAAAGCTTGCTTCTGACAAGATATAACATGGATTTTCCCATGCAAACAAACAACCCATGGCTTGCCCTCAGAGCAAGATGCAGAAGTGAAGAGGAGGAGAGGCCAGTCTCAACTAGGGTGTGTGATTTACAACCGAAGTTCAAAGTGACGATAATACCATGTTTTTACTTTTTAAATTGTTTTATCCTATTTTGTTTCCAGTCCATAAGGAATGCACCTTGGTGTCAACAGGAACCCTTTGTCTTTGTAAGCTATTTTGAAGCAAACTATCGGTAAATTACTTCCCAAACCACCACAGAACTAGATCATGCTGAGAAAATGGGCTTTGCAAGAATACAGTAAATTGTTTCTGTCACAGAAGAAAATACAACCAGTAGAAATCGTTATGGATGAATCATTATGAGAAGGGGCCAAAAAAATTAACCTTCATCCGTTTTCTTTGTCTTTGTGCATGCAAGGGGGGCAGGTGTGTACGTGCACATGTTTATTTGAATTTTCCAGCCACACTCAGGCCTGGAGCTGGGAAGGATACAGAGATTAGTAAGGCCAGCACAGGTGCATCAGGGGGAGGAAGACCAAGAGATGACTTCAGAATAGGATGCTGCTGAGAAGGAGCTTGGCGTGACAGAAGGACTAGGGGCTCTATGATTAAAGGAGGAGGGAGAAAAAAAATCCTTTATTTTAAAACATTTATTTAAGTCTGCAACATAGTGCCAAGACTAAATCTTTTATACACGGTGCCTCTTCTACTTCTCCCAGGAGCACTATTGGGTAGGTGCTGTTCTACCCCCATCTTACAGATGAAGACATAGAGGTTTATAGAGATTGGTTAACTTATCCAGAGCCCCACAGATGACCCTGACAGACCTCTTCCTTTGTTTCTTAGGTGATTGCAGCAAATTTCAAGGTAACCTCTAAAATATCATATTGGGCTAGAATTTATGTCAAGTTGTTCTGATTCTGAGCCTTACTATCAAGTGTGATGCTCTGCCTGCATGGGTGGAGAATGTATTATGTGAAAATTATCATAGGTCAAAGTCAGTATGGATGGCTAGTAGTCCATTTTCTGTTGCTGTAAGAAAATATCTGAGACTGGATAACTTATAAAGAATAGAAGTTTGTCTCATAGTTCTCCAGGCAGGGAAGACCAAGAGCATGGTGAAAGCACCTGCTCAGCATCACAACATGGTGGAGGGCATCACATACTGAGATAGAGCAACTTGAGACTCTCTTCCTTTTCTTATAAAGCCACTGATGCCTGGCCACATTAATGTTTATAGCAGTTTCGATTTACAATAGCTAAGCTAAGGAACAAACTTCGGTGCCCTTCCACAGAAGAATGGATAAAGAGAATGTGGTATATTTATACAGAGGAATATTACTCAGCTATAAAGAAGAATGAAATTATAGCATTTGCCAGTAAGTAGATGAAACTAGAGACTATCATGCTAAGTGAAATAAGCCATTACCAAAAAACCAAAGGTCAAATGTTCTCTCTGATACATGGATGCTTACACACAATAAGTGCAGGAAGGGAAGAATAGAAGTTCATTGGATTAGACAAAGGAGGATGACTGGAAGTTGTGGATGAGAATAGGAAAGACAAAAGAATGAATCAGACAAAACTTTCCTATGTTCATATATGAATATGAACAACCAGTGAAACTTCATATCATGTACAACAAGAATGGAAAGTTATACTCCATGTATGTATAATATGTCAAAATACACTCTACAGTCATGTATATCTAAAAATAACAAATTTAAATACTTTTTAAAGCCACCAATGCCAACTGAGGGCCCCATTTTTACAACCCAACTAATTACCCCCAAATGCCCCACCTCTAAATACTGCAAACAGGAATTTGGGGATTAAGTTTACCATACATGAACTTTGGAGAGACACATACATGCAAGCCATAGCAACTGACATGAGCAAAAGCCAACACCCAGCAGAATGGCTGGGGAATGTGAGTGTAAGCCAAGGTGCATGTCTAAAACAGATGTATTTATTCCCAAGTTTCAAACTTAAGCATCTATCTTTAGAATTTCCTGGTGGACACTCACCCTGCATTCTCAGCTCTGAATTCCCCCCATTTCTGGGCGTCCAGGCATGGATTCCCTCCAGCACTCTGAATTCAGTTATTTCAGTTCCATCCTCTCTGACATCCCTACCAGTATAAAATCTATTTCCAGTCCCATGATAAAGATTGCTCTGGCCCCCTCAATGCCAATATCAGTAGAGGAAAATCTTCAATGAAAGTGTTAAACATTCCCTAATGTGTAATAATCAATTTCACAGGTGGAACCAGGGACATGGTAACACTGTGTGACAATGGATTTGACACAGGCCCTGTGTGGTTTGATGAACACAGCTGTGAGGTGCTAATTCTGTGTGAGGGCTAATCATCTGGTCAACTTGGCCAAGGGGCCAAACTCCATGAAGCTGTGCCATAGGTGGACCAGACAAGGCAGAGAGCTACCATGGCCTCTGTCGGACACTATTCCAATGGCAGGTCAGGTCAGTTTACATGTGACATGAATGTGAGGGCTCTGTCCTGTCCAATGGATCTGTAACACAAAGCCACCTCAGAAATCAAGGACTTCAGAGATACCTGAGGCAGATACAAGGCAACCTGAGTTGCCTGGGGAATGCTGGGGAGGAAAGACGCTCCAGGGGAGAGGACTGCACAGAGCAGAGCATGTTCACTGCACATCCCCAGCACCACATCTGGAATCCAGTGTGTAGATCTGGAGAAGAGCCAAAGGCAATAAGAAACATATGTACACTTGTTGCTGTGTAGTTGACATGGAATTCCTGCAGACCTGATCTCACTTGGAATTATCTCCTCAACCTTGAAAGGCTGGTATTTTTTCCAATAAATAGCAGATATATGTTAATGTCAGCACATGCATCAATATGTACCATTAGCTAGCACACATTATAATATTAAGTAATATTAATTACATAATGAACATGAATTTTAGATGTTGCATGTGTTATATAACACGTTGCATAGCATATATTAACATATATAAATAAATATTAATATTATAATTTAGTTGATATGCATACATTATATGTTTGATATATAGTACTAAGCAGAATACTAATTCTCAACTTGGGTTGCGTAGTTACCTGGGAAACTTTTAGTTCCAGTGACTTGGAAAACTGAGGCAGGAGGATCACGTGTTGGAGGCCAGCTTGGGCAACTTTGCAATATACTATCTCAAAATAAAAAATTAAAAGACTGGGGATGTGATTCAGTGTTAGAGTACTTGGTACCAATCCCCAGTAACCCCCCAGAAGAAAAAGGAAGAAAGAAAAACTTATAACAAGACCATTTTTCTCCACTCCCTACCCCTCCCTCTTTGATTGGACTGAGATGGAACTCAGGTGCCAGGGTTTTTTAAGTTCTCCCAAATGATTCTAAAATACAACCAGGTTGAGAGCCATTGAATAAGACAAACATTTATGGATGAATTGATTGAAGAGAAATGTATTAGAAATTGAGAGGGACATAAAATTTAAAATTCAAATAATAAAGTTAGAGATAGAAAAGATTAAAAACACAAAAGCCCTTAAACCTGGCCAGGTCTGACATACAAAGGCTGAGGAATACAGAAAAAGCTGTAAGGCCTGGTGCAAGCCCAACACATCCTATACCTCTATTAGCAGGATGCTGCTCAGGTGATATGCCAGGACCCTGGAGTCATACTTCCAACCCAAGTGATTTAGAAAAGAAAAAAGAGAGGTATCTCCTGAGACGGAGTCTGCACTTGGACCAAAGTCAAGATGTGAGCACAAAAGAGGCCCCGGGAAAAAAACGTCCTCTGTCCTTGCTTTATACTCCAGATTGACTTAAAACAATTTTTAGAAATGTCCTCAACTCCTAGGGGACTCATTTAGCAGCACACCTCCTCTAATGAACTACGAATTGTGCTTCTAATTCTCATCTCCAGGCAAGAAAGAAACTCCATGCAGCCTGGGCTTCTACAGAAACTCGGGACAACCCCCACAGGGTGGGAAACATGAACAATACAAAAATAACACAGAGAGCGAGAACAACATCGTCATTTACAGAGCAAACGCTCTGTGCCATGATGGTGCCCTGTGCTTTAGTCAGGCCCGCTCTTCTCTCCCCTTTCTTATACATATCTCAGCAGATAGGGTCTATGAACTTTCCAATTTGCAAAATGAGGATCCGGTCTCAAGGGGATAAGTACGGTACCTGTGTCACAAATCTGGCAGGCATCAGAGCCCAGATGGGATCAAGACACACATGCCTGGAAAACAGCACCGATGCCTACAGGTGCAGATGTGCAGCAGGAACTGCTACAGCTTTGCTGCTTGCCACTTGCAGGAGGAAATAATTAATAGTAATAGCTACCCTTTCCTGAGCACTTATTTAAGCCTGGCACTGTGTTAAGTCACTTAAATATATTCTCTCATTTAATGCTTACAAAACCCTGAGAGGCAAGTATTTTATCCTCAATTTATTCAAGAATCATTTGAAACTCAAAAATGATGTAAGCAAGCCCATAGCTGGTGAGAACCTGTTTGGCTCCAAAGCCTGCTGCTCTTCACCTGTGCCTAAGAGTGCACACGTGGGTTCAGGCTTGTCTCTTTGCTACTTACACATCTCTCTCTTCGGTATCACTTCATTTATCAGGGAGTGAGTAGATTCTGCCCCTTATCTGGGGAAGGAACAGTGATCTTCCTCTGTCCAAAGTCAAAGAAGTCTGGCTCTGGCGGAAATAAACAGCCCCATGTTCTGGGGGGTCCCCTCACTCAAGGTCATTAGAGTGCCACAGTTCTTTTTGTGTAGATGTGTGCAAAGGGTCATGACAACAGGCTGCATCAGAGCAGAGAGGCAAAGAGTACCGTTTTGACCTTCACATAAGTTGGGGACAAGTCGTGCCTGTTTTCTGTGAATCTCATGTGTCAAATTGCCACTGAGCCTCAGTTTCCTTAAGTGTAAACCAGAGATTGAAACAGCAACTTCTAAGGCTGTTGAGTGGATTTTAAGAAATAATGTATGCAAACACATAAAATGCTTAGCCTAGTGCTTGATTGCTTGATTAATGGAAGCTATTACTACTCTTAATGGCTAAGGGCACTGGTGTTGGGACAGTTTTCTGGCTGTCTCCAGGCAAGAGGGGAAATGGCATGCTCCTCCACACTGATCCTATATTTTGTCTTTATTTCCAGGTGAGGGGAAAGCCCATTACAGCTTTCCCAACAAAAATTGTCATTTGCAACTTTGCTTCATTTTAAAGGGATGCTGAGGCAAAGGTAGGTCTGGAACTATCTAATACAAGTGACACTTCAGTCCTTGGTAGACCCTGCTGTCCAGCAGCCCCTGACTACATACCTACACAGGTGGCTCAGGGTTATTGGTCACATGCCCAAGGTTAGGTGGATACAAAGAATTTGCTACTTCCTTCATTCACCAGTATACCACTCATGTGTGCACACACACAACCCGACATGCATACACACACACACACACACACATCATGCATCATCACTCAGCGTCAATATTCATTGCAGAGTGAAACCTGTTGTCAGACACTGGAGCTTCCCTGGGGCTGAGGACAGTTGTCCTCTGAGCCATTTGCAGCCCCTTCAATGGCTGTAGAAATCTGCTTTCCCCTCAGCCTTCTTTCTGCCAGTCACCTTCTGTCAAGGAGTGATTATGCTCCTTTCTGTCAGGAACACTGAGTGATTGTGGCAAGAAAATTGCCTTTAGCGATAGGGATTTAAGAAACGCTTTTCCTGAAAATAGTGCTCAAATTAATTAACTTGGAGGAAAGGGTTGATTTTTTTTTTTTTGGTTTGGATTTAATTTATTTTTTCCCAAAGAGTTTTTGTTGTGTGATAAATGGTGAGGAGCATTACCTTCTTGGACACACAGCTGGAATCAGGAAGGCCTGGCTGAGCCCTAGTCCTGTGAGTCAATGGGAAGATCTAGGTTTGCTGTAGAGCAAGGCTGTTCACAGACAGAGCAGGGCATGTCTGACGGAGGTGGTGGGTATCCAGGAGGAAAAGTCCACAACAGGAAATGTGAAACAATAGCCATAGCCGGAAGCACACATGCCAGCCTGGATGCTGGCACCATCTCTGGCACTGACTGGGTAACTTCACTTCCTTTCTCAACATGGGGATATAATTTAGATCGGATCTGTCATCTGAGCTGGTTAACAGGAGGATCAGATGACGCATACCTAGGGCTGCATTTTGTTTTCAGCTCTGTGATCACTGCATGGCACCTGGCACAAGAGTGGGTCATAGCCACAGGGTGGCGAGCAGAAGGTTAAAACACAGGCTCTGCTGCTGAGCAGTGCTGGAATCAAGGCAGTGCCACTGTCACCAGCTATGTGATCTCAGGTCAGTCATCTAACTCCTCTGAGCTTTTATTGTCTCATTTTAATATGGTGATTAAAATAAAAAAGCCAACACATCATAGCATCATTGTGAGAAACAATGAATCAATTAAGAGAACTATCTCATAATGTGATAAATATTAATTCCTTCTCCACTATAGTACTAGGCAATGCACCTGATAGGTACTCAAAAACAGATGTATATTGTATATATTTCAACGGATAGGAATGATAAAATAAAATATGTGCATTTATTATTGATGCTTGTTAATCATTTTACTTGTACATACTTTGATCTCTCTCAGGCCAGGGTGAAAAACCATTAAAATATCAAGTGAAACAATTCCTAGTTTCCATGAAAGTTTCAGGTGAAAGCATTCCATATCAACTCTGCAATCTACATGAGGGCATGTGGATCTTTACTACCTTTACTGTGTCTTACCCTCTGCTTATACTCAAGAAGTGCAAAGATGCTACTGTTCTACCTGGACCAGCATTTTTTAACATGAAGTACATTGATGAGTTTTTCAGGGTCCATAATCCTCTACAATGTGCAAAAGATATTTTTACTAAATTCATGTATATATTAGTGGGAATTAAATCTATAGCTTTCTTAGGAACAGAATGGGCATGCATGAGTTGTGATCCTCCTCAAAATGAAGAAAAATTAAGACAAATTGGCTTATTCCAAACAACACTGATAGCAAACAATTTTAAATATGAAAAATTTTAAGGTGGATTCATAAAGGATCTTTGAATAATACTCTTTTCATATAATTTTAACAAGCGGATTTGAAAAAGTACCTTCAAAAATCACCCTTCTTTAAATGAAAGGCTACACCACATACCTACATTTAGAATTCCCCCCTCCCTCCTTCTCTCTCTCTCTCTCTCTCTCTCTCACACACACACACACACACACACACACACACACACACACACACACGCTTCCCAGTTTCCAGGCTGCTGCCTGGCAGCTGTATACTGCAGAGTATGAGAGAGTTGGCACTTCTGCAGTTTCTGTCTCCCAGGAGCATGTGGATCCTTCAAAGCATCTCACCAGCCTTGCTTGAGGCTGGTGTCCATAGTTTATAGGTGAAAGAAAGGGAAAGGAAATACCTTGCCCTGAGACATGCAGCAAGGACATTTCACTAATCTCTGATGAGTAGATGATAATTAAGAGAGAAAGGCAAGAAACAGATCTCTGCAATCAGAATGACTGCTTAGGAGCTATAAAGCAGCAGAAGGCAGTGCAGCTCTGGGAAGCTGTGCTGGGACCCTGGGGCGTATGCCCAACCTCAGGGACCGGCTCTGAGATCCAGGCTGCTCTCAGAAGTGGTATGGCAAGCATACAAATGCTATTTCTGATCAAAGGCAAGAGAGAGGCGTGATGTCTTTCCCATTTCCAAAGAATTTTAGAAGGAAGATCATGCTATGAAATGTGCTTAGTGCCATTTCCATATAGACTGCAGGACACTTT
Organism: Marmota marmota marmota; assembly: GCF_001458135.2. Lineage (NCBI taxonomy): Eukaryota > Metazoa > Chordata > Mammalia > Rodentia > Sciuridae > Marmota > Marmota marmota. The sequence continues at coordinate 8,050,010 of NW_026000243.1, read as the reverse complement.
TGAGTTGGACATAGCCCTAAACCTTCATTCAGCTACTTGTATGAACACTACTACTACTATTGCTAATATACCGATTGTCTTAGTTTCTGAAATTTTATGCTGTAATACTCAGTATAGGAGGCTTGGGGAAATACATGCAGAAGTGGGTACCCAAGCATATTGTGACATGGATAAATTGCTCTGGTTTCACAAGTTGGAGGAGCAATTAAAGACAGATGGAGAGCTGCTGGTATGGACATGGGCTTCTATTTCCTTGCCTCCCACTCAGAGCCTCACATGGAACTTTGCATATAATGAAAACCCTAATACTTGTGGGATATTAGGGAGTATTCACAATTTTTCCTCATCTTCATCTTCAGAATAATGGCAGTTTTTATTCACTTAAGTAGCATTTCTCAGAGGTGTAAGTCATAAACCATCTGCTTCAGAGTCACCTGGGGACATTATTTAAAATGTAGCCACATGGGCCCCTTCCAGGAAACCAGGAACAAGGGTCTTTGGAGGAAAGGTCCGGGTGTCTGCATTTTTAATAGCCCTCAAAGTGAGCCTGGTGATCTCTGAAGTTTGTGAGCCACTGGTGAGGTACATGAATATTTGTTTGGTAGTACCTTTTAGTCCTTTCCAAAAGCCCTTAGTGAACCAAGTGAAGCATGGATTGAGGCATCTCTAAAATAGCACTCGGTAAAGTCTTTCTTCTGACTGATGTGGAATCGAGTATATGGAGGTTTAAGCAATCAATCTGGGGAGTAAATTTCACTTTTGCTTCCAGTTATTTCATTAAGACTATCTGCCTGAAGGTTAAAAAATGATGACTGTAGAATGTTCTTGTCTCGTGATTCATCTTTCCATCTGACTCAGTAGGCATACAGGTCCAAGAGAAATCCACTTGCCATTTCCTTGGGATTTCTTTGGCTTAGATGACATTACAGATGAGCTGTGCTAGACACTGCAGGTTCTGGATAAAGCATATCCTGGGAAGAATCAGATGAGATGAAGAAATGGAGGGAGATGACAGAGATATTAAAAAAGAAGAAGAAGAAGAGGAAAGGGGGAGATGAGACAGGAGGCAGAGAAGAGGTAGAGAGCTGATTCTCCAGTACAATAAATGTTTGCTGCCTTGAAAGTACTCTGCATCAGCAAATGCTTTAATAGAGTGGGGACTCAAGTACTGGCCCAGAGGAACAAAAGAGGGGGGATGAGGAAAGGTGACAAAAAGAAGAAAAGAGCAAAGAGAAATAAGGACTGGCAAGAGTAAAAAGAATTTGAAGTACAAAGACTCCAGAGAAGTGAGGTTTTTTTTTTTTCAACTTTGCAAATACTTCATTTTACTGCACTTAATTAATCATAACACAGGAACATAAATGTTTAAAGGGTGAAATAAAATGTACAGAAATATAGTCATACTCAACAAAAATGAGAACACATAAATTTAACATAAGGTTGTCATCCCAGCGCTCCGGGAGCACACAGGAATACAGCGTCTCTATTTCAATTCCTCCCAGTCAGGAACAAGTTCATAGTAATGAAGCTCTCTTAGCTCTGGCTAAAATCAATGAAGGAAATGCAGAAGAAAGGAGGGGGAAAATGCTCGGAAGAGAGAGAGAGAAAAGGGCAGAGAAAAAGAGCAAGTGTGACAGTGATAGAAATAACTTCATTCTTTCATGTCAGTGCCCTTCAGGCCAGGAAGTCCTCTGACATGTCTAACTCAAATCTCTCCTGTAATTTCAGCCAATTTCATGTTCCTCTGGATTCATTCAATAAGAGACTGTGACAATGTACTGACTCAAAATGCTACAACATAAAAGAGCATGTATGTAAATGGAGTCCACCGGATCCGGTTTCTGGATCCATATGAAAGCAGGGCCTGGGATAAATGGGCAGAGGCAGAAAATACATTCATGAGAGATAAAAATCTCTCTCCTTTGTTAACACAAAAACCATCTGGATTTCCCTTCTCCTTTTTCCAAGCCTTATGTACCAATGTCTTGATGTTTCAATCATTCTGAGTGAATCCACAGCAACTCAGGCTTGCACAGAGGTGAAGCTTTCATAATCCTCAACTGGTTGAGGACCCAACAGTCACCTGATATCCTGAGGTCTTCAGGCTGACCCTTTTGGTGGTCTGTTTGGGGCCAGGTAACAGGATTTAGAGAGACAGACCAAAGCACAAGATCTCTGCCTGATCATTGCTATATGCATGATCCCTGAGACCTGAGCCCTGCTTTGTGTCCCAGCTTCATGTCAGGGGCATATTCCCACCAGAGAGAGACGAATGATGCTTCCCCAGACTGCCTGGTCAGATAGATGGATGAACCGACAACTGTTTTTCCTCCCCAAAATGTGTTTCCCTCCCCTACCTATTTCGATACACCCAAGTTTACTCCTATTGGACTTGTATAATAAGAAGCTCTTTTCCTTTATGATACCCACCTATTAAGAGGGTTTTTTGTGTGTGTGCATCTGAGTCCCAAAGCCTCTTCCTGTAACCAGTAAAAGTACCCTTCCCCACCCATCTGTTATTCCTACTTCTTTTCCAGGTACTGTGTTCTATTTGGGTGACCAAAGCCCAGAGGGAAGAATCTTGTGCCTTCAGGAGATACCAAAGGAAATCTGAAAGGAGAGCAGTTCAGAATCACGGCAGGCCTATGACCTAGCTGCTTCGATCTTATCTTGAAGCCAAACTCTGGTTTCCCTTCTTCCCTGGTTATGGGGATGGAACCCAGGGCCTCATGCACGCTAAGCAAGCACTCTACCACTGAGCTGCATCCTCAGTCTTCCACCTTTGAAGTTTGTATTTATGCTTAGAAAAGTCAAGCCAATTCCTACCTTTTATGAAGTCTTCACATCCTTGCAAGGCCATTGAGTATTAAGGATGGTAAAGGATAGATTGACTTAAGTGTCACATCTGAGTTATATATTGACCCCATAACTGTTTTCCCCTGGAACTCTGAGCAAGTGACTTCTCCTTTCTCAGTTTTCTGTGAAATGGGCTGCAATCTCACAGGATTGGAATGAAGGTTTAATACAATTATATGAAGTTCTTATCATAGTATCCAGCACAGAGCCACTGCTGAGAAAGAGCTGATGAATGGTTCTGCCTCTCTGAAGTCTCCAGAGTTCCATAATTGTTGTTTGGCAGCTTTTTTATTGTTATACACCTCAGTGAATTCCAAGGTAGGGAGATCTTTTCCCTTGTAGGAGCTCTTCCCATCCTCCCAGGCAGTCTCTGTGGCTCACCCCTGCAGGTCCACCATGACCTCTGACCCTGATAGACCACTCTTGAAAAACCCAGCTGGTAAGAACATCATTTCCATGCCAGGTAAATCCTCATCTTCCCTTTCAGCTTCCAGTTTTTACTTCCTTCTGTTTCTAGTCTCTGGGACTGTAGGAGAACACAAAAAATATTATTTTATCAGTGCACAAAATTCAAACCCAGTATGTTACCTAATGCACTCTGGTTTTCTTTGTGTCATTCCTGAAGATTTCTATTATCATAACCACATCTATTATCCTCAACGATCTTCAAGCTAACAGAAATATACTATGTCTTAACAGAGGAACTCTGAGGACCCAACGTGCAGCCTATCCCTGTGGGAAAAGACGTGCTTTTCTTGAAAATGCATGGCTGTTCTTTGTATTTCAGTTGATAAATAGATGTGGACCTTGTGATTGAACCAGAGTGTCTTGTGAGGGGTCAAGATTAATATTGTACACAAGTAGGGTCACTTTTTACTAACCACACATGGCACGTCCACTGCCCTCTGGTGAGGTTGCAGGGCTCCTGAGCTACCTGTCAACTGTCCAAAATGACAGTGTTGAGTGATAGTTTCAAGTGGTAAATCCAATTCTAAAGCCACATCCAAGTTCATCAGCGGAATGTAGTACTCAATTAATGGTATCTGTTTTGGTCACTTGAAGGAGAGAGGCAATATTTCAACATCCCTGAGGGCAGGGAAGTCAGCCATTAAGCATCTGAAATCTGAGATGACCCTGAGAGTAGGACCTATGGTCCCAGTCCTTCCCTTTGTATAACTGTTCACTACCCCTGGAATCTAGTCTGGCCTTGCAGTGAGAATGAAGATGCGCCAGCTCTGTCACTGCTAGGTCCTGAGATGCACTTTATCTTTCTGTGTGCTTCCTTTCAGCACGGTAGGTCACCAGAACAAGGCCAAGCTGATCTGCTGAAGAATGAGAGAGCACATGGACTAGGGCCAGGTTGTCCCATCTGAGGCCATCCTAGACCAGCCATTCCCCAGCTGAGCCACCAGCTGACTGGGCACATGTGATTCCAGCCAGTGAGCACAATGAATGTTCATTGTTTTTATGCCACTGGGCTTTGTTTCTATTTGTTTTTTGTTCTTACACAGCAATAGAAAATAGAGGGGGTAAAAGGCAGAAATAGATTAAATGCTCATGAATCCAGTTGTAACCACTGACCATGAACTTAAGGGTTTTTTGTTTTTTTTTTGGGGGGGGGGATATAGTGCCAATTTATTTATTTATTTATTTTTTAATTTTTTAAATTCTTGGTTGTTCAAAACATTACATAGTTCTTGATATATCATATTTCACACTTTGATTCAAGTGGGTGGGGTTTTTTGCCTTATTTTTTTAAAGTTTCTCTTTCCATGTGTAGCCGATTGCATCCAAAGTCAGTGCTCCCTTTCTAGTTTTATTTTATTTTTGAAATAATTATAGATTCATAAGAAATTGCAAAAATAAAAAAGTACTGTCAGCACCAGGTTTTGTTTGGGTTTCTTTCCCCCCAACTTTGGTCTTTTTGTTTTCCCAAGTGTTGTGAAAAAATAAATAAGATTTAAAAAGAAATATAAAATACTAGTACAAATTCTTTACTGTTAGATTTAAAAGAACAGACATAAAGTAAAACAAACTGTAATGGAAATTTCTAAATGCTTATTTTCATTTTGTATGTGTGTCTCAATATACACTGGTAACATGTTCTGTGGCTTGACTCCAATACACAGGCCCCACCTAAGTGGCATTACTTTAGAATTTTCTGGAGATCTTCTGAGATGAGAAATATAAATAAGCTGCAGTATAGAATGGATAATTTTGGTTTCAAATGGTCCTATCACAGAAAAGGCCTGTCATGAAGGATATTTTTAAAATATCTTTTACCCTAAGTGCTATAAAAAAAAAAAAAAGCGCTTTTGTGGTTCTCTAACCCAGGATAGTTGGAAGAAGCAGCACAAAATGTGCTTTAGACTCTATACAGGAATTTCCCTCTACTGATTTTCTTTTTTCTTCCCATCATTAAAAAAAACAACCCAAACAAAACAAAGCAAAAACAAAATACAAACACAATGCAAAGGCACATTAGAGTTGATGTCTAGACACTCAATATACTTAGCTCTAAACAACACAGATCAGGGGCTGGGATTGTGGCTCAGCGATAGAGCGTACACCTAGCACATGTGAGGCCCTGGGTTTGATCCTTAGCACCACATAAAAATAGATAAATAAAATAAAGGTATTATGTCCAACTACAACTAAAAATAAATAAATTTTTAAAAAACACAGATCAAAAAGGTCATTACTGGTTCACGCGACCCTGGTTGAAGTTTTATGGATTGAGTTTTATTTTTAATTTTCAATGACAGAGCCCAGCATACACCATCCCTCCTTTCCTGGACCATGAAGAACATAAATCCTTAACAGGCAAATCATCTGCTTCTGAATTAATTCAGGGTGGAGATGCAGTAAAAGCCTATGCTTTTTGTAAAGGGCAGCAGTGAGGGAGAATTACAAAAGATCTGGCTATAGACTAAGGCTGCAACATTGGTGCAATATCCAAACTAGGAAAAGCTGTTCCCCAGCATCTATCCCTAGGATAAGAATAAGAAAGATAAGCCCATTCTCCAGGAGAATCATTAACACCATGAGCACCATAAGTCATGTGCCTCCTGAGGGAGAGAGTCAGATGTTTGGCATAATGACAGTCAGGGGAGCAAGTAATCTGTGCCATATTTTTTTTCTTTGTCCATCTCTAGACTGTGAGATCCATGAAGGCAGGAACCAAGCATATCTAAAGCATCTCTGTCTTCATTACCCATCAGAACCACTGATTCATTTGGTCTGTTTCTTGGGTGAATACAAAGCAATTGCAATGCCAATTCTACCACCAGGAATAAAATTCCATGATCTACACACTGATAAATCTTGCATTCTAATAACAAGGGAAAAAACAGCATGAGATTATTTTCCTTTAGAATTGGAACACAGATGAACTCAAAACAGGAGCATACAATTTTCTCCCAGGATGAGAAAGGAGAGTATAAATAAATTTTTAAAAATGGCTTTCTGAGAAAGCACAGCTAGATAAAGGCACTCTTAAAGTTGAACAGATGAACTCTGCAGATTCTTGATGGGCTCCTATCTGCTGTGATGGTGCTAACTACCCGTCATAGTGGGATTCCTCTAACCCTTTCTCTGAATTAAGACCATCTCCCTATGGCTCAGCCTTGCCAAAGTAATTCAAATGATTTTTCTCTGGCCTCAGCTAATGGTTGTCAATGCAATCTCCAATATCAGCATCCTTTGAAATACAGAAAGCCTCAAACTCTGGTTACAAGGGAAAAGAAGAGGAATATATATTTATTCCTGTCTGCCCAGAGTATCCCTTTACAATTACATTCAAATAAAGCCTTATTCGATTCTCAAAATAATACTGCCTTCCATTCCAAGATTTATTCAATTTCTAGGTAGTTCAAAATAGTACAAAGAAAAATAATGTTATTTTTCATTTAAGTCTGTAATCCAAACTACTAATAATGTAGGTCCCTCAATAATTTATTCCCCAAATAACTTAGAAATCATGTCCTTTAGGTTACAACCTGTTATATTGCCTCTCTGCTTTATAGCTTTGGTCTTGACCAGATACACATACACATCATATCACATACACATCAGTTGTCAATGCAGTGTCCACCTATAAATCTTATAAAATATTTTTAAAAGCAAGCCCTGGTATGACAGTACACCCAGTGTGTGACCCCTTATAGAGACTTCCCACCAAGGTAGCCTGATTGCTTGCTAAAATGAGACCTTCTAAAATGCCTCAGATTGCCTATCCTTCCTTTCACCATCAAGCCCTTGAGTACTAACTTCATATTTGGACAATATGCAGCCCTGTTTTCCAACATTGAGGAACTAAAAGAAAAAGTCGAGCAGATATTGTTCTTTCATCAATTTGAGTGGCTGTTCAATACTTTCTCAATGGAGGAATCCCTTTAGCCACACAAGCTTTCCTTACTAGGTTTCAATTAGAATCCCTGCCTGTGCACTTTAAACTCTTACCTAGAAGCAAGCCTCCTTTGTACCTCATGATTGAATACCTCCAAGGATGCATATTGTAAAAGTTTTTAAACTGGCATGAATGTGGAAAAGAATAAATGCAATCCTGAATCCAAACCTGCTACAGTCATTTTGAGTTGTCAGCAAAAATTATTTTGTTCAACAATGTTTCTTCTATGTAATGCAAATAACCAGTGGTCTTCAGCAGTATATTTTGGTCAACCTATATTAGTTAAGTTTAATTTCCAATAAAAAGCTCAGATTATAATTACTATTACTATACAATTTCATGTCAAATATAATTGAACCAAGAATAGCATCATCACTCCATAAAACAGGCCAGAGATCACCAAACCTACCAAAGGTTTTTCATTTATTGTTCAGTAATTGTTGGTTAGAGATTAAACATACTTTGTCATAGAAGTACATACTAATATAACAAAAAAGTTTCATATAAAAGCATGACAAGAATTTCCTTGTGATAGATCTTCTTTGATAGGATGAGAGGACTGCAATTTCCAAAAATAATGGTTAACAAAGGTTGGGTTTTTCTGACTATAACATCTAGAAGACCTACAAAATGTATGAGTCAACAGTTTCAAAATGTTGGACAACAGACAGGAGAATATGGTGATTCCTGAAAGGAGAAAATATTTCTGGAGGAGATTTCTGAACTTTATATTCAGACAGTGAAACCCTGACATGATATAGCAACATTGATGAATTAAGGAAAAATAGAATGGAGTTTAAGAAGCCTCTTGCAGCTTGGAATCATAGGATACATTTCCAGAAAGGAAGAAACTACACAGATAAAGATAAATCTGCACAGGGATCCCCTTGAATCTTTATTATTAAGCTATACAAAAGAGACTTGTAAAGCTTGCAAAGCCTGAAATGTTTTTAATCTGGCCATTTACAGATAATTTTGTCCTAGAAGTAAAAAAATAAAACATAAAATAAAAGTGTCACTGGATGAAATTAGCAACAAATTAAATACTACAGAAGGAGAAATCAGTAAACCACAATGACAATAATCGTAGAATCATTTCAAAATTAAGTCCGTAGGGGAACAAAAATCTGAAAATAAAAATGATCTGGGTTAGCCAAAGGGAATGAAAGAAAGGGAGGGGGGACAAAAATAGCAAAAACAGTGGAATGATTCTGACCTAACTTTTCTATGTACATATGTGAAAACAAGACTGGGATTCTACTTAGAATAAGATACACTTCATGTATATATAACTAAATCAAATTATACCTTACTGTCATCTATGACTAAAAACAAACTATTGGGGACAATATCAAGCAGTCTAACATACATGCAGTAGGAGTCCAGAAAGGGAAAAGAAGTGGAGGCATAAACATTTGAAACAATGCAATGGTCTATGTTTTCCTAAATTTTATGAAACCTATAAATTCACAAATATAATAAAGTCAATGATCCTACCCAGGATAAGCATAAATAAACATTTTTAGAGCACATTATTGTCAATTGCTTACAACTAATAATAAAGACAAAGTACTAAAAACTGATGGAGGAAAAGAGGTCACATTATGTACAGATAAATATGAGAATGAGATTAGAAAGGTATGCAAAACTTAAATCAAGTGAACAACATCTTTAAATTACTGAAAGAAGAAAACTACAATCAGTAAAAATAGCACTGAAAAATGAAGACAAAAGAAATTTTCTGCAGAAAAATAAAGATGAAAGTATTTATCACCAGTAAACCATTCTTATAACAAATATTTAAAGAAGTTTCTTGTGCAGAAGGAAAACAATAACAAATGGAAACATGGATCTGCACAAGAAAAAACAGAACTATTTAAAGGGTAAGTATTTCCTTTTTAAAATATTTTTTACAAAGATAAATGAATGGCCAAAGCAAAAAAAATATGAATGTATATAGGGATTTTGTATGTAAAAGTAAAATATCTGATAACAATAGCACAAAGGACAGAGGGGGAAATGCAAATATTCTGTTTAAGGGTCTAATATTATGCAAGAAGCAATATATTATTTCAAGATAGTCTAGGTTACATGTATATTAAAAACCATAGAAAAACCACCAAAAGAAAGTACAATAAGAGGTATAGCTAATAAACCAATAGTGGGTATGAATGAAATCATAAAAAAATTAACTAATTCAAAAGGCAGCAGGAAGTGATGAAATAAGAATCAAGAATGTATGAGTCGAATAAAAAACATATAGCAAGACAGTAGACTTAAAACCAACATCAATAATTACATTAAAGATAAATTGTCTAAATATATAAAAGAATATTCAGAAATTGTCAGATTGAATACATAAGCGAGACTCAATTATGTGTTGTCTGTAGATTTCTTGTAAGAAATCTTTAAATACAAAGACACCGATGTCTTTTTTTAAAAAAAACATATGTCATGCATTAACCATAGAAGCTGGAGATGCTATGATAATATCTGCTAAAAGAGAACAATGGATATTACCTTTAGTTTAAAATAAAGGGCTAGGGAATTTCAAGTTTTCAAATTCAGCCCAATTAGAGTGACTTGCCTTGTGGGATTGTTGCTATTAAGCATCCCAACCAATTAGCCCCATGTAAACTTGGTTAGACTTAAATTTAAAGAAATAGACAGTGGAGTACACACATTCCAGTCTCATTTTCTAATATACACATCTTTTTTTCCTTCTTTCTTTTTTTTAACCCATCATGTCAAATTGTCTTACATTCCTCTTTTTTCCTTCAATTGCTGTGTCAGTCCAAGCAGTAAACTAATATGTTAATTTGAATTCCATGTTCTCTTACTTTCCGTCCATATGTGACAGAGCTGGAAAACTGTCCACCTTTTCCCACCTTTCTTTGCTAGCAGAACCCCTGTCTTAACCTGGGAATGCTGGGACCCAGCTGCAGACTAATTTCTTAGCTGTCTAGTTGTGTGGCCACACAATGAAGCTGTGTCACTTTTTAGCTGTGCCGTAAAAGAAATTGGTGTGTGTTTGTAGTTTCCTTCTTTCAGTAATTTAAAGATGTTGTTCACTTGATTTAAGTTTTGCATACCTTTCTAATCTCATTCTCATATGCTTCTGTTCACCTCCCCATTGACTGAGAAGCACTTGTAATAAAAGGTCTGAGTTTTTAATTCTTATTGATATTGGGTAGGTATTTTTATAAAAGAAGTCTAGAACAAATCTTAACTAATAAAGTACCTCTTTATTTTTTGTTGCCCAAGAGAGCTGATTACTTTGCATAGTGACTCAAATTTTTCATGGAATTCCTGTATTGCCCTTATTTTTTTAAAAAATAAGAAAATTGCCACCACTGTTTTAACAGGGGACAAGGACTCTGAAAAGAAAAACCAACTTCTATTTCCCTACTTCTACTAATTTTATCCAAGATACAGTCTATTTCTCTAAAACAGCAGTCTATTGCTAGTTTGTAAAAAGGTAGAGATCCTCTAGGGAAAGGTATTAAGTGGAGTTTTACATTAAGAGGAAACAATATGTTTATATTATTCAAGTATCAATTTGTGTGGCTTGGGGTGAGCCTTTCATCCTTCTAAGCCTCTCTTTATTGCCTAAATGAGAGGAGCTGGTTTGTGTTGGTGCTCTATTCTCTGCACAGGACTTCCCAATCACCTAATCATTTGTAAGGGTCTCACACTCAGCTTTCTCCAGCTGCAGGCTTTCTGCTACTCCCCACACAAACTTTATCCACTCCTGTTGCTAGCACTCCTTTCTGTGCTAAGGCTTTTCTTCCCCCAGCAATCATTGTAGAGATAGTAGAACCCTCAGTCTCTGTATATTAGGATTAGAATAATTAAGATCGTGTTGAGGATTGGAGTTTGGAATACTCAACAGGGCTGAATTGGATTCTGCTATGCTTATTAGTCTTTCCAAACATCTAGCCTGTAGAATGCACTGAAAAATCTCTTCAAGACAATCCTATCACAGTTTAAAACCAGGATTCTCGGGAGCATCACCATGCTGCTTTGCTTAAGTTAAGCCAACCCTATGCATGTGCTAGGATGGAGAATAATAACTAGGATTATGTGGAGACCCAACACTTTTCTTTCTATGAAGCTGCTTTATCAGGAACAAGCCCCAGGGTGGCATTACTTAGTCAATAGCTGAGATACAGAGAGAGAGAAAGAGAGTTCACAATAAAGTGGTTTCTGCAACTGGTTTCCTATGAGCAGTTTCGAGACTAGTGAAAGTCCTCTAATCTCATAAAACAACCAGACAGATTGATTTTGAGTTCATTAATAGTCGCTGGGGTGGAGGAGAGACAAAGGGAAAGGGAAAACGAATGCATCATTGGGACCTGCACTCTCAGTAGAAAACAAGAAATCCTTTCAAAGCTGCTCATGGCACGGTGAGAACACAGGGCCAGAGGTCTGGTCCCCTTCCCAAGGCAGGGCCAAGCCCCAGGCCCCTAGAGAAAGATAAGGGACCTCTGAAGGGGGACACCAGGTTCCTCTTGATTCATCAACAAAGCACCTCAATCTCGAAATGAAAAGTAAAAATCTGAGGTTATTTATCCAGATTTTTTTTTACATCATATCAAATAGTTCTCCATTCAAATATCTGGCACCGTTTAGACATATAGATGTGTTTAACAAACTCAGAATTATCCATCAGCCTCATCTGGCCAGTAAATAAAACTGAGAATGTATGAAAAATGACACTGAATAAAATTAAGTCAATTTGATTTGGGGTATAAGTGTTTCTTACTCAATTTATAATTGGTAGGATTCAGGTATATCTAAACTGTCCCTCTAAGCATTTTTTCTTCCCAATCTTCTAACCAATATGCTAGTGGCCTAAAAAGAAATAGTGATACATCAAAAGGTGAACACTGTTGATCAAGTAACTTATTACTTTAAAGAACAGGTATATAGAGATGCATACAGGTTGTGTACATATTGATTTAATAGTAAAAATACATGGTAGTGGACAGTTTTGTATAGAGGAATTACAACTTTCTCCTAAAAGATAACTATCTCCCAATATATCAGATTTTTAATACATTTTTTTCAGTACTAGGGATTGAATAAAGGGATGCTCTACCACTGAACTATATCCCCAACCCTTTTTTATTCTTATTTTGAGACAGTGTCTGGCTAAGTTGTCCTGCCTGGCTTCAAATTTGCAATCCTCCTTCTTTACCCTCCTGAGAAGCTGGAATTACAGGCATGTGTCACCATGCCTGGCTAGGTTTTTAATATAATTTTTAAAATTTATATTGTGCTTTTTTTAAAAACAAATGCAACTATTTCCTGTCAGTGTGAAGTGCAATCAAATGCAAGCAAGGTACATTTTGAACAGGCTCAGTTAGAATTTTGCAGACATATTCTATTGTCTGACATTTTCCCTGAGTCCTCTTTCCTTCTCAGTGACCCAAAGTAATTTATGAGATGCCTTCATTAGTCCACATATACTTATTAACTATCTATTATGGGCGAGGCTGTGATATAATAGATGCTTATTCAAGAATGGATCATCTTATCAAATGACACAGGACTTCTATTCAATGAGGGTTGTGAGCTGTGCATTTGGAGGACCCAGGAAATAGGGATAGCCTAGACTTAAACAGCTTGGGCTGTTAGAAGCTGGATGACTAAGGCTTGTCCTGGAAGGCAGAAGGAGATTACATCAGCAGGACCAAGAGCTGAGTTGAACCTGAGGAGAAAGAGCATCCTATGTTTGAGGATCTCAGGGAAGTATGGTAAGAGTATAGAGAGGAAAACAAAGAGCAATGGAATTTGAGGCCAGGAAGGGACAGAAGGAACAGTTGCTACAGAATTCATAAGGAAGGTAAATTGATTTTGGTGTTCCTTGGAGAATAAGGAAGGCCCAGAAGACTTCTTCACTGAAAAGTGAGATCTGGGTTTAGAGAAGACTGTCTGGATGGCAGAGTGGAAAATACATGGCAGAGTGGGATATATAACAAGGTTGAATGTCAAGAGACCTGTTAGGAAGATGTTTCAGTCCTTGTAGCAATGGGCAACTACAGGGCCAGTTTATAAGGCCCACATCTTTTGTAGCGCATTTCTGCCAACCCCCACACTTTCTGCAGCTCAGTGCCCTAGCCGTGCTTCACCTACCCTGACTCCACTCCATGAATGAGCCCTATCATCAGACCTCCCATTATCTAGGCTCTCTTAGGGAAACAGCAATATTGCTTGACCTTTAAAGAGGTAAAGATGGTAACAATAACCGTGAAACTAAACCAGGTGCGTTCTAAATCTTCTGTGAAGTAGACACAAATTTTCCTTGTAGAGAGGAAAGTTTGAGATAAGTAGCAGAGAATCAGTAAATAATTCAGCCTATGACCTTGATGCTTATTGATTCTTGCAGCTGTTTATCTTTCTCTAGGCTACCCGGGGGGGGGGGGGAATCCTCCAAAAAACAATTATCACTTAATTATAAAATTGCTTGGCTTGGGAGAGCCTTCTGGTTGGTTGCTAAACACTCCAAGGGGGTAAGTTAATCTCTGCAAACCACCCGGCCTGACTGAAGCTGCTGCTTAAAATTCTGAACCACAAGCTTCATTATTCTCTGATATGGATGAAAAAATAAAGAAAGAAAGGAAAAAACACCCACATTTTCTTCTCATTTTCAGACATAGCCAATAGGATGACTTGAATGGCTGGTTATTTCTCTCCCATGGGTTTTGAATACAGATCTATTCTAGCTGGGGAGGTGGCAGATATGGTAAGCATGTGGGGTGCAGTGGGGTGCAAGGGGAGCCCTGGATTCAGGTCTGGTGGTGGCAGCAGTGATGGTCAGAGGGTAGGTAATCATTTATTGCTGTGTTTGTTCTAGGAGAGGTACTTCAAATGGGGCTGCAGAAGGCAAATAGCAAAGGACAAATTTTTGTCTTTTGTTGCTGTTGTTGTTATTGTTTTAGCACAAATAATTTTCTCTTCTTGCTCAGTTTGGATGAAAGATAGGACCATGAAGCTGGATCTGGTTCTCAGCAGTCATTTCTTGGGTGTTATCACTACTGTTGTCAACAGCCACTCTGAGCAAGAACCCTGATCATGGCAGTGAGAGGGTAAAGAAGACAGTCAGTTGGAATTTTGAATTAATTATAAGCAAATGAGTGCTTAGCCTGGCTCAGCCTATTTCTTTATACTTATTATCTTAGTTTGGTGATAATTGAAAATGCTAGACTAGCAAGTAGCTAGCCCTATTTAAAAAGTAGACAAAGGACTTGAATAGACATTTCTTCAAAGAAGATACACAAATGGCCAATAAGCAAGTAAAAAGATGGTCAGTGTCACTAATTATTAGAAAAATGAAAATCAAAACCACAGTGAGTTTCCATCTAACACCCATAGAATGTCTACTATCAAAAAAGGAATCAAAAACAAAAACTCCAGGAACTGTTGGGGTGTAGAAACTGAAACCCTTGTGAACTCTTGGTGGGAATGTGAACTGGTACAGCTGCTATGAGAAACAGTATGACAGGTCTTAAAAAAATAAAAATAGAATTATCATATAATCCAACAATTCCACTTCTGGTTATAGACCCAAGAGAATTACAAACAGGATTTCACTATTTGTATAATCATTTTCATAGCAGCATTATTTGCAATAGTCAAAAGGTGGAAGCAACCCAACTGCCCATATATAGCAAAAAATAAGCAAAATGTGGTATCTAACATATAATGGAATACTGTTCAGTTTTAAAAATAAAAGAAATTCTGATAACTGTTACCATATGAATGCATCTTGAGGACAATATGCTATATGAAAAAAAAATCAGTCATAAAAAGACAAAGACTATAAGATTCCACTTATACGAAGCACTTGAGTAGTCCAATTCCAAGAGACAGAACTTAAAATGGTGGTTGCCAGGGGCTGGGAGGGAGTGGAATGAAGAGCTGTTTAATGAGTAAAGTTTCAGTTTTGTGAGATGAAAAGGCTTCTAGAGATTGGTTGCCTAACAGTGCGAATGTATTTAACACTATTGAATTATATACTTAAAAATGGCTATGATGACAAATAAAATATTTTTAAAAGAAACAAAAGATAACAATATAAATAGGGGTATGATGGCAACTTTTACATTATAAAGTATGTTTGGCTAGCTTTGGAAAATGGGTCATATTCAGCAAGAGAAGGAAGCACTAATGAGTCTTAGTTCCTCTCGCAAGAGTTGATTTACTGAAGACCTCAAACATCTAACTGTTCTCACAGTCTCCCCATTTCTAAAATACAATGAACAATGATACCTAATTAGTATCTCTGTAAGCAGTGAGGAGTGGGAGGATATGTTTAGAGTAAGAGAAGTTTGTGATAAGTCATAGAGACCAGTTTCCAGACCCTACTTAAATTGTGATGGCTAGCACGAGTTCCTAGGCTCATTTCTGGGTAGAGACAATTGCAAAGTCCCTGAGTTACATGCTTCGGCAGCATTATTATTTGAATCTCCCTCTATTGTTAATGAAATCTGACCTTTCTTCAGTGCTTTCCACGTCAGCACATATATAACCACACAACATAAGGGAGAGGGCAATGACACTCACTTTGTCCTATAATTAGGAGAACCTAGGTATAAACATGGAACTTGAATCTGCATTCAAGAGACATCAAGCCTAAAACACATGCTCTGATCTCAACCTTCTACCTTCCTTCATGACTACTGCCCATGTCTAGAAAGCTCTGATTTTTTTTTTAATATATACTCTGCCAATCTGGGAGATCTGATTCATACCCCCTCCTGACCTCCCTGGTTTCCCAGCCCCTGATTCTCTTATAGTATCATTCCAGCAATGTACACCTATCATTGTTTCCTCCTGTCCCTTTACTTTTCCACCCCTCATCAAGCCGTTTGGCCTTCACACTCAGAAGCACATTCTAACCTCTGAATTTCCTTGGCCTTGGTTGCTCTTCTGTCTGATGGTAGCATGACTGGTCTTGGGCAAATGCTTCCTTGACCATGAACTTAGATATCAGTCCCTCATGCCTATCCATTGAATACCCATCTACTTCTCTTCAGGCAGGGATTATTATTCTCCACCATAATGATCACCATTGTTTTGGCAAATGTTTTACATATTTATTCATTGTCTGTCCCTTTCCAGGAGAACATAGACTCTACAAGGGCAGGCATTTTGTGTTTCTATTCATTGCTATATAAGGGTCTGCTGCATAGTAGATGCTCAAAAATATTTTTGTGAGAATGTATGAGGGGAGATCCAAGATGACGGGCTAGAGGGAGGCTGCATTCCTTGTTGTTCAATGACCTGGAATTCAAGCAGTGGGAATACTGTTTCTCTGATATTTGTTTGAGGACCCCCCAGCAGCTGCTCCCCTGCAGGAATTCCTGCCACTGTGTCTGCACAGGTCCCTCAGCCACTCACCCATGCAGAACCCCTGGCAACCTTCCAAGCAGGAAGATGTGTATAAGAGA
>NW_026000243.1:8029578-8032832 GCF_001458135.2 Marmota marmota marmota | reverse complement strand
CCCAGCATTAGTGCCCAAGCAGGTCCTATAGCTGCTGCTGTCATGCAGGACCCTCGACCACCATTCCCATATGGACCCCCATCTACCGTCATGGGGCTCCCCTGGTTGCCTCCGTCATGGGGACACTGCAACCACTGCCACAGTTGCCTGCACCTGAGGACACTGGACAGGGTCTGGAGACAGCCACCAGTCACAACACTGCATGTCACAGAGCTGCATCTCTTAACATGCCACCCAACACCACTGCCAGGCCCAACCCGACACCCCATTTCTGAAAGCAGCCACCTACATCTTGCAATACCTTTGTAGCCAACTTGGGTTATCCTTGCTACCTCCATTGCCATCTTTAGTTGGGGCCACTCCAATTTTGGGACACCAGCTGAGGCCTAGAAGCAATATCAAGGTACCTATAGACCCCCAACTTTCCCCTCTCCCTTGAGCCACTAACTCGGCACAGTATTTATAGCTACCTGGCAGGTAGGTAGCTTGCAAAGACTGATCCTGACCTGCCTGATACAAAACAGCTCTCCACGAGAGATACACAGGCCCCATAGCACAGCCCACAAGATTTCCAGAGAGTGAGGTTCATGATTGGTGTGTAGATAATAAGTGAACTCACCATTTCTATATATCGTGACAAAACCATAAACATCTTAGTAGGAGCAATTTGGTTTAAGGCTGTATATTGTTTGTATTGGAATCTGTTAATATTGATATCCCCCTTAAAAGAGAGGTATTGGAACCATGCAGGGACACTATAAACCTATAGGGTAAAAACTGTAAATCCTAAAGGGTAAAAACACCTCAGATCTGCAGTGCTATAAGGGAAGGCACAGAAGCAATATGAAAAGACAAGGGGAAAAAGTGCCCAAAAACAAAAGAAGATACTACATTATTAGAATCCATGACAAGCACAACAGAAGAAATTACAGAGAAGGAGTTCAGGGTGTAAATAATTAAAATGCTCTGTGAATTAAAGTACGATAAAAGAAAGCAAAAAACTAGGTAGCAAAAGACCGTTTCGATAAAGAGCTACATAAGCAAATACAGAAAGCAAAAAGTTACTTCAATAAGGACATAGATTCTTTAAAAAAAACACAGAAATCCTTGAAATGAAAAAAACCAAATTAAAAATTCAATAGAAAGCATCACCAACAGATTAGATCACTTGGAAGACAGAACCTCAGACAATGAAGACAAAATATATAATCTTGAAAACAATGTAGACCACACAGTGAAGATGGTAAGAAACCATGAGCAGAACACTCAAGAATTGTGGGATAACGTGAAAAGACCAAATATAAGAATTACTGGGATAGAGGAAGGCATAGAATTACAAACCAAAGGAATGAACAATTTATTCAATGAAATAATATCAGAAAATTTACCAAACATGAAGAATGAATTGGAAAACCAAATTCAAGAAGCTTACAGGACTCCAAATGTACAAAATCACAACAGATCTACACCAAGGCATATTATAATGAAAATGCCTCACCTACAGAATAAGGAGTGAATTTTAAAAGCCACAAGACAAAGGAATAAGATTACATATAGAGGGGAACCAATTAGGAACACTGCAGATTTCTCAACCCAGATCCTAAAAGCTGGAAGAGCCTGGAATAATATATATCAAGCTCTGAAAGAAAACGGATGCCAAATAAAAATCTAATATCCAGGAAAATTAAGCTTTAGATTTCTCTCAAAGGAGAAACCAAGTAAAGTCAAATACCAAAAATAAACAAAAATGACTGGGAATACAAATCATGTCTCAATAATAACCCTGAATATTAATGCCCTAAACTCATCAATCAAAAGACATAGACTGGCAGACTGAATTAAAGAAAAAAAAAACAAAACAATATGCTGCTTTTAAGAGACTCATCTTATAGGAAAAGACATCCACAGACTGAAGGTGAAAGGTTGGGTAAAAACATCACTCTCAAGGTCTGTGGAAACAAGCAGGGGGTTCCATCTTCATATCAAATACAGTAGTTAATCAAAAGTCAAATTTAATCAAAGAGATAAAGAAGGTCATTTCATACTGCTTAAGGAAACCATACATCAACAAGATATAACAATTATAAATATATATGCCCCAAACAATGGAGCATCAACTTTCATCAAACAAACTCTTTTCAATTACGAGAGTCAAACAGACAACAACAAAATAATTTTGGGTGACTTTAACACACCTCTTTCACCATGGGATATATCTTCCAAACAAAAGCTAAACAAAGAAACTACAGAACTCAATAATACACTCAATAACTTAAACTGAACAGACATATATAGAATATTCCATCCATCAATGAGTGAATATACTTTCTTCTCGGCAGCACATGGATCCTTCTCTAAAATAGACTATATATTATGCCATAAAGCAACTCTTAGCAAATACAAAAACGTAGAGATACTACTCTGTATTTTATCAGATCATAATGGAATAAAATTAGAAATCAATGATAAAATAAAAAATAAAAGCTACTCTAACACCTGGAGACTAAATGACATGCTATTGAATGAACAATGGGTTGTAGAAGACATCAAAGAGTAGATTAAAAAATTCTTAGAGATAAATGAGAACACTAACAAAACATATCGAAATCTCTGGGACACTATGAAGGCATTACTAAGAGGAAAGTTCATTGCATAGAATTCATTCCTTAAAAGAAGAAAAAGTCAACAAATGACCTAACATTACATCTCGAAGCCCTAGAAAAAGATGAGCAAATCAACACCAAAAGTAGTAGAAGACAAGAAATAATTAAAATCAGAGCTGAAATCAATGAAATTGAAACAAAAGAAACAATGGGAAAAACTGACAAAACAAAAAGTTGGTTCTTTGAAAAAATAAATAAAACTGAAAAATCCTTAGCCATGCTAACAAAGCAGGTGTGTGACTCCCTCCCCATCCAGATACAAGCAGCCAGAAACTTCATGGACCTCTCAGGGGTCATGTCTGTAGGGTAGCAGAGGGGATCCCTGACCCCCAACCCACCATCAAAAGCCTATCAACCAAGAAAAGCCCAGGACCAGATGGATTCACAGTTGTTGAGTTCTACAAGACCTTCAAAGAAGAACTAATACCAATACTCCTCAAATTATTCCATAAAATAGAAAAAGAGGGAACACTTCAAAACTCATTTTATGAGGCCAATATCATCCTGATTCCAAAATCAGACAAAGACACATCAAAGAAAGAAAACCAGCCGAGGTGGGGGGACCTGGCGGGGGGCACAGGAAGCCGGGGG
>NW_026000243.1:7968240-8026422 GCF_001458135.2 Marmota marmota marmota | reverse complement strand
CTGCAAATCGGTGAGGCCAATTTGGAAAGCAGTATGGAGATTCCTGGGAAAGCTGGGAATGGATCCACCATTTGACCCAGCTATCGCCCTTCTCGGACTATTCCCTGAGGATCTTAAAAGAGTGTACTATAGGGATACTGCCACATCAATGATCATAGCGGCACAATTCACAATAGCTAGACTGTGGAACCAACCTAGATGCCCTTCAATAGATGAATGGATAAAAAAAAATGTGGCATCTATACACAATGGAGTATTACGCAGCACTAAAAAATGACAAAATCATAGAATTTGCAGGGAAATGGATGGCATTATAACAGATTATGCTAAGCAAAGCTAGCCAATCCTTAAAAAACAAATGCCAAATGTCTTCTTTGATATGAAGAGAACAACTAAGAACAGAACAGAGAGGAAGAGCATGAGGAAATGATTAACATTAAACAGAGACGAGTCGGGGGAGAGAAAGGGAGAGAGAGGGGAAAGCATATGGAAATGGTAGGAGACCCTCAATGTTACACAAAATTACATATAAGAGGTTGTGAGGGGAAATGGGGGGGGAAACAAGGGAGAGAATTAAACAACAGCAGATGAGGTAGAGAGGGAAGATGAGAGGGGAGGGGAGGGGGGATAGTAGGGGATAGGAAAGGCAGCAAAATACAACAGTCACCAATATGGCATTATGTAAAAATTGTGAATGTGTATCTGATGTGATTCTGCAATTTGTATTTGGGGTAAAAATGGGAATTCATAACTCACTTGAATCAAATGTATGAAAGATGATATGTCATGAGCTGTGTAATGTTTTGAACAACCAATAAAAAAATAACAAAGAAAGAAAACGAGCCTCAGACCAATATGTCTAATGAACATAGATGCAAAAATTCTCAATAAAATTCTGGAAAATCAAATACAAAAAACATATTAAAAATATAGTGCACCATGATCAAGTGGAGTTCACCCCAGGGATGCAAGGTTGATTCAACATATAGAAATCAATAAATGTTATTCATCACATTGATAGACTTAAAAGTGAGAATCATATGATCATCTCAAGAGGCAGAAAAAGCATTACACAAAATACAGCACCCCTTTATGTTGAAAACACTAGAAAAACTAGGGATAATAGGAACAAATATCAACATTGTAAAAGCTATCTATGCTAAGCCCCAGGCCAACATCATTCTAAATGGAGAAAAATTGAAAAGCATTTCCTCTAAAAACTGGAACAAGACAGGGATGCCCTCTTTCACCACTTCTATTTAACATAATCCTTGAAACTCTAGCCAGAGCAATTAGACAGACAAAAGAAATTAAAAGAATACAGATAGGAAAAGAAGAACTCAAACAATCACTATTTGCCAATGACATGATTCTATCCTAGAGGATCTAAAAATTTCCACCAGAAAATTTCTAGAACTAGTAAATGAATTCAGCAAAGTAGCAGGATATAAAATCAACACTCATAAATCAAAGGCAATTCTGTATATCAGTGACAAATGCTCTGAGAAGGAAATGAGGAAAACTACCCTATTTACAATAGCCTCAAAAAATAAATAAACAAAATACTTGGGAATCAACTTAATGAAATAGGTGAAAGACCTCTACAATGAAAACTACAGAACACTAAAGAAAGAAATTAAAGAAGACCTTAGATGATGGAAACATCTCCCTTGTTCTTGGATAGGCAGAATTAATATTGTTAAAATGACCATACTACCAAAAGCAATACACAAATTTAATGCAATTCCAATCAAAATCCCGAGGACATTCCTTATATACATAGAAAAAGCAATCATAAAATTCATCTGGAAAAATAAGAGAACCCAGAATAGCTAAAGAAATCCTTAGCAAGAAGAGTAAAGCAGGTGTATCACAATACCAGATCTTAAACTATTCTACAGAGCAACAGTAACAAAAACGGCATGGTATTGGCACCAAAATAAATTTGAAGTCCAATGGTACAGAATAGAGGACACAGAGACTAACCCACATAAATACAGTTATCTCATACGAGAAAAAGGTGCCAAAAACATATTGGAGAAAAGAGAGCCTCTTCAACTAATGGTGCTGGGAAAACTGGAAATCCATGTGTAGCAAAGTGAAATTAAACCCCTATCTCTCACCATGCACAAAATTCAACCTGAAATATCAATGGACTTAGAGATTAGATCCGAGACCCTGTGCCTAATAGAAGAAAACTAGGCCCAAATATTTATCATGTCAGATTATTCTCCTACTTCCTTAACAAGACTCCTAGAGTACAACAAATAAAATCAAGAATCAATAAATAGGATGGTTTCAAACTGAAAAATTTCTCAGCAAAAGAAACAACAGTGAGGTGAATAGAGAACCTACAGAATGGGAGAAAATTTTTACCACATGCACATCAGATAGAGCACTAATCTCCAGGATATATAAAGAACTCAAGAAACTTAACACCAAAAAACAAACAACACAATCATTAAATAGGCTAATGAGCTGAACGGACACCTCTCAGAAGAAGATACACAATCGATCAACAAATATATGAAGAAATGTTCAACATCTCTAGCAATTAGAGAAATGCAAATTAAAACTACTCTAAGATTTCTTCTTACTGTAGTCAGAATGGCAGTTATTAAGAATACAAGAATCAAGATCATTGTACTGTTATGTGTAACTAATTAAAACAAATTAAAAAAAGAATACAAGCAATAATAAATGTTGGTGAGGATGTTGGGGAAAAGGTATAGTCTTACATTGCTGGTGGAACTGCAAATTGGTGCAACCAATCTGGAAAGCACTATGGAGATTCCTTAGAAAACTTGGAATGGAGCCACCATATGACCCAGCTATTCCCCTTCTCTGTTTATACACAAGGGATTTAAAAAGAGCATACTACAGTGACACAGCCTCATCAATGTTTATAGCAGCACAATTCACAATAGCTAAATTGTGGAACCAACATAGATTCCCTTCAATAGATGAATGGATAAAGAAACTGTGGTATATATACACAATGGAATATTACTCAGCATTAAAAGAGAATAAAATCATGGCAGGAAATGGATGGAGTTGGAGAATATCATGCTAAGTGAAGTAAGCCAATCCCCCAAAAAACAAAGGCCAAATGTTTTCTTTGATACATGGATGCTGATCCATAATGGGGGTTGTGGGAAGACATGGGGGGGACCTGGAAGGAATGGAGGAACTTTGGATAGGGCAAAGTGGGAGGAGGGGAAGGGAGGGGGCATGGGAGAAAAAAACATGGTGGAGTGAGATGAACATCATTACCTTAGGTACACATATGAAGACGTGAATGGTGTGACTCTATTTTGTGTACAACCAGAGAAATGAAAAATTGTGCTCTTTTTGTATTCTATGAACTGAAATGCATTCTGCTGTCATGTATAACAAATTAAAACAAATAAAGAAATAATTAATTTAAAAAAGAATGAATGAAAACCTATAGTTTCACGCAGGATTAGAATGGAGCTGTACATAAGTCTGTATTATTTATAATATGTTCTGAGAAACGATAGCTCTTGCAGGAAGAAAGCATTGTCCTACCAGTCTAATTTGGCAAAGTCTTAGCTACATAAAGTCAAGCATGTTATTTTCATTCTGGACTCCTGAGATCCTTTCATAGTTTGAGATTATTGATGTGCATGGCAGAATCTAGGGGTGGGATATCTTAGGCAGCACTCTCCCAGAGGTTTGCCTACAGTGTCTATTTTGGAGGAGCTTCCATAACAACACTCTTGGACAAATCAAGCTGCCTTAATGAGTTCTGCCTATTAGCTAATTCCTTTGCCTTCTGTGGCCTCAAGTTTTCCTTAATGGTTCAGGTCTCAGCCTGGTTCTGATGAGAGAATTTCAGCCTCTAAAAGCCAGTTGTGGTTTTATTTGATTCCCATTCTTTCAAAGGCAATCTGTTCCCTGGGAATGCTGGTTATATCCCCTTTGACACATTCACCCTGTATGATAATCTGGAAAACTGCTGAAAAGGGTTGGGCATTGATTTCAGTAAAACTGAAAATCTATAAACCAGTAAAAGTGGAAGTTGATAGGAAGAGTGACCATGAGCCAAGTGGGAGGCAGTGGGGTTTCTGCTCTGTACTAAGAAAGGAAGCCACTGGAGATGTGTGAGATCATGTCTGGGGATGGAACAATGGATCCACACGAGAAGCCAAATGCTTCCACCTCTGAGCCAAAGCAGACATCCCCATTCACTGCCTCCGGAGCACCTTGGGGCTAAATT
Organism: Marmota marmota marmota; assembly: GCF_001458135.2. Lineage (NCBI taxonomy): Eukaryota > Metazoa > Chordata > Mammalia > Rodentia > Sciuridae > Marmota > Marmota marmota. The sequence goes on along the minus strand of NW_026000243.1, from coordinate 8,022,182 downwards.
CTTGCCTGGACACCCATCCCTGCTTGACCCCTCACAGCTGTCAGCTGTAAGCCCACTAGATGGCAACACGTGTCAACTGTAATCAAAGAGGTGAAATCTGAGAGACAGAGTTTGTAATCAGTCACTATGTTCTGAGTACTTACTATGCTTCTGGCATGATTAAATGCTTGTCCTTTTCCTATTCATTTGAGTTGTGTAATAACTGAAATACACACTATATCCCTATTTTATAAATTTTAAAACTGACATTCAACTAGTAAGCAATACCAACAGATCTCCTGGCTCAAAGACACCTTCACTACAGCACATTGGTATTGGAAAGACAGTAAGAAAACAGAGGAGTGAACTCTGAGAGATACAAGAAGGCTGGGATGGAGGACGTAGAAATCATGTTTTACTTTTCTAAATATCCACATTCCACCCACCCTCCAGACCTCACAGGGCCAGATGAGAAAGCCATGGAACCTGTCTCCAGAAGACAGAAGCAAATAGGAACAGTTTGGGAGATTAGATCAATCCTTGGCAAGGAAATCTGAACTTTGAGGAAGGAGACAAAGACAAGATAGAACATGTGAAGAAGAGTCTTTTAGGTTTTAAATTCATTTGATGACTCAGGGATGTTGTCAAACACGGTTGAAGCCTCTATGTCCATCTGAAAAATTTGGTAAGAAGCAATCTCTTTGAGATAAGGCAGAAATTTAGGAAAGGGGGCATTGATCCAATTAACAATGATTTATTGGGTTCCCACCACATGCTAAAGCTTTGGGTTTTACTACAGAGAAATATGCAAATAAGGTTGCAACGTACAACTGGAATAAATTCCTAATAAAATACTTAAGTTCCTAATAATGGAAGACAATGTGCAGGAACGCCAGAGGATAATAAATACTAAAGGATTTCAGACAAGTGTGTCCAGATACCTCAGGATGTTCTCAAACAAGGGATAACATGAACTATCCTCTGGAAGATAAGAACAGCAAGCACATTCAGAGAAATTTGGAAAGTAGAGTTGGGCAACAAACAGACTCAGAGATTGGGTAGACGACTTGCAAAGATGTGAGTTGGGAAAGGTAAGCCAAGCCGATTTGTGGTGAGCTAGCTTAAGAAGTTTGAGCATGAACATCTAAGCACTAAATAATTACAAACAAGAGAGTAACAGATCAAAGGTATATTTTATGAGCCCAAAGTGATTGCAGAAAACAGACAAGATGGCCCCAGGGAAAAGGGGCTTGAAGCACACAAGGAAGGGTTTGCATGGATCTGGTGTTTTGTTTTTTTGTTTGTTTGTTTGTTTGTTAACCTTCTCTGTATCTGTTTTCCTTCTCCTGGTAACTGTGCCAGGATTTTTCTTTGGGAACCATTTCTCATCAATCTCAAGTCCTGCATTTTGGAAGGAGCTGATTCCACACCCACTTCCTTTCCAAAAACAGATGCATAAATGGTCTGGCCAGGAAGGGTGGTCTTTTCCCTCATCACACAGTGGTATGAAATAAGCTATGCCTCAAGGGAGTGCAGTGAGAGTGAGAATGTTTTCCAGGAACCATTGCAAATGAAGCATGTTCTTGGCACTGGGGATGGCAATTGGAGGCAAAGCCAGAGATGATGGTGACCATTTTGCCAACACTGTGAAAAGAGGAATAAAACTGAAACACAGGAAATAATCAAGGAATGAGAAATCAGATTTCCAAAGTGCTGGAACCACAGGATTCAGCTGTGACAGATATGTGCTCTGGAGGGGGAAAAAAAATAAAGCCCAATAAAGGAGCTAGAGATTGTCAGAAAAGAGGGACATTGATAGTTAGGGTCACTCTGAGAAGGTGGCATTGAACATTTTGCCCATATTATCTCCTTAGAAGCTCTATGTCTCACCTGGCTGGTCTGCATTGAAGGACACAATGAACAACAGGGAGGGAACAGTGAGAGCAAAGCCCTTGGCTGAGTGTGCTCAACATGTCAGAGACAGCAAGGAGGCCAGTTTGGCAGGAGCTGACTGAGCAAGAGGGAGAGTGGTAGGCCAGGGGTCAGGTCATGTACAGCCTTGTCGTCCTTTGAAAGGAGCTTGGCTTCTACTCTCCGAAAGAATGGAAGCCATTAGAGAGTTTTGAGTTAAGGAGTGACATGATGCAACTTATGTTTAAAAGGGTCACTCTGGTCACAGTGCTGAGCACAGACAGAAGCAGGGCAGGAGCAGAAAGCCAGAAGATGAGTTGGAAGGCAATAAACGCCCCTGTGTGTTCAGCCAGTATGATTTGAGATTCTGTCTCCTGGCTAGGCACCCAGTTGTCAGAAATAAGGGTCTGGAGTAGGATCCTGGCTGGGAAAAGGGGAGGAAAGAGGGAAGAGCAGAAACCATCACAAAGAGAAGACACAGGGAGGAAGAACACAGAGAGGTGTTAGTGAGCTCATCAGGTGGGACCCAGGCAGGAGCAGAGCACGAGGAGCTGAAGCTATCTCATTGAGGGGCAAGAGGGGACTGGTGCTCTGTCACCTGTGCAGAAGCTGTGGCAATGTGTGCCTAGTGGGGATGGGCCAGCCTGGCAGGGCATTTAGCCAGCATAGAGCTATAAACGTCCTTGTTTTCCAGGCAGCTTGGTCCTCCAGGTGGCTCCTGAGCTGTTTGGGGAAGGCTCCTGGGATCTGGGAAGAAGTCCATACAGAATATCTAGAAAACTTCTGGATAATTCCTGTGCTCCAAAGTTACCTCAGTCCTGGGAACAGACACAACCCAGTGATGTCTTCCCTCAGTAAAACTGAAGCCAGTCACATACTCCTTCCACCATCACACTTCCAACCCTTTTATTTTCTTTCTTTTCCCCAGGGAGTGCCCAAAATCTGGGGGTTTGGTGAGGACATAGTTGCATGCAAATTTCAGCTGTAAATAGGAAGCCACAGGTGCTAGGGGCACCTCCACTGATGTCAGAAGACTTTTCCTTCACAGAGAAAAAGTCAGAAATTGATTTTTGCCTTTACCATTTCTTAGGCATTCTTTGAAGAGGCCACTTCACCAGTCACAGGGATTGTCTGAGCAAAAGCTGACAATTTCCTCTTCCTTCTCCCATCTCCAAACACCTGATTGCTTTCCCCAACGTGTCCTCCATCTCCCAGGCTTACCTTTGGATCGGCACAGGTCATTCCAGGCACTGTTACTCAGATCTGGACCCCTAGTGCCCATCTCAGCATTTGGCATATAGTGGGTACTCAATAATTTCTGTTGAATGTTGCCAAATAAATAAATTATTGTTATTGATTGCCAACCACCTCGCTCTTTAACAACACCTCAAATCTACTCCATGTCTTTCAAAATCATAGTCCAAATCATAGTCAGGAAAAACAGCCTTGTCTTACAAAACTTCTCACAGCTCCCTGGAGAGGAAACTGGACAATGGGACAATGGCCTCTGGTCTTCATACACTTTGACATATACCGATGTACACTTTGTCTCTCACAGAATGAAATTTATATCTATATATCTATATGTATATATATAACATTTTATGTATATTATATATAATGCATATAATATATATTATCAAACAGTTTCTAATTCAAAGTCTTTTTGCTAATTACCGTGGGGTTACATAACTATGAAGCAGCCCCTGCCTTCTAAAAAATAGGACAGAACAAAACTTTGCAAACTGGTCATTTAGAGGCTGGATTTCTAAGCTTTGTTCTGCCGATATTTTTCCTCTGTGATCTTGGACACATTATCCACATTTTGAAATCTCAGTTTTGTCATCTGTAAAATGAGAGTGCTGGAATGGATGATCTGTAGGTCCTTTTCAACTCAGATATTTTTTATAATTGGAAGAGAAATAACATCTAAGGCAACTACCTGAGAGCAGTCACAGAACAAATGAGGTGTGGGATAGGGAGTCATGTAAGAGCTGAGTCTTGGAGCCACTGTTCCATCTTCATAGGGGTATTTATAAAATTAAATGAGTTCAAGTATATTAATTTGACAGGGTATCTGACCACAGTAGAACCTCAACAAGATAGCACATCAAGTGACCAAATCAATAGTCTAGTAGCACTATCCAACAGACACTCTTATGATGATTAGAAGCATTCCATATCTGGATAGTCTAATATAGCAATCACTAATCACATGGGCTATTAAGCAGTTTAAATGGGGCTGGTGTAACTGAGAAACCAAATTTTTAATTTAACATAATTTTAATTATTTTATATGTAAAGAGCTGTACATGCCTAGTGGCTCCTGCTTGGACAGAGCAGATTTGAACATTAACAACTTACCAGGGTTTTGAAAAGAGCAGTGAGGCATGGCACATCCAGACAATGGAATATTATTCAGCACTAAAAAGAAATGAGCTGTCAAGCCATGAAAACGACCTGTAAGAACCTTAAATGCATATTACTAAGTGAAAGAAGCCAGTCTGAAAAGGCTACATCCTGGGTGATTCTGACCATATGACATTCTGAAAAAGGCAACACGGGACAATGACAGGATCAGTGCTTGCCAGGGGTTAAGAGGGAGGGCTGAATAGGCAGAGTACTGATGAGTTTTAGGGCAGCGAAACTACTCTGTGTGATACAATAATGATGGGCATGTTTCATTATAAACTATCCAGACCCAGACAACGAGTAGCACCAAGAGTGAACTCTAATGTGAACTACTGACTTTGGGTAATAATGATGTGTCACTGTAGATTCACCAATTATAACGCATGTCCCAGTCTGGTAAGGGATGTTGCTAATGGGAGAGGCTGTGCATGTGTGGGGAAGGGGTATTCGAGATGTCTCCGTATCTTCTGCTCAGTTTTGCTGTGAACCTATAATTGCTATGAAAAACAAAGTATATTTTAAAATGGAAAAAAAAGAGTGGTGAAGGAATGCATGGAAAAGGTGAATTCTGAAGTTGAATCCTCAAGACTAAACTGGGAATGAATGGCATGGATAGAATTTGCTAGGTCCAGGGTGCTCAGGGGCTGCAAGTTAGCCCATGATGTCAGAACACAGAGTTTTTATGGAGAGAAATAGGGGACAGGCTGGAAGATCTGTGAGCTCAGACTGGGGAAGACTTTGAATTCCAGGTTAAAAGCCTAAATGTATTCAGCCTGAAGGTTTTCAACTAGTGCCATATGATATCCAAACATTGTTTTAGAAATATTAATATTCTAAATAAGCATGCTATTTGGGATTTTAAGTTCTTTGAAGGTCAGGTTTATGTCTTCAAGTTAAATTATATGAGGTTCCTGCTATCACACCAGGAACTCAAAAGTGCTTAAAACAATTTAAATCAAATAAATAGATAGCTTTGCTCAGGATCATGCTGCTTTACAAGAATCTTCCATTATCAATGTGGTATGTCCCATATTGCCTGGAAAATTACAGGCTTTTAGGGACTCCTGCTTGATGGATTTGTCTAAATGTGTCTAAAGGAAGTGCACAATGCAGACCACATCAGCACTGGGGACTCAGCATTCAGAATGCTTAAGTATCAAGAAAAGATTTTCATTTGTGCTCTCCTACAGTGCACTATCTTCAAAGGTCCCCAGATTTATTATTTCATCAACAGATCGGAGAGGGGAGTTTGTATGAGATCAAACAAACACGAGTACTATGGGAAGGCTGGCAGGTGATAGTGTATAAATTGCCTGATGGAAAATGTCAAAAGTTGACATCAGAGCAGTAGGAGGGTGGGGAGCACACAGGACTGAGAACAAATGATCATGCCTTTCTGGGAGCCAATTCCTTATACAGTCTGGCTAATGCACTGCAAGAATCTCGGGGCTCAAACACCTACTGAGAATCCACTGAAACCCATTAACTCAAAATAAAGTCTTTATTCAAAAAAATGTTTAAAGCATCTCTTTATTTCTGTACCCAATCTTATTTCCCTTGTTATCTTTCCTTTCTTCCTTAATATCTCTCTGCTCTGACTCTCTTTCTATATCTCTCTTATCTTCATCTCTGTTTCTGTCTCTCTCTCCCACTCTCTTCCCTCTTTTCTCTCACACACACTTCTGTGTGCTTTCTTTTTATCTACCCTGTGTATATTCCTTTGTTTCTTTTACATCTTCTTCTTTACATCTGCTTGTCCAATCTTTCAAGGGCAGTGTCATGATAGTTAAAGCATCTTCCAAGGTAGAAAATTATACCTTTACGTTCATGCCAGATCCTTGCAGACTCAGAAACTTTGATACAAGAAAGACTTAAAAGTCTCTACTACCAAGTTTGAGCACAGAACAAGGACTGGGTCCTAATCAGATTCCTGTATTTGAATGACAGAGGAGCAAGCAGTTATGAAATATTTAGCACTGTGTCCAAAAGACACTATGCATTCTGTGTGTATCAGTTCATCTGCTCACCACACCCACACACCCCCACCACATGCACACTACACACACATGCATGTATACACACACACACACACACACATACACACACAGCAGTCTTTATTAAAAGCCATCTTCTGGGAGGGGCCTTTCTTGACCACTTCACCTAAATTAACCACCAATCTCTGCCCAACCCTCTACTCTCTTGCTCTGATTTTATTTCATAATATTTTTCATTATTTATTGCCAGAGTAATATTTATTTCTTCATTGATAGAAATATATGTTTCTTTTCTTCTACATTAAAATGCAAAAGAAATAACTATTTCCCTGCTCAACTATTAAAAAGCACAAAGTAGGCATGATGGAGAACTGCATTGTCCTGGTGGAGACAAGTATAAGGAAGGAGCTCAGGGACTTCACCAAGGAAGGGCCTTCTGCTCCCTGCTTGCAGAGCACAGATGGAAACTCAGGCCTGCCTTCCACTCCAGAGTCATCGCTCTCGACCACAGCACCCTGCCTTCTTCAGGGTAGTGGGATGCAGATTCCAAAATTATACACTTATGTCCAATAGGCGTCAGGCTTGAATTTGGCTGCAGTATAAAAACTAGAATAGCCTGAAATCTATTTGTACTCAAAAGAGAGCAATGATGAGTTCTAAACTCCTACAAAAACCTGGACTACTGAAATTTCTCAGAATGCAAGTTCTTAGTGTGATGCTCAGTTGCTGGTATGTCATGGAGTTTATTCAACAATCTGTTTATTTTTATTCCCATGTTTCTATAAAGTTCCCAGTCTCGCCAAGATATGTAGCTGGTACGCTACTAGAGTCCAATAAATGCTACTTTACTTATTTCTCAAAATCAGGCTTATTCTGCTATAAGCTCTCAGCTACCAATTTCAATAATTTGGGGCCTCCACTACCTCCCCCCATCAAAGATAGTCCCAATCTTTATTTTTCCTATTGCTTCAACCATTGGTTGACATCTGTGTCCTTCTTATTTGTCATCTCCCATCTGTGTTTGAGGCATTCCAATTGGGACATGCTTATAAGTATATCCTTAACTGCAGTGTGACTTGTAGAATTGGGGTCTCCCACCTGGAGAATGCTGAAGATGTGGTCCCTTTCCTTCTCTCTCTCTGTCTCTCTCTCTCTCTGTCTGTCTCTCTCTCTCTCTCTCTCTCTCTCTCTCTCTCTCTCACACACACACACACACACAGAGAGAGAGAGAGAGAGAGAGAGAGAGAGAGAGAGAGAGAGTGTTTATACCTGAATTTATACCTTCCACTTCTTCAATGCAAACATATCATCTATCCCTTTCTCCTCAGGGACAACTCATCACCATCTTCCTTAATGAAACCTTACACACATTATTCTGACCTTCCTTCCTGGGATTAGGTAGGGAAAGGAGATACTAAATGCAATTACTTTTTAAAATGAACTCAACCCATAACCTATAGTTTCTGTATTAGATTCATTTGTACTACTTCAAGTTTTCATTAATTCCCTTCACATCCTAACCACTTGGACTATCATTTGGCCCACAAATAAATCTTTTGTAGCCAAGAAAGAAGGAAAAGACTTTCCACATTCAGATAACATCAGACATTGGATTTCTTTGGGATCCTACCATGCAGGTCACTTCCCCTCAGTGGCTAGCAGCACCCCGATAACTCTCACTGAAAGCAGGGCCAAAGGAGTGTGAGTCCAGAGGCAGTGCCCCATGTCCCTTCTCCAGCTCTTTTATTCCTTATGCTGTGCATCATGGACACTACTCACAGTTATTAACAGCTGAACAGAATGCCAGCCCTTCTGTTCCTAACACATTTCTAACACCTTTCATAATCCACAGTTGTTATCAAAAGGCATTTGCAGTGTGAAGAAAGGTGGGTGGGCAGGTGAAATAAATTAATAAATAGTTTCCATGTAGAATACTCAGCTCCACTTAGCACAGCTTGAAATCTTACCATGACCCTTCTCCGGATAAGGCAACCTAATCAGGTTACTTTTTCTTCCCTGCCTTCATGCAGGATAACATTCTGCTAATTTCAATCAGGTAGTGGGAACCAGTTATTGTGTACAAACTGCATGCAAAGGAATAGCATGCTACTGATGAAGAAACAAGAAGCTAACTGGGAAGGGAAAGACTTCTTGGAATAGTTGAGACCTAACAGCAATAATTTTCAAACATTTTGAACTTGTGAAGCACATGGGGAATGGTGAACAGAGAGGAGCTTAAAGTCCAGCAAAGGGGGAAATTACTCCTTTGACTTTAATGCTTCGATCCACCATGTTTTTCTACCTCACTCTGTCTTTTGTTCATTTGAATTGACTCACAGAGGAGTAATAAAAAGTAACTGATTCCCCCAAATAGATTACTTGTTTCTGAAGGTCTGATTGAAAGGGTTTCTGATAGATCATAAGTTTTTTTAATATTATCTAAGATAGGGTGTCCAAAAAAAAGAAGGTAAATGATTGATCTAAACTCCAGTGATGAATGCTTACAGCCAGTAAGACAACTATCTTCCAAATGTTTATTATCTTTTCCATCTCTTCTATGTCAGGCATGTGTAGGCACTGAAGGTAAGATAGTGATTAATATCTATCCCCTAGTTTATGGATTAGTAAAGGAGTTATTCTCACATGGGAGGATGTGGGATAGCATTGTATGCTGCATGGGATATGTGGAAGGTGAAGGAAGTAGATAATGGAAGGGAGAATTAGGGAAAATTTCTGGAAAGAAAAGCTCCTTGAGCTAAGACTTCAAGAACAAGAAAGTGTTAGCCAGTGGAGAAAAATGAAAAAGTTATTACCAGGCAAAGTGTATGGCAGGTGCAAAATTTTACAGAGGGATGAGGGAACCAATTTGGAAGATTTCCACTACTTCAGTGTGACTGAAATATCAGCTTGATGTGGGAGTAGCAAAGAATATGTCCAATTCCTATTAAGAAAAGTCTTCTGAGTCATGTCAAGGAATTTGAAATTTATCATGAGGTTCAGATGGAACATTCAGAGCACTAAAAGGAGAAAAGTATGGATGGATTTACAATGAAAAAAATCAGCCTCTCAAAAATGGGGAGGGTAAAGACTCAATAAATGGATAGGGTGGAGACTAGAGCCAGGGAAACCTATTCTAGGGTTCACTCAAGAATTTCAGGTAAAAAGTTACAAGGTCTTAATCTAATAAACAGTGATATATGTCCATGATCACCATTTAGAAATATTTAGATTCTTATGCATGATTTCTTCTTTTGAGAATGAGCCATGAAGAATACTGTTCATGTGCTAATTTTACCATAAAGATACTATTTCTTGAAGAATTCAATAGTGAGCTCATCTGAAAACCTAACTAATGCACACAGTACTTTTTCCTATCATGCCTGACATAAAGAAGATGGAATGTTTCAGTATGCTTTGGCCTGCAAAGTCTAGTACTTCAGTCTTAATCTGATTGTAATGGGGACTGGTAGAAAAGGCATTTCCAATTCTGGTCTGGTGAATTTATTCATTCTGAGAATTGAATCATCTTTAAAAAATAATTTTTCCATGTTCTTCCCTACTCTTCTATTCCCTCACCCACCAAGCCCACACTACCCCTGCAGAGAAAGCCTTAAAACTAAAGAAGAGACTTTCTGATCATGAAATATCTGGTGTGGTTGAAGTTGAGAAGAGGGGAGAGGGAAGGAAACCTTGCAGAAGTTCCTAAAGTCATATCCCAGGTCAAAGTGGCCTGCAGAGTCTTCACAGTTAGACCTCTCTGTGTTTACCATGCACAGTGAATGTCCTGGTAGGACGTACCAGTCAGGAAACATGGAATAGGCTTGGTTCTAGTGAGAATATGCAGTAACAAAAAGACCTCAGGTCTTGGAACTTGACGAATCTGATACCTAGCCCCAGTCTAGTTTCTTGTCTGTCAAGTGGAAGGAAAAGGCCCTGTCTGCAGGGGATTTAAGCCACTAATATGTATCAAGTGCCCACAACAAAGTCTATCTTGGTCAGATGTCCACAGTCAGCATTGATTTTGTCCCCCAGGAACACTTGGCAATATCTAACAACATTTTTGGTTGTTAACAACTGGAGGCGAGGTTGTTACTGGAAAATGCACAATATAACCTCACAACAAAGGATTATGCAGCCCAAAATTTCAAAAGTGCTGAGGTTGAGAAACAGCTCTAATAAATGATTCTTTGAGCTCCTCAGTCTACTATTCCATAACCACTCCTTCCTAAATGCAAATTAAAAGGAATTCTCATCAGGATATCCACCCCGTGGGACAACCTTTGGCTGCTGCCTAAAGACATTCAGCTCTGATAATTCTCCCTGCTGCCTTTACCCTCATGAAGAGAATGACCAGTCTGTGTACTGACTTATCAGAATCCAAGTTTTTTATTTTCCTCTTTACTATATTTTTGAATAAATATTATTTTACACACACACACACACACACACACATAACAAAGGCAAGAAGCTCCTGATATCTTGCTGGGCTCCTCCTTTCTCCTCACTCTGGTATTTTGTCCACAACCAGCCACCATCCTTATCATTCCCTTTCTCCTCACACCCAAAGATGACTGTTTACTGACCATAGGGCAAGTGTGCACTCTCAGCAAGTATTCCCAGAGTCCACCCGGGATTCCCATTCCTCATTTATAAACTAGCTAGTGTAATGAACCATTCTGATTAAGAGTCAGCTTTGCAGATTGGATTTGAGCCCCTCCCTATCCTCTGTTCTCTGTACACTCAGGCTAGTATCAGAAAGCCCTGCACTGTTCTGAGCCAGTCATTCTCCAATTGATGTTTCCTTCCAGATGAAATAAATGCAGAGAGAAGAAAGGAAACAATCAACTTCTCTTTTCTTTATCCCTCATATAGACACAGTTACTGATACAGCACAGCACATACTACAGATAGACACACAGACAGTCACATAGATACACACACAAAAGGAAAAATCAAGGAGTTGAAGCAAGATGCTCAGAAGCATTTCCAGCACTCAGGGACGTCTGGCTTCTGGCTACAGGGGCCCCTAAGGGCTGATTATTTGCTGTGTTCTGCCTGCAGGAGGAGGATGGGAGCTCAGAAAGCTCATTTCAGCTCCCTCCAGGGCACCGGCCTATTGATGCCCCAGCGCAGCTCTCCCACACAGTCTGCTGTGCAGCTTCCCTCTCCAGCCCTTCCTAATCTGCCCCTCCAAATCAGGCAAATGTAGGGATGGACACTGATCAGGGTCCATGATTATTATCAGCTCAAGATCTTCCAATTTTAAGCCTCCCATCCTCCTCTCAGGGCTTGCTGAGTCAACTATGACAACGCAAAAGAATTCAAGAGAGAGAATGAGGAACAGGGAAAATGGCAATTATAGGTGGAAGTCTATGGATTCCTTTCTCTTTCTTCTCTGGAGATTTACTCCTTTGGGGTCACAGAGGTGGGAGATTTTCCTGCCTCTCTCCTAGGCTCTAGAGCTTGCCTGTAGTGAGCATAACTTATTCAGGCCTCTAAGAAGGATGTACAAGGCCCCAAGTAAGAGAGGAAACTTTATTCCTAAACTATTTGACTTCTCTTGCCAGAAGTTACTGTAATTTAAATATTATTCCTTGATCTTTCATTTTATATATTTTAAGCTTACAGTGCAGTCATCCATCAGTATCTATGAGGGATTGTTTCCAGGACACCCTGCAGATGCCAATATCTATGATACTCAATTTCCTTGCATAAAATGGTGTAGTATTTGCATATAGCCTATACATATCCTCCCATATACTTTAAATCATCCTCAATTTCCCTATAATGCCTAATACAAAGCAAATGATATGTAACTAGTTAGTATATTTTATTGCTTATGGGATGATGAAAAGAAAAAAAGAATCCGCACATGTTCAGTACAGATATGATTTTTTTTTCAAATATTTCCAATTAGCAGTTGGTTGAATCAATGACTGTGGAATCTGATTTGAAGGGCCAATTTTATTTATTTGCAGTACTGATAGCTTCATGGACGCCAACCCTCAAATTCATCTCCACTCTTTTCCTCTGTGAAGTAAAGTGGAAAAATCAGCTTTCCCCTGAAGGCCTCTTATCTGTTGCTGGCCTATCTCAAAATACTATGGCTGTGGACCAGCAACCTGGCCTACTACATGCCAAGTCCACTGTGGGGCATGAGAGCAGCTTCTGTGGAGCCAGGAGAGCCAGAACCCTGCCAGAGACTCAGACAGGCTTTCTGGAAGAAGTGATGTCCAAAGAGAAAAAAGAGATTTAAGATTGAATGGAAATCATCCGGGTGACAAAGTAATTGGGGAAAGAGAACTGTTGTGTTGTAGAAGTGAGAGGGCATAGAAGGGCATGGGGAACTAAGGTATATTCATAGTACATAATAGGAACATAACCAAGATGCAAATGGTAGTGAGGAAGGGTAGTCAAGTGGTACGAAGACCACTGAGGACCATATTGGGATTGGTAGCCTTGAACCTGCAGAACTGCAGAGCCCAAAAGTTTTTAATTCAGGAATGAAGTGATCAGATGAACATTCCAGGGAAGCCACTCTGCCACCGTGGGGTAGGGTTGTAGGGAGGGGGATGAAACATTGCTCTGTTTTAACATGAAATTTAAATGTCTCTGAGATTTATCGGCAATACATCAGGCTAGTGTCTGTGAATTGCAGTCCACCAATTTACATGTGTAAGATATACATCTTTCTGTAACTCCCTTTAATTTCTCTTTCAAGCCTCTCATCTGACCAAGTTGTTACAAAACATGAATACAATCTTTTTGAGGCAACTCCATCCTGTAGATTGTACCTAGGTTTGGGGAGTGTCTGCAATTCCAGGCTGCAGAGGGGATCATCCCTCACTCAGGTTACTTCTTCATGTGTATTCAGCTGGCCAGAGCTTGTGATCCATCTATTTACAGACACTTGAAAGAGGTAAAACAAAGGCAGGACCATTAAAACCCAAGATGGGTCACTACATAATGTCTTTTAATAAATTCAAATGATATGAATACCTAAGAAAGGAACACCAACATTTTATGGAAGAAAGTAAGAGTAAGAAAGAATAAGAGAAGAGGTTGGATTCAACCTCTTCTCTAAGAGAAGTATAAGATCCTCAAAAATTAAAAATAGAGCTACCATATGATCCTGCAATCCCACTTCTGGGTATTTATCCAAAAGAATTGAAAGCAGAAACTCAAAGAGATAGCTGTACTCCCAGGTTTCTTACAGCATAATTCATAATATCCAATGCATGGAAACAATCTAAATATGCATAGACAGATGAATGAATTTTTTAAATGTGACAAATATATATATGCATATATAATTATATATATATATATATATATAATGCATACATACATACACATATATATGGCAACATTATTCACCTCCAAAAAAGTAGAAAATTCTGCAATATTTGACAACATGCATGAACCTGGAGGACATTATGTTAAGTGAAATATGTCAGATGTGGAAGGACAAATGACACATGACCTCACTTATGTGAGGTATCTAAAGTAGTCAAATTTATAAGGCAGAGTGGAATGGTGGCTGCCAAAAAGTGAAAAAAGGAGAAAAGAGAAGTTACTGTTCAGTGTGTATAACATGTATAACGTTTCAGCTTTGCAAAAAGAAAAAGTTCTAGAGATATGCTGTTTAACACTGAGATTAACACAGTTAAGATATTCTATAACATAGATAACAATAATGTATTGCACACTTAAATATTGTTAAGGGAGTAGGTTTTATAATCTCTAACCATGATAAAAATTTCAAAAAAAAGAGAGAAATATTCCAGGTACAACTATTGAAGAAAGTAGCCATGGGACTAATTATTCTTAACAAAGTCATCAAAAAACAAACAAACCAAAAACAGAAGTAAAATAAGTAAGAACTGGTGACTGATATGAGATGAAGAGTAAGGGATCCTGAGCTTCTGGACCAGAAGAATAACAATAGTAGAAACAGAGCTAGAAATTATGGAAGGACTAGAATGTAGGGTGCGAGGACAAGATCACCGGAGGACAGGTGAATCTGAGGTAACTAGAGGTTATCCCCTTGAGCTGTCATTCCAGCCTGTACTCTGTGACTCCTGTTCCATGCTGGCATCCCACAGGAATCCTTGGCTTCTAGATCAGTAGCATCCCAAGCCACACCCCTGGTTGCCTCTTCACTAGCCTCTGCATTTAAGCATCCCCTAAGAGTTGGTATGTGTTCCACGCTGTTTCAGCAGCATTGCATTAACTGTTTCATAAGCATGCATATTCATTTTCCCTAAATATGAAAAAATTTGGTCATCTCCTTTAGTATATAAGTTGGACCTCAACAAAGATACTGTGTCCACTGGACACTAGATGAACTACCCAGAGTAGGAGACACAAGGGAGATGGGGCAGGACAGAAGTGTTAGGTCTAAGTACTGGTTGTGTCCAACACCAGCTTATCACGGTAAACAAACCATAGGCTTTCTTATTATCTGATCCTTTATTTGTAAATGAAGATGATGATAGATACTCAACCAACTCCTGGGGTATTATGACATAATGTATGGAAAGTATTCTTAGGAGCTCTTCAAATGCAAATCTTTGAGATGCCTTCACATTACACTTTCTGGATCCCCTGCCTTCCTTTTTACCTTCCTCCCTTCCTTTTTTTCTTTTTTTTCCGTCTTCCCCAAAGGTTTAGACAGAGGTTTATTTAAGAAATTAGGTCCATATTCAAGAGATACTTAGGGCAATATTAACAGAAATGCCTTTGAGTAAAGCAAGGGAAACGTATTCAAGGGAGAAGGCAGGCTATCTCCAGGGGAGAAAACAGCAACCTCTTCCACCTTTCTTTCTCCTAGTAATCTTAGCAAATCATCTCAGGAAAGGGAGCTTGTGCATGGAAAATGCTTGGGCTATGGAGGAAGAATGTACTGGGAAAAAAACTAGAATACTTGCCTGGGAAATGAGTGATGCTCAACCGCTGGTCAGAGCCAATGTCAGAATTTAGCAGTCACAACCAGCAGTCTGAGACATCACAGAATGAACTTTTTTTTTTCCTTTTTCACTCTTGGCAGTCTGATAGAAATGGCACCTGCTTATCCCCATTCCAAGCCCAACAAAATACAGCTTTCATCATTTGATAGTGTACATGTGCAGCCCATGCAGAGGCACAAAAATCAATGTGCATTGATTCCTAAGCTAGGAATTCATAAACTTCTTTAAGGTCATGGATTGATTTTTTACTTTTGGTAAAAAAAAAAAAAATGTGAGAGACTCCAGACCTTTTCCTTCATTTCTGCAGCCTTTATCATCTGCAGGGACACATGCTCTCCCTCACCTTCGTGTCCTGCCTTTCCTCCACCAGTACCACTGGGAGGGAGAAGCAGAAAGAAAGAGAGATGCTTAAACACTCCTGCTACACATCAAAGCTTCCGTGCATTGCCTTAATCCCCTGGATTAATCAGATAATGGAACAAATGGATTTGAAGGGTGAAACCACAAAAAATGAGAACAATGATTGGAACAGACGTACTAGCTTTTGCCAAATTAAAGCTGGGCAGAGAGGGTTTAATTTCAGAGTGAAGTCCAAGGATCAGATGAGTCCCTATCTCAACACTCACTCTGCCAATGACACCTTGTGCCAAGAGGGAAAGCACGTGAGCAAGTCCAAACATGGTCACAAAGCTACATTACCACAAAAGGCTCCTAATCAGTTTGACCTTACCTGTTTTATCCTGATTCCCTTGAAGAGATTCCTGATCACCTGGGCCTCTTTTATATCTGAAAAAGATGGAGAAGTATCTACCTCGTGGAAATGATTATGAAGACCTCATATGGTAGATGTAAAAGAACTTTTTAGAATGTAAAGTGTCAGGTGAGTATGAGATAATTACTACTCCAGGATCCCAAATCTTTCTTACTTATATTTAGAATCAAAAAGTTTTAAATAAATTCATGAATGATATGATTGATGGTGTCATCAGTTTCCTTCCTTCCTTTCTTCCTTCTTCCCTTTAAAAAAAAAGTTATTTCATCACAGTAAGTACACTTAATGTGAAATCTTCCCTCTTGACAGATTTTCAAGTATAGAGAACATTATTGTTACCTGAAGCCACAAAGTTGTATAGCAGACCTCAAGAACTCAACCATATTATGTACCTAAAGTTTTATGCCCGTAACTCACCTCCTGAAAAGCACCCTTCTACTCTTTGTTTCTATGGGTGTAATTATTTTAGATGTCTCATTTAAGTGGAATCAGAACCACCATATGATCCAGTAAGCTCACTTCTGAGTATCTATCAAGAAGAGTTGAAGTTAGGATCCTAAACAGGTACCTGTACTCCCGTGTTCATTGCAGCCCTATTCAGAACAAGATGTAGAAATAACCTAACTGTCCATAGAGAGATGAAGAGGTTTAAAAGGACAAGAAGGTGGTGCCCACATACAATGGAATATAACTTGGCACTAAAAATAAGGAAATTCTGCCTTATGTGATAACATGGATGAATCTGGAAGGCTTTAGGTTAAATGAAACAAGCCAAATACAGAAGGGCAGCTTTTTGTATTGGTTTTTTGTTTGTTCATTTTTATTTTGTTTTTTGTCTTTTCAGTCACTACTCCCTCTTAACTGGTCAAGAATGAACTCTATAATCAAGTACCATTGAGGTCACATCCCAACTTTCCTACTTGTTAATTGTTACCTGGATACAGGACCTTTCTCATCCTCAAGTTTCCTCAGCCATAAAGTGAGGATAACACCACCTTCCAACTTAAGTAGTGGAGGCATCAAGGGAGGCAACTTATGAGCCTGAGAGCGCAACAATCGTGGGTTGATCTATCAATGGTTATTCTACCTCAGAAGAGCCCATCCCGCCAGCTGGAGGGCTCTGGTGGCAAGTGGAGCCAGAGCCAGGCCTTCCTCGGGCCTGATGTCAAGGTCCTTGGAGTTCCGCTTGCCAAAGCTCTGCCCAGCAGCTCTCCCTGCCAGCTTGCAGTTGGTCCTCGCGACTCCCCAGTGAGCCAGGGGAGCTGGAATCTCTGGTCTCAGCTGTATGGGGGTCACGTGGCTCTACTGGTGTCAGGGCTGCTCAATTAGCAGCAAATCAAGATGTTCAGATGGTGCAGTGGAGCTTCCGCAAGCCAGTCCTCCACCTCCCTAGCGAGGGCGGCAGATTGCACCGGTGGTGCTGGCTACCAACTTCCTGTCAGCCTGGCAGGCCTCTTTATGGCGTGCCAACCTGCTCTCTGAATTCTTAGAGTTCTTCTTCCCCTCTGGCTCGCGTCCTGTGCGCCATCAGTGTCTGGCCCTGAGAGCCCAGCTCAGTGGTGTCTGCCAACAGGTTCCCCTCATTAGCAGAATGCCCCCTGCTGGCCGGTGGATGCAGTGCAAGCAGGGAGCACCCATCCTTCCCTAAATCAGAGCCTCTGGCTTTTCCTAAGACTGAGCCACTCCACACTTCCCAGACTAGCATGCTCAAACCTAAGGTGGACAGGAGAATTTTTACAGCTAAGCTTCCCAGCATCCGGAGCTAAAGTACCATCTTAGCATGATCTGATCCTAGAGTCTCTTCTTCATTAGAAATCTGGCAGAGAATGTACCACAGGTGACTTAGCAATGACTCAGGGGAGGAGGTAAGCACATCTACATCCCAAGCAAACCAGCTGACACTACCGAAACTGCAGAGGGACCTGATAATCATTTATATGCAATAATCTCTCTCATTTTCAAAGCAAAGAGATAGGACTGCTTGTCAGTTTCTGCACATTCTCTGAGTACCCCTGTATCACCATATATTTCACTTCCATACAAATGCCAGAAGTGATGGAAAAGAGGAGCATGTGGGGGAAGAGAGAGGTATAAAGGAATTACATACAGGCCTCCCTAGATTGTTAATCCCCTCAGAGCCCTGTGCTAGGCCCTGGTGTGTGGGCAGGGGCAAAGTACACAAGGCAGATCCCAAGAGCCTAAAGTGGAGCAGGGAGCAAGGCTCATATGCAAGAAAGATTAAAGGGGTAGGGCTGGGGGATGTAGCTCAGTGGCAGAATATATGGTAAAGTCCTGGGTTCAATCCCAAACACAATATATATATATATGTTTAAATAAAATAAATTTGAAAAATGAGACAGATAGTATATGTCTTATAACTGAGTACAGTGGATCTAATCCTCAAGGTCGGGTTTAAAGAAGAACCAGTGTCATAGGCAGAGGCATCCCCTCTGTCAGATCTTAAAAAATCAAGCATAAACTCAAACTCCCTCTCCCTGGGGATGCAAAAGATATATGCTTCAGAAAATCCAGCTTCTTAATCAAGTCCTTTTACCTAATTCGAGAAGAGACACACATCTACCTGTGACTGGGAGATAGGGTCACCTTGGTATTCCCTGCTTTTTATTGGGGTCAAGAATAAAAACACAATGATGAAGACAAGATATTCCTCTCCCTTCTTTCTGTCTCTTTCTTTGCGTAGTCTCAGAGAAACCCCACAGCACACAGAAACACCCAGGATCCACCCTGAGGATCTAGAAGGCTCTTTCTGCCTATGTACCTAGCTTCCAACCCATCCTCCATTGAAGGGCAGGGACACAGGGAACACAATCACTTCTTTACTGGTCAGAGTAGAGAACTTCTCTATGATATTCCATTGTCTTTCTCTTATTTCCCTTTAGCATCCTCAGGAAACTGTTCCTGAGGAGTTTTTCTGGATCATGTTACCTTCATGTAGTTCTAGTGAATACCTATGAGAGAAGATTCCTCTTTGGGCAGTTCATGTTCAACTTCAGACTAGTGAGTGCTAACCAACTCAGATGACCCTATCACAAAATACCTGAGAAATTACTGAGTAAAATGTGTCTTTACTTTGAGTAAGGGCATCATGGGTATGAGCAGCACCTAGAGTTTGAGGAAATGGCAGACATTGTAGTGATATGAGAAAATGACCAGAATTTACAAGGGTCAATTCACATAGGGAAGAGAGTTATCTTGCAATGCACAAGAGATCCTCCCTTAAAGAGTTACTGGGGACCCATTTTTATGTATTGAAACATTTTTAACATTGTTATTACAGCTCAACTCCATAACCTATGAGTACCATTTTTCTCCTCCAGTGTTCATCAGTCTAGGCAGATTGAGCAGCTTCTTTCTAATCTACTCTTCCAATGTTGAATATTATGTTGTAGGTAAAAAATTCCATATAATGTACACTGCATCTTAATAGAGGCAACTAATGTTGGCTTTCCAATATTGTAACAAATACATGAGATAATCAACTTATAAGGAAGAAAGGTTTGTTTTGGCTCACAGTTTCAGAAGTTTCAACTGATGATCACATGGCCCCATTGCATTTGGGTTTTGGGTATTGAGTGTACAGTGTAGCAAAGCTGCTCACCTCGTGGCAGATAGGAAGCAAACAGAGAAAGAGGAGTTCAAGTATTTATCCCCACCACCTTCCAATAGTGCCAAGCTAAAACCTAAGCCTTTAACACATGACTTTTGGGGAACTTTCTAGATCCAAACTATAGAAATGACCCTTTAGCTTCATAAAATCAGAAGTTTGTTGCTGTTTTATTCAACTATAACACCACCTAATATTTTTCTACTCCAAAGGATTTATTTGGCGGGCATGGCTACAGCCCATAGGAAGGTCTGAGGAGATATATATAGGAGTAGCCACAAGATGTTCCCTGGGATCATGCAGGATGCCAGACCAAAGCAAATGAATGAAGCTATGACCTGGGGCTTGGAGCCAGAAGGAACCTCAAAGCACAAAAGTCAATAAGACCAGAGCCTGGGACATTTTCAGATCAGGCAGCGTAGAGAGAAAAAGACAGTGGCAATTTCCTTATGAAGAAGTGACTTAATGGTTTTAAGGGCACACTGCACCGTCAAGCCTTCCTTCACCCTCAGTATGTCCATATCTTGGTGCATTATTCTTAAAACAGCCCATACTGATGAACTGCATTTTGACAACATTAATGAGAGTTTGGTGGTGTAAATAGCTCTTTAGACTTTCTCTAAGAATGGGACATAATACTGTAAACAAATTGCTGGTTCTGAAATTCTGATGACTCTTTTGAATTCTCACCAGAAAATGCACATACACAGAAAAAATTTATTAAAAAATATCTGGCAACTCACTGTCATCCAAAGGCAGATTCCTAAAGCATCCAGGGGTCCCATGCTGAAAACCCTCAAGAAGGTGATCTGGATTTAGTGCTTTGGGCAACCACAGACTCTCTCGTTTGTAATTACTCAATGTGGTCCTGAGGGCAAGTGGGACCTCAGATTTAGCGTCTGTATTTGCGGTGAGATGTCAGGTAGTGAGAAGTACCAACAATGGAGTCATCTCCCTGCAGCAGACTTCCTGCCCTCCTCTCTACCCCACTGGATTCTGGAGTTTCTCCAAAGACAGCAGCAGGCACCAATGGCTAATTGCTCCGAAATAGCTAGTCTCCATTTCAGGGTGCTGCTTGCTTTTGCTTTAGTAGCTGGCAAATGAATCCTCCTAGGGATTATAATAACCCTGTCCTGGCTGTGTTCCCTGGAATCTTGGCCTCTTTCCCTGGCACTTGTCCCAAAAGGGTTGGAAATCTCTGAGTATTTATCCCCTTGAAGATTCCCCGTGCCTGCCTGGCTCTGGGCCACTCTGCACACAGACGACCGGCTTCCTCCAATTCTCCATGGAGCAGATCATGCTCTGGTTCTCCCTGCATGCCTATCACCCCACACTCTGCTCAGTCTTCAAACCTGTTCCCCTGAAGACTGCTCTCTTCCAACCAGAGATGCCAATCTGCCCATGCGGGGCCCACTACTCTCATCCCTTCTCACTGTCCTCTCTGTCAATGATGTTTTCATTCCTTTGTGACAGATCTACTTTTTTGCTACAGTATCATTTCCATCAAAAAGCCCAAGGTATGAAGGAAGAACCAGGATGGTTTCTCTGATTGAAGAAAGAAACGAGCAGCCACTGAAACAGTGAGCAAATGGAGCGATTGCTTCCTCAAGCAGCCAATTGTCAGTTCATCCTTCCTGATAACAAACACAGGATGCTGACAGCAGGGAATGCATTGACATTTTGTTTCTGCACCTCAGAACATTACCGTAAACTATTCGTTAATGACATGGTGTTATCAGAGCACAGAGGAGGGTGAAAACTTTGAATGCTTCCCAGGCAGTGTTGCTGTTGTTTTGTGGATCTATCTCCCCTCGCCAGATTCTGAGCTTCATGAAGATAGGGACTAGATCTTACAATTCTTTGCAATTACTGCCATCTCCTCCGTCCTCCCAATCACCAAGGGTGGGGCTTGGGGAGGAATACCCAGAACAGAACAGGCATGCCTTAAAGCTCAAAAAAAAAAAAACATTGGTGAATGAATGAGCTGTGATAGGCCAGCCTTTGAGCTGTGATGGGCCAGCCTTTTGCCTGTCTTTTAGCAAAGCCCTTTAACAGAGAAGAATTTTAACGTATATGAACCCTGTATGGCAATGGCCACTTAGAACATGAGGCTGCCCAGTAGAGAGCCATGGTGACCATGTGTAATATCTCATTTCACTAGGCCCTTGGCTATGATCTCCGTGAGAATGAAGTAAGTGGGTGTATAGCTGGATTCCAGCACAGCCAACATTATTGCTGGGAAACACGTTGGGAGCGGGATTGGTGCTATTTTGGTATAGGAAGTACAGCATATTTTCCTTAAGTCAATCCTTCCGAGTGCTGTGTAACAGTCAAGAAGATTCTCAACTGCTTCCTTCCAGGAGCACTTACTCTGTTTGAGACCCAAAAGAGCAACCCAGTACAGACTCACAATTACACACAAGCCCCACTGGTCAGGAGGACGAATGACCTTCTCTTCCTCAGAATTTTCTACTTTGTAATCCAGGCCTGCTGCCTCCCTGATAACAATATTGTAACATCCTCTTTGTATGGTCTTCACTAAGTCACTATTGGTTTTCCATGGAAATTCAAATACAGTCATAATTAATAGACAACAGCAATTAAAACACCCCATAATAGATCATATAAAACCTTTATGTGGCTGAAAAGCCAAACAAGTGGCTTTTTAACAAGAGAAAATAGGAGTGGGCTAACTCAGAGGGAGTGTGCTTGGGAAACTAAACTGTTTTCAAACAGCTACTGTGAATCCCCCTACCCCAGCCCCGGCCCAAACTCTAAGTGAATTCATGGTGTCACCCAAGCCAGGTGGACTTGCCCTGTGTAAGAAATTGCAAGCACTGCTGGAAAATAGAAGATGCTGCATAATGGAGAGTCTGAAATTCAGTCAGAAACTGTTTGGTTAAATCAGAGACTTAAAAAGGATAACACATAAAGAAAATGCAGGTACTCTCATGCAGGGTCAGACAACCTCTGCAAAAGAGATGAACACATCCTCAAGAATTTGAAAGAAGCAGAAATCTTAGAAGAGGATGTTTCTGGTGAGTAGGAAAAGTCCCCTTTCCTGCTCAGCTTCCTGAAGGGGCAGCACAGGGCTGGGAAAATATATGTGCTTTACAGCCAAAGAAACATGGGTTTGCATAAGAAAACTGCAATTTATCAGCATAAGCTACCTTAACCTATCTAAGCCTCCCTATGTCTCTTAAAGGTATAAAAATACTTAATTTGGGGCTGGGGATGTAGCTCAGTAGAACTTGCTCAGTATAAGCAAGACCAAACAAACCAACCTAATCCCTTTAATCTGGTAATTAAATGAAGTACAGATCACAGTATTTATCAAAATATGGGTAATAATAATAAATTTAAGTCCCTTTCTACATTATTTAGAAAAAAAATGGAGACCCTTGGTCAATGGAAAGCACTGGCTTTCTTTGGGAGTTAGGCATACTCTGGATGTACCTTTGTTTCTTGGTATCATCCTTAGCACCAAGGATGTTAAGAGAAATGAGTTGCAGAGTCCCAAAGAAGCCTGTGAATTAGTGGAAGAATCACTCCCTGCATTTGCTTCATCCCCTGCTAAGGACCACAGGAAATCAGAAGAAGGAGGCATTAAGTCTACTGTGAGGTCATTGAAGAAAGCATCCCAAAAAAGGGCTAATGGTTGAGTTGATCCATGAATGAGAACCAAGAATATATCCCAATTAAAAAAAAAAAAAAACTAGAGGAGATATCCTGAGCAGGAGAAGGGCATGAAAAAGGACAGAGAGGAATGCAAATTTGTACATGGCATATTTGCAAATGACCTAAAAGCGTCCAATGCTGAGGGAGCAGGGGTGGAGTTGTGGATACATATTCCTCGTACTTACTGCCTCAAGTTTCTTCACAGTCAGGTCCTTCTCAGGGCTGCCTCAACCACACACCAAAACTGTCACCCCAGCTCTTCAGAAAGAACCACAATACCAGTGACATCCTGCACATTTCTTTAGAGCACCAACCACAAATCATATAATTTGGGATAACTGGGAGATCCAGAAGGAGAGGTCTGGAATATGCATCAAGAGGATGCTGTGAGTGGGTTGGTGGCTCTCTCCAGATTCAGAACTTGAACTTGGGGCAGAGTTGAGAATGGGTGGGTGTTGTAGTAGGGAGCAAGCCTACTCCATAGTTACTAATTGAGCTGAGATCTACTCACCCACCCCTACCTCCCCATTTTTAACACCTTAGAAAATAAAGAGCAGAAACTTAAAAAGAAAGCCAAAGATGACAGTTGTAGGGTAAAAAAAAAAAAGGTGTGGGAAACAAGTGAGAAACAGAAGGCTCAGGATTCTGCTCTGCTGTCATAATTCATGAGGTGTCCACAAGGAACCTATGTGAGGCTGGAGGACACAGAGATTTAGGGCTGGGGATGCTGAAGAAATGGGCATCAGAGAGTTTCCAGCAAGTTTTGACATAGTCCTTTTGCGCCAGGCTCAGGCTCAGGGTGGGTGCTGATGTCCCCAGTTGTAACACCTGTCTTGCTTCTGTTCTTGCTTTGCCTTTTCCATTTCTCTCTCTCTCTCTCTCTCTCTCTCTCTCTCTCTCTCTTTCTCTCTCTCCCTTTCTCATCAACTTCACAGGCTGTAAGGGTGATTCTGACAGCAAAGTACTTAGCACTTTTAAAAAGAGGAAGTGTTTCATAAACTTTCAGTGAAATCATTGAGCCACATGCATTGGAAGGCGACGTTGTGCTTGCTGTTTAGTGATTCCTGGAAGAAAGATAAATAAGAACTAGAAATAGAGCTTATTCTTCTGAACCAAGATGACCTATTATCATTGACAGGGCCCATTTTCAATAGTGAATGAGAAAGTTCTAAGTCATCCAACTCACAAGTCAAAAATTCCCTAAGTCCTGAACCTGCTATTCTCTCAGTAATTGAGAATCCAACTCTGTCTTCTTTGTAAAGAGCTCAGCTCTCCTTGGCCTCTGGGTGGGTAGACAGCAACCTAGTCCTTGCCAGACTACAATTCCAGAACTTGGTCCCTGCATTTTGGGGGAATCCTGTCCTATATCCTTCCTGGGAACCCTTCCTTTAGTCACCAAACATTTGCCTGCTTGAGGAGAAACAAGGAAAGTTCTTCTGCAGCAATAAAAAGCTATGAAAGATGAACAGTAATTTCTGGAGATGAAAATGGGTATTGGAAGTCCAAAGGAAAATGATCCTGTGCAGGAAATAACTCACCATTGGCTTTGTAGTTTCTTGTGGTTATAATAAACAAGTGGCTGCTCCAGGAACCAATGATGTGCTGGTGTTTAATCTGCAGAAATGATCAGGGGAAGGTCCACACTCAGCTGACCCTTACTCTTACCATCTACAGGCAGGGACTTTCCCAACCTTCCAGGCGTCACCCCACTGATGTCTGCCTGACATCAGAACCAACTTTCAATTAGCTAAACAAATGAGTTTAGGGTTGTTACAGACAATCTCCATGACATTTATATTTGGCTTCATAATGCATTATGGAAGGAGGGTGGGATGGGGGCGGGAGGTGGCAGTGGAGAGACCTGGGTAGGAGAGTTGCTGAAGATTTATCTTTCTAATTATGCTTTGCTTAGGGCTAATATTAAAATTAGTTTTAATTCCCTGAGCACACAGCAGCTCAGGAACATGCTGGGCAATGGGGAGGCTGGCCTAGGAATTTAAATTTGTTTAGAATGGACACACAGGATAATAGAAACTCAGAAGTGAAAACTCTGTTCTTTTGCCACTGGGTCTGACCTATGACCCCTAAGTATCTGTCCCAATGTGGCTATTCCCATCGTTCATGAAAGGAGAATGAGGGACAGGTCACACTGCCAAGTGCCTATCACTACACTTGACTTATAGTAGAAAGGGCTTCAAGCAGATGAGTCACAGATCTCTTTGTTATTGTTCTCTGGTGAAATAACATGCAAGATACGGTAAGTAATATGCAATTATAAAATAATACCGAATTAATACAAATCAATGCAGAATATGCAATTGTCAAAGAATACAGAATTAATACAAATCAATGGAGAACGGTGTACCTCCTTCACCCCCAGTGCCAGGGATGTGTTGTGTTAATGAGTCATACACCTGCTGAGCATAATTAGTGAGTAATCTGCATGGGTGTGTAATTACTGGATAAACACATGATATTTGCCAATAACTTCCTGCTAGGTAAGCACCAATGACACTAACAGGTAGCTATTTGGACTAACTTCAGGTGCAATAAGAACTGGCCCCAACTTTGGCTTCAATCTGGGCTCCAGTGGAAACTTTCTTCAAGGAATATAATTCAATTTGTGAGCAAACTCCCTGCTAATAGTATCCCCCATTCCAGTTTTTAATCAGATCTTGAAGCATAAACACCAAACATCCCAAGCAATCTTACTCACATGTAATGTTGAGGAAGACACTCCAGGGTGGGCCCAGGTTCTTCATATGCAAAATGGAGATAAGCCGATTTTGTGGGCTTCTGCTGTATACAGAAACATAGAGATTTCACAAGTGTATGTTATTAAAACTATTATTCCAACCTGGCTGACAACTATGCAAGCCTGGGAATCTCACACGAGAAATTGTAGGAGGGACAGACATGATTACACAGAAACTAAAAACCCTTCATTCCACTCCCAACCTTAGCGATACCTAGAAAACCTCCAGTTACTAAGAAGGGAGGTAGAACCTTTGCATTTTGCATTGCCCTTCCCTATGACCTCGAGTGTGTGTATGCATGCACACACTCTGTGTTGCATGTCACTCTCTGAAAACTTTCTTCTGCATAAAATATCACAAGTGCTGATCTTAGGAATTCAGAGGAGGATTTAATGCCAGGTTTTGAAGATTCTCAAGATCTATTCAGGTATTTAGTTTGAATTCGTAAGACGGTACTTTAGGCATTTTAGTAACTCCTCTACTCTTATCCCAATTCACTTAGACACTTGCACAAACTCTGGTCACAAGATCTAAGAGTTCGAGGATGAACTAGAGGAAAACTATGGGTAGAAAATGGAATGGGAGAGTGGTCCATTACTGATGAAACCCACTAGATTGTCCTCTGGTAGATCCACTCAAGCAAGTATTCTAAGTGTTCCCTGTGTTCATTTTACCTTCAACACTATCACTAATCCCCTTGCCTAATTTACATCTACCGTTACATGGGGTCACTCCTGACCTCCCACTTGTCTTCCTACTACGATGAACTTGTGCTGTTTTCATCAGAGTTTCACCCAGGGTTGTCACCACCCGGGGAAGGGCCACATTCATAAGCAGCTAATCAGGGTAAGAAGCACAATCTCTGTGCCCTGAGCAGAATGCAGTTAACTCCCCCTCTCCAGGTCAAAGCCCAGACCTCAGCCTCATTAGAGCTGAGCCTTTGCCAGGTGAGTCACCACCCCTCCCCCAACCCAGCCACTGAGAATCCACACAAGCAATATAACTACTTCTGAGAGTCAAACGTTTAGACAGCATAGTAATGAATACAAAATAAGAGGATTTTCTCTTGTTATTAACTGAAATCGATATTTTTATTTTTGAAATACCTTTGCTATGGCATAGTTTTACAAATATTTAAGTAACTTCTTGGAAATGAACAGAAACTACATTGATTTTCACTAGATATGATCTCTATTTTAAGTTTTAATTTCATGTATTTTTACTTTGAATAGCTAATCAATACATTCACATAGTTCAAAATTCAAAAGAAATGAAAAGCACCCAGTAAAATAATTTCTTCTAATTCCTGATCCACACCACCAACTTCCTTTTCCTACTGTCAGTTGGTTACCAATTTCACTTGAATTATTCCAGAAATAGTGTATTATAAATAAGCAAATATATGCCTCTTCTCCCCCTTATTGTACATGTGTGGTGAGATGGTAATCCTCTAGGTAAAGTATCTTTATTAAAATTTTTGAGTATTTTTAAAAGACTCAAAAAATAATTTTATTATTTATATAAATGTTATGTCTTTAAGATAGGACTTCAAGTTGCATAACTCATAAGATTTTTTCCAAATATTTGATATTTCATTTGCATGAATATTCACCCATCCCCCAGGTGCCTAGTGAGGCAAATGTAGTATCTTCGCTTTCTCAGCAAACATACTATGTTAGGTTGCAACTCTGAAGTTATCAAGATGAAAACAGCCATCTCTCCTTGCAAAAATAAACAGAAAATTAGCTTATATTTTCTGTTTCTTTCACCATCTCTTTTAGCAGAAGCAGTGACATGTGCTGATTACTGCTGAGGGAGAAGGAGCGCAGGAAATAATTAATTCAGCGCCTGGCATGAGCTCTGCAAAGGACACACAGTGGCTCCCTTGCCCTTCCCATGACACTGATAGGTGAGGATTATTATCCTCATTTTCAGGCAAGACAGCAGGGCTCAGAGAGGAAATTTTGCTGACAGTCACATTGTTCATTGTTGGGGAAATGAAGATTTGGAGTTGAAACTGTTTTCTAAGTCTATATACTCTTCCTTCCTTACCAACCTGCCCCACGATGTCTTAAAAGTGATGAAAACTGAAGACATAACAAGTCCTGGGAAGGATGTGGAGAAAAGGGGACCTTTGCACACTGTTGATAGGAACGTAAATTAGGACTGCCATTATGGAAAACAAAAAATTAAATATAGAATAACCATATGATTCAGAAATCCCATGGAAAGGAAATCAGTCTGTGAAAGGCAGGCTTGCACTCCTGTGTTTATTGCAGCCTTATTCAGGGTAGTCAAGATGTAGAATCCACCTAAGTGTCTGTTATTGCTTGGATGTGAGGTGCCCCCCCCAAAAAGTTCCTGATGATGCAGACATTTTCAGGTGTGAAATGATTAGATTATGAGAGATGTAGCCTAATTGTCCCATCCTTCTTAGTTTAAATGGGTTAGCTGGGTGGACTGTAGGCAAGTGGGGCATGGGTGAAGGACGAGAGGCACTGGGGGAGCACCCTGGAAGGGTGCATCTTCCGTTTAGCCCCTTCCCTCTCTCTGTTTCTTGGCCACCCTGAACAGGGCGATTTTCCTCCACCCCACACTTCCATCATGATGTTCTGCCTTACCTCAGGCCCAGAACAATGGAGTCACCAACCAAGGACTAAACTTCTGAAATCATGAGTCCAAAATAAGCTTTTCCTCCTCTGCGTTGTTTTCTTGTCAGGCATTTTGTGCACAGCAATGAAAACATGACTTATACAGTGTCCATCAATCACTGTGCACTCTCTCTTCACATTATGCAAGAGCAAGGCAGCTCTTTTGTAAAATAACTAATTCCATTCATGATGTATAGATAAAGAAAATGCAATATCTGTATCTATGTCCAGTGGAATATTAGTCACCCTTAAAAAATAAGGAAATCCTATCATTGGTGAAAAAATGAATAAACTTGGAAGATATCATGTTAAGTGAAATAAGCCACACAAAGAAAGCCAACTATGGCATGACCTCTCTCAGATGCAGGTTAATAAATTTGATCTGATAGAGATAGAGAGTAAAATGGTGGTGACCAGAAGCTCAGGCATTTAAGTCAAAAGATATGAAAGGAATAAGTTCAAAAAGACCTATTGTCCAATATATTAATGACAATATATTATATTCTTAGGAAATTGGATGCTAGGTGTTTTCACCACAAAAATAAATATGTGAGGTAAAGGTTTTCACCACAAAAATTAACTAGAATATAACCCTTCTTAAATGAATATGTGCTTAAAGGCATCATACTGTAAATAATACCTACATGAAATTTTATCTGTCAATTTTAATTAAACAAATAAATTTGAAAAAGATGATGAATTTACAGAATTTTAGAGCAACATGTGAAATGTTTAGGAGAAGAAAATTGTCTAGATTATACCAAGGCCTTCTTTGATGAGGTGCTGCAAATGAGGCAGAGTAGATCTACTTTTCTCAGGTTTGGCAGCAGAAACGGTAGACTTTCCTGCAGAGGATGTCAGCTTGAAAATCCCTATTTTCTCCTCTGCTGAGGCAGTATCTGCACTCACTTTAGATATTCTCCTGGGAAGTAAAAAGTGGAAGCTGCCATGACAGCTGGAATAAGGGACCCCCAAACTAATACCTACCCACTTTTTTTTTTGCCTTAATGTAAAGTAGAATAACATACATCTTTACTCCTGCCATTTAACTTTATTCTTCATCTTATAAAAATCTCAGAATTGGTTGATACATAAAAAACACCACATTTTCAGCAAACTCCCCAAATTGAAGTTGAGTTGGGAAGGACTCCGTTCTGTTTTCCACATTTGTACCCTCCTCAGTTTCACATAGAAACAGGGAGACTAAGCTGTAGCACTTTTCACCTGGGTAAACCACAGAATGAAGAGAGCTTTTTGGCCTCAAATGTTGAGTCCTAACTCACTCCCCTTGGTACTCAAATAAAGTATCCAGCTGGGATTCAAATTTACATCTCTCCAAAATCCATACAGTGAAATCCTAACCCCCCATGATGATGGTGTTAGGAGGAGTGGCCTCCTGGAGGTGACTGGGACTGAAGATGGAGACTCATGAATCTTACAAAAGAGGACCTAGAGTAGCTGCTCTTCTATCACATGAGGATACAGTGCAATGAAGGCCGTCTATGTCTGGTAATCCAGGCACTGATCTTGGATTTCCCAGACTCCAGAACTATGAGAAATAAATTTACATTGTTTACAACTCACCTGGTCTAAGGTATCTTCTTACAGCAGACTGAATATCTAAGACTACCTTAATAACTAAGATTACCTTCTAGTTTTCTTCCCATTTTCCAAATAGGAAAACTAAGACACGAAAGGCCTAGAAAGACTTTACAGTGACAACCAAGACCATCATTCCAAAAACTGGCTCAACTAGAATGGTCTGTGTCTAGGAGATCAACTGTACTAGCCCAGAGCTGAACTGTGGACAAAGGAAACACAGGTCATGTAAAGGTAAAATGTTTCCCTTCAATGCTCAGCCCAAGGCCCTAAAAACACTGTGCAAATCGTCGCGAGTAGTTATGGATCCATTTCATTCAGCAAATACTATTGGTCCCAGCAAAAAGCACCAGGCCTGGGAATTCCCACCACAACGGGAGAATCACAGTTCACCAGCTGCTTCTAGCACAGGATGCGATCCCTGCCAACAACACCCCTCCTACCTCCAGAAATAGTAAACATCTGCCAAAAGATACCCCCATTAGTAAAACTCCCCACTTCCATGGATCACCAACTAGATTTCCTCTGAGCTTCTGTGTGTTTCCCTCATCTCTGCAGCCTGTTGGAGCGTGCTCAGACACAACCATGTGGGCAACCCGAGCTGCAGCTTCTCTCTCTTCTCTGCCCACAGCACTTTCCCCTCCAGGAGCACAAGCTCTGAGCTGTCACATTCCTGTGAACCAGATGGGAAACAAGCCACAAAGCTGCTAACATCTCCTACAAGGACAGGGCTTTTGTCACAAGCAGGCCTTATGTGAGGCTCAGAGCAGGAGTGAGTGGGTCAGGGCCTCTTGGTCACTGCTGGGGGAAGGAGGATTTTGTCACCAGGTTCCCATTGGTAAACCCTGCATCCCTCTACTTCCCTGCCACACTTCCCCTTCCTGTCCCTTCTGTTCTCACGGCTTCCTTGCAGCCAGCATTGCAAGCAGCAGGCTGACAGCAGAGTGGCTCCAATGAGCTGCCATTCCAGATGTCAGGAACAAGCTCGCAGGTAGGAGCCCTGTAGGATATTTATGGCTTTAATTCCTCAGTAGAGGTTTTTGTTCTGTCATGCAGCGACACATGAATTGCTACTCATTTACTCCTGTGTTTCCACGTCAATGGCAATTATGGAAGGGCTGCTGGCTTCTTGTACGACCCCACAACTTATGATCCCTACACATTTCAAAATGAATTAAGCTGAGAAAGATTGTAGACAATGGTGAAAGAGGGCTGGGAGATGGCAGAGCCAACAGGAAGAGTAGCTGGCTTCTGAGCCATAGGTGATTGTAAAGCTATGAGGACAGAGGTCTGGACAGCCTGGACTTCCCTGGCCAGGTGGGGAAGGATGCTTCAGGGCTTAGGGAGAATGAGAGTCTAGGCCAGCTGTAGAAAATTTGAGCTCAGCATTATGTAGCAACTACCACTTTCGTCCACCTGTGACCTTGCAAAAGTCACTTCCTTTATCTGACTCCTGCTTTCCCCAGTTTCAAAATGAGGACAGGCCTCCCGGGAAGAGGGAAGAATTTACTGATGCATGCACAGATGAAAGATTCTATCCAAAAACCCAGAGCCACATTGCTCTCCATGGAGTGAGGGTGTATTCTGGCTCAACCATAAGGATTTTTACACTTTATAAAAGAAAAGGCTTGTCAAAATCCAGTATGTCACCAACTGGTGAGTATAAATCCCTCTATTTTTTGTAATTGACAACAAATTCATAAAACAAAGAGGCTTTTTTATTTCATTTTTGTCAATAAACCTGGCAATGGAAATACCAATTTGAACAGCAATTTTCCCCCCAGTCT
The DNA here is from genome assembly GCF_001458135.2 of Marmota marmota marmota. Taxonomy (NCBI): domain Eukaryota; kingdom Metazoa; phylum Chordata; class Mammalia; order Rodentia; family Sciuridae; genus Marmota; species Marmota marmota. Next base: position 7,990,049 of record NW_026000243.1, on the reverse strand, counting down.
GAGCTGAAATTGGCTCTGGATGAATTGTTTTTCAGTTTTCACATGTAAATTCCCTCCATACCCTCACTCTTACAAGAGAACTGTGGGCTACTCCCCCTGTTTCATGGCCACTTTTCTTCCCAAACCTTTGGTTCCTGGAAACAACACCTATTTATGCTGTGCTGACTTTGAAGTCTTCTGATGTAAAGCTCAGTCACAAAGGGCATTTGGCTGCAGAACCTGTGGAGACCTCTTGTACCACATCACAGCAGGCAGGGCAAGGTGGAGCCGGTTCAGGCAGGAGGAGTGAGGCCTAGAATATGGATGTCCTGAGCCTGATGCAGTCTTATCCAGTGCACCTCACTGACCTTCACCTCTCCCACTTCCAGAAACACCTCTCAGTTCCCAGCCAAGCTCTGAAACCAAATCACAGGTTTGGGTTCTGATAGATTCTGGCTCATTCTGAAACAAATGCCCTGTCATATCAGTGTTGCCAGATTCATCACATAAAAATACGATAAAATTACTTTTAGTATAAGCATGTTCCAATAATTGCATGGTATATACTTATACTAAAATTTACTCAGTGCTTATCAAAATTCAATTTAGTGGGGCTCCTATGTTATAGGCTTTTGCCTTCAATGATGCTGATCTGTGTCTTTTGTCAAACAAGCCTCTGGTTACCCAACAGTTCTGCTCCTCCAGATTATTATAATACAACCACATGTTCTTAAGAGTCAACCAATTGTCTCTCATGATGCTGAAGTTCAAAGGTCAAGATGGCCCCATCTTTAGAGAGACAAGTGGTAATTAATTTCTGGCTCTGCCATCCAGCCGTTATTTTATCTGGAGCTAGTTTGTTAGTTTCTTTAAGCCTTAATTTACTCATCTGCAAAATGTGGACAAAAATATTACCTACATAAGTACAAATATTCCAAGGATAGATAATGCATATAAACTCCTTAGTGCAGTGCCTAACACATAGTCAGAAGTCAGTTATTATCTCTAGTTTTAATAGTTTCTATATTTAAAAGTTTCAGACATAAAAACAAGCAAATCGACAGATATAAACATCTTCTCAGATATCATTATATTTAACCTGAACAACCCTGAGAAGTATTATTATTCTATTTGATAGATGAAGGTTAAGTACATTTACAGAGCATACTGCAATTAAATAGCAAAGTGCTGAGCTTGAAAAAAGAAAATTTCCAGTCTCAGATCAGTATGTTTCTAATTATATTTCAGTTGTCCTGACCCTTGCCCCAAGTAGATTATTATTCTACTAAGAGGTAGAAGGAAAAACAAAGTTATTCCCCAAACCAAAGTGTGGATGCTGTTTTTGTTCCTCAAACCAGGTTTTAGAAGTGCAGTGTTTTTCCTTAGTTCTGCTTGGTCATGAGCTCTTCTTAAACTAGTTGCAGAAAATGTGAAGATCTTAAAAATACTGACTATATGTCAACCTCAAGTTATAGGTACACAATGTGGGTGATGTCCAGCCTGATCCAGTTAGGAACAGTCAAAACTTTTTCCTTAGTCCCATATGACTTCAGCAGTCTAGACTGGCTAAACTACGCCCCCCCCCCAGCTTCCATTTCTTAATCTACTTGTTCTTGACAGTTTTCTGTATGCAGTCTTTGAATTGACACTAATATCTGTAGTCCCAGACCTCCCAAGGTGGTTGAAATCCTCTCTTCCTAGGTTGTACGTCTCCCTCCATATTGGAAGTCAGATAGGCTGCTTTAGTTCCTCTTATGTCAGAACAGAGGAACCTGTGGAAAAATGTATAAGTAATCCCTTCTGTGATGACCAACAGTGTCCCAACACAGGGGTGACCACTCCATTCACTAAGGAGGAGGGTCTAGTACTATGGTAGATGCATTTGTGATACTACAAATCATGATAGTCTTTCCAGGAGCAATGCCCACTCTCTCTAGTTTCTAGATGTTGCTTAGATCTTACTTTGATAACTCTATAATTCTGCCCATTTTAGAATTCCCACAGCATCATCAATGGGTAAATAATTCATTTATATACAAATAGATAAATAGGATATCATGAGAAAGCCCAGCTTCCTGAAGCGTGTGCACGCATACACACACACACACACACTCCATGCTTTAGAGGAATCCATAAGTAAAACCCAATGACCAATTTCTTTCTTAGCTTTTTCAGCATAAACCATTCTCAAGAATTCTAACTTCCTCCTTGAATAATCTAAAACACTCCAGGTTCATCTTTTTGGCCCACTTCTAATCAATTTTCTTTCACACTTTTCTGTCCCCCAGATAAATCAAATGCCAGTTTATCTTCTTCTCCTGTATTTTCTGCCTCCTTTCATTCTGTCCCTGGCTCATCACTAATCAGCTCTTGCAAGCATCCACATGTGCATTCAGTATATATTTGATATTTCTTGTTTGCTGTAAGAAGTGGTAGCTCAAATTCTTCAAATACCTAAGCAATAAGGAAAGACACAATTAACTGCAAAGAAACAAAGAAAAATATTTGAAGCAATTAGAGAACAATTCATGTTATCAATACGATTAGTAATTAATAACACTTGTATATAGCTTTTCAGGGTACAAAACACAGGAAAACATGAATCTCATTTTATCTTCACAATAATATGTGATTGAACCAAACAACGTAGTGTACAGAATGAGAGCATGAAGATGAAATGGCATTTATCACCAAATGGATGTGTTTTGCATTTAAATTCTGCCAGCTAGTGCATTGTACAACCTGGACAGTACCAGGCTGTCTCAGCATTCTCATCATTAAATTTTAATAAGAATATCCAAAATGTGTATACGATAATTAAGTAATGAGTAATGCACAGAAAATGCCTGGCTTGCGGTTGGTGAACTATCATTATCTTCATTTCATATATAAGGCAACACAGGCACAGAGAATTTTACAAGTGTATTCAAGGTCACAAAACCAGTAAGCACAGACCTGGAATTCCAACGGAGGCACTCAGACATTAAAGCTTCTATTTGATCCGTGTCAACATGACTAGAGTGTTTTGTACCATACTTCTTAGAACTTATATGCAAACCAGTATTAGAGCTTGATTCAGTCCAATGTTCCCTGAGATTCTCCATCTCTTACAGCATCTCATGCAAGCTCTGAGGTGATGCTTATACATTTTGGACACTAAAAATAACAAAACTTAGTTATTTCAATGTGATGAAATTGGGCCTTTAAGAAGTAAGGCTTTTAGTGCTGAGATTGGAATTCAGAGGGTATTAAACTTCATTAAAGGTTTGAATGTCACCCTGTGTACACCATGGAGCCAGGGTCTAGGGATACAAAGATGAGCCAGATATCCTGGGAAGCACATATGGAAACAATAATTATAACAATGGCCAAATGTATTTGAAGGATAATAGGGGAACTGAAACAATGAAAGAGGAGTGATGAATATGTGCCTACAAAGTTGTACTAAGGATGACAGAGAATCTTGAAAGATTTATAGAGAAATATAACATAGATCCACTGTAAGTTTAAAACAAGGAATTAGAGTTTACATTTAGATTGAAGTAGAAGGTCAGAAATCAACCATGATGCTATTGTAATAGAAATGAGAGAATATAGACTTAGACTTTGGTTGAAACCATGGAAATGAGAGAAAAAGACAGACATAGGAGTCACTAAGGAGGATCCTTTTGCTGGGGACACTGAGCAATATTGTTTGAATATGGTTTGTCTCCTCTGAAACTCACATTGAAATTAGATTGCCATTGTAGGAGTGGTATGACCTGGGGCTTTTAAGAGGAAAGGAAGTCCTAGGAAGGATTAATGTCTTTCTGGAAGCAATAGGTTTGACCTTGCAAGAATGTGTAGTTATAAGGCAAACCTAGCCCCTCATGCTTGTCCTTTGCCACACATCCACTTACCCTTGTGCTTTCGACTGTGATGTGATGCAGCAAAAAATCCTTGCCAGATTCTGTCACTTGACCTGGGACTTCCAACCTCCAGACATGTGAGCTAAATGAACTTCTTTCCTTTATAAATCACCTTCTCTCAAATATTCTGTTATAGCAACAGAAAATGGACTAAGACACTGAACTCTAGAACTCAAGAGATCCAGACTTAATTCCAACTCTTCCTCTCATTAACTGTCTGATTTTGGCTCCCTGTGGGCTTCCATTTCTTCATCTGTAAAATACAAATCATCTGTTTCAGAGAGCTATTGCAAGAATTAAATAAGACAATGCATGTGAGTACCCTTTGAAAACTCTAAAGCACAGGCAAATTAAATAACTATTATTGTAGACTTTCTCATGTGGTATCTGACCCATTAGTACTGAATTAAGTAATAAAAGAACAAAATTTGATGAATGCTTGGATATTAAGAAAGAATATGAAACAGCCAAAGGTGATCTGAAAATGCCCTGAGTATTGGAATAAAAAAATGGTTGCACTGCTTGGGGAAAATGAGAGGAGAAGGAAATCCCTAGCAGAATGTCATGGTCAGGGCTGGCAAATCATATGAGAATTAAGCCTGCTGTTGAAGGGCACCTAGCTGGTTCCATAGTTTAGCTATTCAACAGAGGAATGGATAAAGAAAATATGATACACATACACACAGCTATAAAGAAGAATGAAATTATGGCACTTGCTGGTATATGGGTGGAACTAGAGAATATCATGCTAAGGGAGATAAATCAATCCCCCCAAACCAAAGGCTGAATGTTCTCTGCGATATGGATGTGGATGCTAACTCACAATAAGGGGGTGGTAGGGAAGAATAGAAGTACTTTGGATTAGACAAAGGGGAGCAAAGGGAAGGGAGGAAGAATGGAAACAGAAAATGTTGAGAGCCACAGCCAGTCGGAATGGCCTCTGGCATTTTGCCAGAAGTAATGGTTGAGAGGCGAGCCATTAAGATGATGCTGGATTGATTCAATTGTATATTAGACCTTCACTGTCCGCCTCGCCTGCTACTTTGGAGTTCTCTCGAGGATTGCCTGGGGAGTTCGCATGGGTTGGGGAAGTTTCTGGAGTTGGTGTGTGGTGTGTCCGGAAGAAGGCCGCGTGGGTGGCCTTTGGGAGAGTTCCCAGGGAGTGTGGTGGAATACTGTGGGAGTTTGGAAAATAAAGTTTGTTCCTGCTTGAGTGGCTCGTGATTTGTGCCCAGCCAGACTGCGGCAAGGAAAGATAGTAGAATGAATAGGACTTTACTTTCCTTATGCATATATGAATATACAACATGTAATTCCACATAGTGTACAACCAGAAGCATGAGAAGTGATACTCGATAGATGTATAATGTGTCAAAATACATTCTACTGTCACATATAAATAATAAGAAAAAGTTTTTTTTTAAATAAAGAATGAATTGAGCCTGCTTAGTCTAAGACCCCTAGAAAAAAGGGCATTTCTTTGATTCCCAGAAGGAATCAGTAGGATTCCTAAGAGTCTCTGTGGCAAAACTTCACTTAATTTTTGTCATTTCATTGCCACCATGACCATTTGATGTCCAGCTGTATGGGCTTAAGTTTTGATGAGTACCATTTCCCCATCCATGAAATGGGGACACAAATAAGAGCTATATCAAAGGAATGCCATGACAACCACAATTAACAATTCTTATAAAGCTCCTCACCCAGTGCCTTGTACATCTTTGGTTCTCATTAAATCCCCTCCTCCATATTACCATCGATGTCATTGTTATTATAGCAACATTTAATACAGAAAAAAAAAGAAAACCTGGAAAGAACATGTATGTAGACCAAAACATAAAGAATATTAAAGCTCAAAGGAACCCAAGAGGTCTGGATCAAGCCTTCCCTACCCATAACACACCCTTCCACCGTGTTGCTAATGAGAAAACCAAGGCTTACAGAGAAGGTCGTAATTAACATCTTTTCTTCCAATGGGCTGTTGTAATATTCTTATTCTAATGATTTCCCCAGTGTCCTTGATGGTGGAAAAATATCCAGGAAACTAAGTTTAAAAAAATACCAACTGAAAGCAATGATTTGGGAGAGTTTGCCCCATGGTGGAGGCCATTCTTTTCATCAAGGGTGAAGTATATTCCTTCCAAGTTGGACTATTAATTAAAATTCAGTGATGCTAATTTTACTGCCAGCTTAGGAGATCCTTATTACATTTATTTTCCAGGTAATTGCTACTTGAATAGGAGTTCAAATAGATGTCTCTTTTAGATGGTGCAATAGATCAGAATTATAATAGTTACATTCCTCACCCTTCATTTTGCTCCCCTCTAATTCTAAAGCCCGTTTTCTTAAATTATACTGAGAACTCTCTCCCTCTCTTCCTCTTTCTCTCACTCTCTTTAGTGCTCTCCTATAGTTTTATCTCCCTCAATGATAGGATCCACACAAGCATGGAGTGTTAAAATAGAGTTTCTGTTTTGTTGTTCATAATCTTACCATACCATTTCCCCTTGGAGAAAGAACCAAAAATAACCCAGCACTTATGTATGGAAATGTATACAAAAGCACATTTTTTGTCTGGTGTATTTTTTTCTTTTCTTTTCTTTTCTTTCTTTCTTTCTTTCTTTCTTTCTTTCTTTCTTTCTTTCTTTATTTCTTTTTTTGTTGTTGTTATGTCTTTTTTGCCTAAGTTATGTCCCCAGATCACTGAAGTTCAGAATCATAATTCCCCAATGTCACATAAGTGTTAAGTAGCAGATTCTGGTTCCATTTCTCAATGTTTAATCTTGGCTAGGAAAAAAAATCCAGAAACATTGTAATATGTTATATTTCAAAAGAGAATAAAATGTAATGGATGATGGACAGCTTAGCTCTCCAGGAAAAAAAGCATCTGAACGACAGCAGTGGAGGGATCACTCCTTCTCCCTCCCTTTTGTTACTGGTTCCATCTCCTATAAAGGGAAGATTTTCTTCTGTCTTCTCTGTACCATTGAACCCAACAATGACTCTAGGCAGGATAAGGTCACACCTGAAGACAGTCAGGCACTTGTCTGAGACCTTCATAAGGACAAATCTTACATTTTCAGGGGCCAAGAGGCCTTCAGGAGGAAGCAATGGGTACCTGAGTTCCTAGGCCTTCAGCTATGTAGCTGTGAGCTTCTGTGCACACAAAGAGGTTTAGATCTTCGACTAGAGCCACAATTAATTCTGTTACAGTGGGGAAAGTGGTAGTTAATAAGAAGAATATATTAATTTTTGAATTTCAGCAATAGTTGTAATTTATTCTATCTTTATCAGGTACATTTCCAAGCATTGTACATGCTTTATCTTCATTGCCTCAACAATTTTGTGAGATGGGAACTATGAGTGGAATTAGGTCTGCTTTACAGGTGAAAAACACATGTGGCTCAATAATGTAAGTAGCAATGTAGGTTCATGTGGGTAAATATTAGCAAAGCCACAATATAAACCTGGGTCTCTCTGATTCCAGAACTGTGATAGGGCTTATCAGAGGTCATATTGTTCCTTGCCAGCAGCTAACCATCTACCATTTTGAAACTGCTAAGCTTCAGTTTTAGTCAGCTTTGCATTGGTGTGACCAGAGTATCTGACAAGAACAATGAATGGCTCAGTAAACTGCTCACTGGGAAGTTTTATTTTATCTAAATCCTTTTGGTGCTATATAGTACTAAGTAAAATAGGAAAATAAAGAGTTTTGTATATAGCAATGTCATCCAAACTAGCATGCTTATACTTCAAGGGAGATACCATTTTATACCTCTAGGACTTGGGAGAAAATATTAGCATGTCTATGCATATATTAATGGCATTCTTTGAAAATATATATGTATCATTTTTATGTTATGAATCATATATTAGTAAAATAATATATACAAAACTTATAAATATACACATACAGTAGAACTTTCTAAAGTTTATCTTCCAGATAGGAATCAAAAGTATTCTATGTCTTGCAGTACAGAATCGCCTGATCTTAGGGTTGGGAAGGAAATTTGGGGAACATCTAATCCAACTTCCTTCTTCCCATTTGCTCTGGCTAGGATTTTTAGGATGAACTTCCAAGCTTCTTTTAAGCTTTTAAAATTTCCTTAAAACTTTGAAAGTTTACAGCTTTCCAAGTGATTTTATTTGCTACTATCTAGTGGCAATAGAGACATCAATCACTTCTTTTCTAACACCCAGATCTATGCATCCAGCTGACCCCATAAACACAGAATGTCAAAATATAGTGGATGTAGACTTTGATATGAATAGTGCCAAGAATTTGTTGAGCTGGATTCCAGGAATATAAACCTGGTGAAACCAGCAAAAACCAACCCAAAGATTTTCGAGCCTTGTGAGCACCTTGACCACAGAAATTCTTGCGATAGAGAAAGCTTGTCTTCTTAAGACCAGTAACCTTAATTAACTTGGAGCTTTTCTCAAAGTTCATCTTTTTTCGACATACCTCAATCCCTCCCTGCTAGTTCTCTTTTCTGTGCTTGAGAATTGCAGACATCTTCAATCAGCACAACTGAGCTGAAAATCCTGCAGAAAAGAGCTGTCAGGGCGCTGACAGACAGCTGGTAAGACGCGGAACGATGTGAGTAAGGGGCTCCGTGCAGGCTGATGCTAAGGTTGGGGAAGCAGTCAGTGGAATCCGATGCAGGCTAGAGCTGTGACCGAAGGATGGGTGTTCTTAGAGGTTTAGGCCGTTCCAGAGAAATCACTCAGTGCCAGCTGGCTGCTGCATGAATGATTCTCTAGACAGGCTGGCTTGTTACTTAGTAGGGCATGCACTGCCTCTAAGCCTATTTTCAAATTCCTGACACCGGATGGGTTTTATTCACCATTGAGCTCCAGCTTCGGACTATCCATTTATTCAGCTATAGTGACTGTGATAGTTGCCATCAACAAAATCTCTACTGACTGCCGCATTGCAGCTGTGTCGGGAGCCACATCAGAAAGAAGAGCACAGACTGTGATAGGGCTTATCAGAGGTCATATTGTGCCTTGCCAGCAGCTAACCATCTACCATTTTGAAACTGCTAAGCTCCAGTTTTAGTCAGCTTTGCATTGGTGTGACCAGAATATATGACAAGAACAATTTAGAGGAGGAAAAGTTTGTTTTGGCTCATGATTTAAGAGGCTTACTCCATGGTCGGCTAACTCTATAACTCTGGGCCCAATATGAGGCAGAACATCATGACAGAAGGGCAGGGAGGAAAAAAGCCACTCAATTCATGACAGCCAGAAAGTGAAAGAGAAAAGAGCATAACAGGGATATGCATGCCCAAATGCATGCCTTCAGTGACCTACTTCCCCCAACTACATCCTACCTGCCTACCATGACTATGCAGTTAATCCATTCAAGTGTATTAATCCAATGATTAGGTTACAGCTTTCATGATCCAATCTAATTTTACCTCTGAACATTCTTTCATTGCCTCATATGTGAGCTTTTGGGGGACACCTCATACTCAAATCTTCCCTCCGATCTCCCTTTCCTAGTAGAGGCTGTTGCCACTCCCTTGGAAGGAATATTTTGCAGATACAGAAAGATAGTAGAGTCATGGTTGTGTTTCTATATTGCATCACCGAGGGCTTTCTTATTATTATTACTATTATTATCATTATCATTAGTACATTATAGCTATACACAATTTTGGAGTTCACTGTGACATAATTATACAAGCATGAACTATAATTTGCTCCAGTTCAATCCACAGTACTTCCTCTTTCCCTCCTCTCCAACCTCTATTTGCTCCCTTCCCTTTGCTCTATTGGTCTTTCTACATATTTATGTCTTTTTTTTTAAAAAAATGGTCCTTTATAGATATAAATAAAAGTGAAATTTACTACGGTATATATTCTTATTTGTACATAGGACAATTTGGTCAATCTCACTTCACCATTCCCCCATTTTCTTATTCCTCCTCCCTCCCCCCTCAATCCCTCCAATCTCCTTCCTCTATTCCGTTATTTCTATTCTATTTTTATAGGATTTTCTCTCCTCTACTTTTTCCCCCTTTTTTGGTTTAGCTTCTTCTATAAGAAAAAAAACATTTCACTCTTGACTTTCTGGGTTTGGCTTATTTCACTTAGCATGATGTTCTTCATTCCATCAATTTACCAGCATATGCCATGATTTACTTCTTTATGGCTGAGTAAAACTCCATAGTGTATATGTGATATTTTCATTATCCATTCATCTGTTGACAGATATTTCGGCTGGTTCCATAATTTAGCTATTGTGAATGGCACTGCTATAAACATTGATGTGGCTGTATTGCTATAGTATGCTAATTTTAATTATTTTGGATAAATACAAAAGAGTGAGATATCTGGGTCATTTGGTGGCTCCATTCCTAGTTTTTTGAGGAATTTCCCTATTTCTTTCCAGAGTGGTTGTTTCAGTCCCACCAACAATGTATGAATATACCATCCCCCTCATCCTTGCCAGTATTTATTATTTGTATTCTTAATAATTTTCCATTCTAGAGTGAGATCAATTGTCAATGTAGTTTTTATTTGCATTTCCCTGGTTGATAGAAATGCTGAAATATATATATATATATATATTTTTTTTTTTCCCCATTGGCCATTTGTATTTCTTCTTTTGAGAAGTGTCTATTTAGTTCTTTTGCCCATGTATTAACCAGGCTATTTGTTTTATGGTGTTAAGTTTTTTGAGTTCTTTATATATTGTGAATATTAATTCACTGTTTTGAGAGCAGGTGGCAAAGATCTCCTGTTCTTCACACTCTTGATTCCTTTGCTGTGCTGAAGCTTTTTAATTTGATGCTGTCCCACTTATTGATTCTTGATTTCATTTCCTGCACCTGAGGAGTCTTGTTAAGGAAGTTGGTTCCTGGCCTGTGCCAATATGTTGGAGTGTTGGGTCTACATTTTTTTCTAGCAGTTGTAGAGTTTCTGGTCCAATACCTATGTCTTGATCCACTTTGAGCTTCCTTTTGTGAAGGCACAGAGATAGGGCTCAAGTTTCATTCTTTTACATACAGATAGTTTTTCCATCACCATTTGTTTAAAAGGTTATATTTTCTCCAATGTATGGTTTTGGTACCTTTGTTAAATATCAGGTGACTATATCCATGTGGAATTGTCTCTGTAACTTCTATTCTGTTCTTCCATTGATCTTCATGTCTGTTTTGGTGGCAATGACATGCTGTTTTTGTTGCTATAGCTCTCTAGTATAATATGACGTCCAGTATTGTAATGCCTCCCGCAATACTCTCCATGCTTTGGCTATTCTGGGTCTCTTATACTTCCAAGTGGATTTTAGAACTGCTTTTTTCTAGTTCTGTGAAGAATGACATTGTTATTTTGATGGGGATTATATTGAGTTTTGTAACACTTTTTGTAGTACAGTCATTTTGATATTATTAATTCTGCTTATCTTTTATGGTTTTAACTATGAGGTGTCCCCCAAAAGCTTATATGTGAGACAATGCAGGAAAGTTTACAGGTGAAATGATCAGGTTATGAGAGCCCTAACCTAATTGGTGTGTTAATCCACTGGTAAGATGGTGACTGTAGGAGGTGAGATTGTGGCTGGAGGAGGTAGGTCATTGGGGACATGCCTTTGGAGTTTATATTTTGTCATGGTAAGGAAAGATTTCTCTCAGTTTCCTGGTGCCACATCCCCAGCTTCGTTCCTCTGCCGCGTGCTTCCACCATGATATTCTGCCTCATCTCAGGCCCAAGGAAAGATAAGCTGACCATCTGGACTGAGCCCTAAAATAAGCTTTTACTCCTCTAATTGTTCTTGTCAGATCTTTTTGGTCACAGCAACAAAAAAGCTGACTAAAACGCTATCCAAGAACATAGATGGTGTTTCCATATTGTAAAGTCTTCTTCAATTTTTTTCCTCCACGTTCTATAATTTTCACTGTAGAAGTCTTTCACCTCCCTGCTTAAATTCATTCGTAAGTATTTTACTTTTTTTTTTGGAAGTTATTGTGAATGCAATAGTTTTTCTAATTTCCTTTTCAGCAAATTCATTATTAGAGTATACAAAACAATTAATTTACTTATGTTGTACTTTTTAAAATTTTTTTATTCTAATTTGTTACATATGGCAGCAGAATGCATTATAATTCATATTATACATATAGAGCACAATTTTTCATATCTCTGGTTGATTACAAAGTATATTCACACCATTTGCATCTTCATACATGTTCTTAGGGTAATGATGTCCATCTCATTCCACTGTCTTTTCTACCCCCATGCCCCTTCCCGTCCCCTCCCAACACTTTGCCCTATCTAGAGTTCATCTAATCCTTCCATGCTCAACCCTCCCAACCCCTCTATGAATCAGCCTCCTTATATCAGAGAAAACATTCAGCATTTTGTTTTTTGAGATTGGTTAACCTCACTTAGCATTATATTCTCCAACTCCATCTATTTACCTGCAAATGCTATGATTTTATTCTCTTTTATTGCTGAGTAATATTCTGTTGTATATATATATATATACCACATTTTCTTTATCCATTCATCTACTGAAGGGAATCTAGGTTGGTTCCATATATTAGTTATTGTGAATTGTGCTGCTATAAACATTGATGTGGCTATGTCCCTGTAGTATGCTGTTTTTAAGTCCTTTGGGTATAGGCCAAAGAGTAGGATAGTTGGGTCAAAAGGTGATTCCATTCCCTATTTTCCAAGGAATATCCATATTGCTTTCCTTATTGGCTATACCAATTTGTATTCCCATCAGCAATGTATGAGTATGACTTTTTTCCCACATTCTCACCAACACTTATTGTTGTTTGGATTCTTAATAGCTGCAATTCTGACTGGAGCAAGATAAAATCTTAGAGTAGTTTTGATTTGCATTTCTCTAGTTGCTAAAGGTGCTGAACATTTTTTTATATATTTGTTGATCGATTGTATATCACTTTTTAAGCAGTGTCTTTTCAGTTCCTTGGCCCAATTGGGTTATTTGTTTTTGTTTTTTTGTTTGTTTGTTTGTTTTGGTGTTTAGCTTTTTGAGTTCTTTATATACCCTTGAGATAATGCTCTATCTGATGTGCAAGTGGTAAAAATTTACTTCCATTCTGTAGGCTCTCTATTAACCTAATTGATTGTTTCTTTTGCTGAGAAGAAGCATTTTAGTTTGGATCCATCCCATTTATTAATTCTTGATTTTAATTGTTGCACTATAGGAGTCTTATTAAGGAAGTTGGGGTTTAATCCAACATGATGGAGATTTAGGCCTACTATTTCTTCTATTAGACACAGTGTCTCTGGTTTAATTCCTAGGTCCTTGACCCTCTTTGAGTTGAGTTTAGTGCATGGTGGGTTTTAATTTCATTGTGTTGCATATGAATTTCATTTTCCCAACACCATTTGTTGAAGAGGCTATTTTTTCTCCAATGTATGTTTTTGGTGACTTTGTCTAATATAAGATAAATATAATTATGTGTGATAGTCTCTGTGTCCTCCATTCTGTATCACTGGTCTACAAGTCTATTTTGGTGTCAATACCATGCTGTTTTTGTTACTATTGCTCTGTACTATAGTTTAAGGTCTGGTATAGTGATGCCACCTGCTTCACTCTTCTTGCTAAGGATTGCTTTAGCTATTCTAGGTCTCTTATTTTTCCAAATGAATTTCATGACTGCTTTTTAAATGTTTATGAGGAATGTCCTTGGGATTTTGATTGGAATTGCATTAAATCTGTGTAGTATGGTCATTTTGACAATATTAATTCTGCCTACCTGAGAACAAGGGAGATATTTCCATCATCTAAGATCTTCTTTAATTTCTTTCTTTAGTGTTCTGTAGTTTTCATTGTAGAGGTCTTTCACTTCTTTTGTTAGGGTAATTCACAATTTTTTTTGTTTTGTTTATTTTGTTTGAGGCTATTGTAAATAGGATAATTTTCCTCATTTCCTTCTCAGAGGATTTGTTACTAATATACAGACATGCCTTTGATTTATGGGTGTTAATTTTATATCCTGCTACTTTGCTGAATTTATTTACTAGTTCTAGAAGTTTTCTGGTGGAATTTTTGGGTCTTCTAGGTATAGAATCATATTGTTGGCAAATAGTGCTAATTTGAGTTCTTCTTTTCCTATCTGTATTCCTTTAATTTCTTCTGTCTGTCTAATTGCTCTGGTTAGAGTTTCAAGGACTATGTTAAATAGAAGTGGTGAAAGAGAGCATCCCTGACTTGTTGCAGTTTTTAGAGGGAATGCCTTCAATTTTTCTCTATTTAGAATGTTGTTGGCCTGGGGCTTAGCATAGATAGCTTTTTATGATGTTGAGATATGTTCTTGTTATTCCTAGTATTTCTAGTGTTTTGAACATGAATGGGTGATGTATTTTGTGTAATGCTTTTTCTGCATTTGTTGAGATAATCATATGGTTCTTATCTTTAAGTCTATTGATGTGATGATTAACATTTATTGATATCCATATGTTGAACCAACCCTGGAATGAACCCCACTTGATCATGGTGCACTATCTTTTCCATATGCTTTTGTATTCAACTTGCCAAAACTTTATTGAGAATTTTTGCATCTATGTTCATTAGAGATATTGGTCTGAAGTTTTATTTCTTTGATGTGTCTTTGTCTGGTTTTGGAATCAAGGTGATATTGGCCTCATAGAATGAGTTTGGAAGTGCTCCTTCTTTTTCTATTTCATTAAATAGTTTGAAGCGTATAGGTATTAGTTCTTCTTTATAGGTCTTGTAGAACTGTGTATCCATCTGGTCCTGGGCTTTTCTTGGTCGCTAGGCTTCTAATGGCATCTTCTATTTCATTGCTTGAAATTGATCTGTTTATATTGTGTATATCATCCTGATTCAATTTGAGCAAATCATATGACGCTAGAAATTTGTCTATGCCTTAGATGTTGTCTATTTTTTTGGGGGGAATACAAGTTTTCAAAATAATTTCTAATTATCTTCTGTATTTCTGTAGTGTCTGTTGTGATATTTCCTTTTTCATCATGTATATTAGTAATTTGAGTTTTCTCTCTCCTTCTCTTCATTAGCATGGCTAAGGGTCTGTCAATTTTATTTAGTTTTTCAAAGAAGGAACTTTTTGTTTTGTCAATTTTTCCAATTATTTCTTTTGTTTAAATTTTATTGATTTCAGCTCAGATTTTAATTATTTCCTGTCTTCTACTACTTTTGATGTTGATTTGTTCTTCTTTTTCTAGGACTTTAAGATGTAATGTTAGGTCATTTATTTGTTGACTTTTTCTTCTTTTAAGAAATGAACTCCATGCAATGAACTTTCCTCTTAGTACTGCCTTCATAGTGTCCCAGAGATTTTAATATGTTGTATCTGTGTTCTCATTTACCTAAGACTTTTTTAATATTCTCCTTGGTGTGTTTTGCAATCCACTGTTCATTCAGTAACATATTATTTAGTCTCCAGGTATTGGAGTAGTTTTTATTTTTTATTTTATCATTAATGTCTAATTTCATTCCATTATGATTTGATAAAATGCAGGGTAGCATCTCTACTTTTTTGTATTTGCTAAGAGTTGCTTTGTGGAACAATATATGATATATTTTAGAGAAGGATCCATGTGCTGCTGACACGAAAGTGTATTTGGTCCTTGAAAGATGGACTATTCTATTCATGACAGTTAAGTCTAAGTTATTGATTGTATTATTGAGTTCTGTAGTTTCTTTGTTTAGCTTTTGTTTGGAAGATCTATCCAGTGGTGAAAGAGGTGTGTTAAAGTCACTCAAAATTATTGTGTTGAGGTCAATTTGACTCTTGAACTTGAGATGAATTTGTTTGATGAACATAGATGCTCCATTGTTTGGGGCATATATATTTATAATTGTTGTCTTGTTTGGTATATGGTTCCCTTGAACAGTATGAAACATCCTTCTTTACCCCTTTTGATTAACTTTAGCTTGAAGTCTACTTTATTTGATGGTAGGATGGATACCTCTGCTTGCCTACCATGTGAGTGGTATGATTTTTCCCAACCTTTCACCTTCAGTCTGTATATGTCTTTTACTATGTCATGAGTCTCCTGAAGACAACATATTTTGGAGTCTTTTTTGTTTTTTGATCTAACCTGCTAACCTATGTATTTTGATTGGTGAGTTTAGTCCACTAACATTCAGGGTTATTATTGAGACATTATTTGATTCTCAGCCATTTTTGTTTATTTTTGTTACTTGACTTGGTTTCTCCTTTGATTAGTTTTTCCTTTAGTGTAATACCTTTCTCTGCAGATTTTCATTCTTTTTTTTCTATTTCCTCTTCATGGAATATTTTGCCAAGGATGTTCTGTAGTGCAGGTTTTCTGTTAATTCTTTTAACTTTTGTTTATCATGGAAGGTTTTATTTCAACATCAAATCTAAAGCTTACTTTTGCTGGATACAAGATTCTTGGTTGGCATCCATTTTCTTTCAGAGCTTGATATATGTTGTTCCAGAATCTTCTAGCTTTCAGGGTCTGGGTTGAAAAATCTGCACATAATCTAATTGGTTTCCCCCTAAATGTAATCTGATCCCTTTCTTTTATGACTTTTAATACTCTCTTCTTATTCTGTATGTTAGGCATTTTCACTATAATGTGCCTTGGTGTGGATCTGTTGTGATTTTGTACATTCGATGTCCTATAAGCCTCTTGAGTTTGGTTTACCAATTCATTCTTCATGTTTGAAAAATTTTCTGATATTATTTCATTGAATAAATTTTTCATTCCTTTGGTTTAGAACTCTATATTTTCCTCTATCCCAATAACTCTTAAAATTGGTCTTTTCGTGTTATCCCTTGATTCTTGACTGTTCTGCTCGTGGTTTCTTACCATCTTCACTGTGTGATCAACTTTATTTTCAAGATTATATATTTTGTCTTCATTGTCTGAGGTTCTGTTTTCCAGGTGATCTAGTCTGTTGGTGATGTTTTCTATTGAGTTTTTAATTTGGCTTATTGTTTCCTTCATTTCAAGGATTTCTGTTTGTTTGTTGTTTTTTCAGGTCCTCTATCTCCCTATTGAAGTAACTCTTTGCTTCCTTTATTTGTTTATGTAGCTCTTTATCAAAATGATCTTTTGCTGCCTGTATTTGCTTTCTTATATTATTCTTTAATTCACAGAACATTTTAATTATTTACATCCTGAACTCTTTGTCGTCATTTCTTCTGTTGTTTTATTGTTCTAATAATGTAGCATCTTGGTTTGTTTGAGGCACTTTCTTCTCTTATATTTTCATATTGCTTGTGCGTCTTCCCTTCTGGCACTGTGGATCCGAGGCGGTACAGTTTTTACCCTATAGGCTTATAGTGTCCCTGTAGGATTCCAATACCTCGCCTTTGAGAGGAAGGACAATGTTAACACATCACAATGTAAACCATATATACCCTAAAAACAAATAGTTGCTATTAAGATGTTTACAGTTTGGTCACAATGTACAGAAATGATTAATTCAATTATTATCTATAATATAATCAGTATGTTTGTAAAAGGGTTTAAAGTTTATGACAGTGGACGAAGAACTAGGGGTGAGGTGTAGGATGATATGTTGGAGAGTTAGGATGTGAGGATATAGAGTTATTGTATCTTAGAAAGTGTGAAAGAGAAATCTAAAGAGGAAGGTTAGTAGCAGGAAAAAAGAGAGGAAGTAATTTGGGTAGAGAAGTAAGTGGGAAGACAGTAGAATACACAAAACAAACAGACATATATATTAAGAAAAATTAAAAATGTTAAAATTGTGAAAATTGGAGGGAAAAAAAAGAATATTCAACACAACTGTTACATATACTATTCAGACATCCCAGCCCTCAAAATCCTAATTCATGCAAGGTACTTGGTTTCACATATGTTGGGGATGTGTGAGGCAGGGGGGGAATAGAGAGGGAGAAGAAAAAAATCTCGAAGGAGGAAACAGGGATTTTTAAAACATTTTTTAGTTATTGATAGACCTTTATTTTATTTATTTATATGTGGTGCTGAGAATCGAACCTAGTGCCTCACACATACCAAGCAAGTGCTCTACTGCTGAGCCCCAGCCCCAGCCCAGAAACAAGGATTTTTTTATTGGAGATCAGTATCTTTCCTGCTTCTTTTCTCATCCAATAGGTGGGGTCATCTTTGTTAGCTATTATCTCCACCCTCAGGATGGTGAAGGTAACCTGAGTGGGAGGGTTGGTCCTGGTTGGAGGGCACTTGGAAGTGAGGTGTGGGACCCACTGATCCCCGAAGGCAGACTATACCTCAAGGATCACTTTTGGGGTCCACTGATATGATGTGAGTGCCTGGTCTTATCTCCTTATCTCAACTGAAGGACTCCTGGTTCCTGGTCTCTGTGTTAGTCTCCAAACTGTTTCACACTCACCCTCTCCCTTACTATTTCCCAATAAGGGACCTTTCTCTCCAGGACTCTTGAGCATGGCACTTTGGGTGCACTGCACACCTGCCCCACTGTGAGCTGTTTTCTGTTGGGCAGCTACTGTGCCAGGTTGGCAGTTGCTAGAGAGCGGGGGGATTTAGAAAAACTGGGTACCTGGCTAGCTGGAGTTCCAAACTGGGAGTTGCCCCCACTAAACATGATGATGAAGGTGACCCAAAATGGAGGAGGTTGCTTTCAGCAATGGAGTATTGGGTCAGGTGGGAGGAGCCTGGGTGATGGCGTTGGACGATGAGTTCAGAGATGAGCACTGTGGCATGCAGTGTGTGGCTTGTCGGCTTACTTCAGAGCCTATATGAAGATCCCTGGTGCAGGCAGGCTACTGCGCATAGGGGACTATGTTGCTGCAGAGTCCCAAGATGGAGGCCACTAGGGGAGCCCCCCATTGGTAAATGGGGGTCCACACTAGAGTGGTGGCTGCGCGTGGGAAGCTGCTGGGTGTCCTGAGTGGGAGCAGCATCTGGGATTTCTGCTCTAGTGGGTGGCCTAAAGTTCTTCACGGTGCTGATGGTCCCGCTCAGGCACCTGTAAAGTCCTGCATGGGCAAGTAGTTGGGAGATCTACTCTGACCCTGAGGCCTGGAGCCCTGTAGGGACATGGTGGCAATGATTCCTGCACAGAAGCAGGAATATCGCTCACAGAGATGCAGTATTCTCACTACTTGAATCCCAGGTTACGGATTGTTACAGAATGCTGCCTCTCTCTGGCCCACCATCTTGGATCCCGTATGTTGCTCTTGTATCCTGTTACCTTGCTAAGTTTGTTTATCATTGTAGAGGTCCTCTGGTAGAGATTTTTGAGTCTTCTAAGTATAGGATCATGCTATCAACAAACACATAATTTGACTTCTTCTTTTTCCTTTTTTTATCCCTTTAATTTCTTTCTTTTGCCTGATTTTTCTAGCTAGTTTTCTTTTGGTGGTCAGAGACTACTCTGTTGCTCTTCATGCAGTATTGGCCAGCATTTTGAGAATTAAAGATCTCCCCAATCCCACCATAGCAGGCCTCAAGCAGTGTTTGATGTGATTGGCATATAAATATCTGAGCTTCTAGTCTCTCAAATTTGATGATACAGAAGCACTGCTTGCAGCACCTCCCAAAGGGACTAAGATCCAGACACTCATGGGGGTAACTGACTTATTTTACCATACGGTTGGTTTTCCCTTCCCATCTCAGTTTCCACTTTTCTAGTAATATGCCCTGTAATCACCTCCAAGTAAACTACTTGAATCTTTACCTCAGGATTTGCTTTTGAGGAGATCCCATTTAAAATACGATGTATTTATCTAAGCATACTTTTGATGCAGATCAGATTATGAAATACAGATGCTGACAATTATCACATGAAATTCTTGAGCAAGGGGAACACTGTATGCTCCCAAGTCTTCCACAATACATTGCATACTCTACTTACAATACTAGAATTGAGGAATCCTATTTGCCTGAAGGGATTTCTTTCATGGCCTGGGTAGATTCTGTTGTAAGAATATGAAATAAGGCAAGTTATTAAACTAAGGAGAACCTACTCTTTGTTTATAATGTCCCCAACACTGTGCTAATGTCTATAGTGGGCATTCTTAACCTAAAGCAGGTTCTCTGCCCTTAAGTCAGAGAAACAGGACAGGGGACATTAGGAGCCATCAGTCTCTAATCCATGCCATTTTTACAAAGTGATATTTGTTACCACTTGGCCATGTGTCATGAAGCCTGCTGGTATCCTGCCCAGGTTCCCTTGGCCTGATGAAATTCCTATGCCCTTCTGAGGTATCAGTGTACAACTCAAAGCTCTCTCTCCAGAGAATTTCCCTTAGCCAAATGTTTATCTCAGAGTCTACTCACACTGTACCACTCCCACTTCCAGATAGACTTCAGCAATTATTGACTAGTCGAGAGATACAGAAGGTCAGTCCTTCACTGGAAATGGGGCCATGTCCACAGTGTGACTTGTGCCCAGAGCTTTCCCTTAGAATTAGCCTGAAGCCAGTCTCCAGCTAAGACCACACCCTTGCTTAGCTTTTCTCCATCTCCAATTCTGACTCCCTCTCTCCTCTTCTCCTGAGAGCTGTTCCATCAGGAAGCATGTGGCCTCAGACCCAGCTCTAAGGAAACCTGACCTGAGATGCTCCACACCAGACTCATCTGGAGTTTTATAAAAAAGAATCTACTCTTGCACTTAACCCCTAGACTCACTGAACCAGAGACTCTATAGATCTTCAGAGGGTGGACCAGGCAACTGTACATTTTAAAGTCTAAAAGGTATTTCTATTGCACCAATTTACCTCTTAACTTTTTATTTTGAAAATGTCAAACTTACAGAAATAATGAAAGAATAATGTAATGATGAACACCTACATACTTTTCATCTAGATGCACCAATTATTAATATTTTGCCCCATTTTCTTCTCTCTACCCCCATGTCAAAAATAATTTGTAAATGAATTTCAGACATCATGACACTTCATTCTTTAATACTTTTCATGTATTATTCAAGAAAAAGACATTCTCCTACATCACCCCAGAACCATAATCACTACTAGGGAAATTAATATCTATTCCTTAATAACAACAGTCTATAGCCTGCATCTAAGATTCACCCTCCTTTTTAAGCCAAGGGTTGAGATTTTTCTCAACTGTAGATATAGTAGAAATTTGAAGAAGGGAAAAATCTGTGTGGGTTAAATAGAAAGGAGAAGTTTTGAATGAAGAACTATGGTTTGAATTGGACTATGAAGGATTCATAATAGAAAGAGGGAAAAGGAGATGCTTACTAGAAACAGGGGAATATACATGCAAACACACAGATATGGGAATCAATATGGCTATTGGTGAAAGGTGTTAACTGAATAGAACTGGCAGCCTGGGACACAGACTATATTTTGGAGCAGGATGGGTTAAAGCTGGATGGGTTATGTGGAATCTAGAATGCAGAGAGGAAGCAATTTAAGCATTTAAAGAAACAGTGTCGAGGGGGACCCAACATGGCGGCCGGCGAGGAAGCAGCACTTTCAGTATCTCCACATTAATGGGATTAGAAAGACCCATTAATACGCCTGGATTCTACCTGCTGAGGAACTTCTAGCAAAATTCTGCTGAAAGGAGACCTGCTGGGAATTAGTAAGTTTATTAGAGGTGACAGTTTGTCCCAGACGAGTGAATCTCGGCCACGCGGCGCAGAGGTCCAGTCCCGCCGGCCGCTGCCGAACAGCCACTGGCCGCTGCCTGCCCGGCTCTGCAAACGGCCCCCTGTGACCCGGCAAGGCGAGAAGGGTCCCCGCAGGGCCCGGTGAACGGCCCCCGCCCGCCTGGCTAGGCGAACGCCCCCCCCGCCCCGGCCTCTAGGAACGGCCCTGCCTGCCCGGCAAACAGCCCCCGCCCGCCTGGCTCAGGAGGCGACGTGAAGGGACTCTAACCAAGCCTTTATGAAATAGCGAAATGGAAACTAAAACCAGAGATTGAGTCAGACCAGAGACAAGCCAATCTCACCCCTCCCTTTGGACACTCTGGCAAGGAACC
>NW_026000243.1:7956433-7965281 GCF_001458135.2 Marmota marmota marmota | reverse complement strand
CAACCTAGATGCCCTTCAATAGATGAATGGATAAATAAAAATGTGGCATTTATACACAATGGAGTATTACACAGCACTAAAAAATGACAAAATCATGGAATTTGCAGGGAAATGGATGGCATTAGAGCAGATTATGCTAAGTGAAGCTAGCCAATCCTTAAAAAACAAATGCCAAATGTCTTCTTTGATATAAAGAGAGCAACTAAGAACAGAACAGGGAGGAAGAACATGAGGAAAAGATTAACATTAAACAGAGACGAGTGGGGGGGAGAAAGGGAGAGAGAAGGGAAACTGTATGGAAATGGAAGGAGATCCTCATTGTTACACAAAATTACATATAAGAGTTTGTAAGGGGAAAGGGGAAAAAAAACAAGGGAGAGAATTGAATAACAGCAGATGGGGTAGAGAGGGAAGATGAGAGGGGAGGGGAGGGGGGATAATAGGGGATAGGAAAGGTAGCAGAATACAACAGTCATTAATATGGCATTATGTAAAAATGTGGATGTGTAACCGATGTGATTCTGCAACTTGTATTTGGGGTAAAAATGGGAGTTCATAACCCACTTGAATTAAATGCATGAAAGATGATATGTCATGAGCTTTGTAATGTTTTAAACAACCAATAAAAAAAATAAAGAAACAGTGTCCATATTCTAAGAAAATTTAAATGTGACTACCCTTATAAGAGTTGCTTTGGGGCTGGGCATGGTGGCACATGCCTCTAATCTCAGTGGTCGGGAGGTTGGGGCAGGAGGATCATGAGTTCAAAACCAGCCTCAGCAAAAGTGAGTTACTAAGCAACTCAGTGAGATCTTGTCTCTAAATAAAATACAAAATAGGGCTGGGCATGTGACTTAGTGTCTAGTGTCCCTGAATTCAATCCCTGGTACCAAAAAGAAATCCTGGTTCCTTTGGGATTTTGGAACACATTTAGGTGAATGCTAGAAAGAATAATGTTTATAGTTTTAGGGGCAGAATTAAGCTGGGGAATCAATCACTCACTAAAAGACATTCATATATTTGTTTATTCTATAATCATTTTCTAAATACATGTTATGTGCAGGTGCCAGGAAACAGAAGCATGAAAAAAATTAGACAAGATCTCTGCTATCATGAAACCTAGGTTTGGATTTGTTTTTAGACAGGGTCTTGCTAAATTTCCCAGGCTTACCTTGAAATTGGGATCCTCCTGCCTCAGTCTCCCAGTAGGATTACAGGCATACACCAGCATACCTGACTGGAACCTAGGTTTTTGGTGAGTGTGCATGTCATTTGGGAGTGGGCAGGAATAATTCAATAGTCAAATAAATAAATGAGCAAGAAAAGATTTGACTGCTAGCGATATGGTTCAGATAAAATAAAAGAAAAAGGTTTCATAGTGATTGTGGCTTATTTTAGATTGGTTATTCAGAAAAAGTAGCATTTAAAGCACTGGAGCCAGCTGCCAGCTTCAAAGAACAGATTGTTAAAATTTGCTCAAGTCTGTGAGCTGTGTGACATCACATCGGTAACTTTAAATAGTCCCTGGCATTGTATTTACACAAATTGGCAAAGGCTACAAATCATGGCTTCCTTTCTCTAGAGAGCTGGGTGTTAAACATTTACCAGCACACCACTGCATTTAAACCAAACCTAAATGACAGGAAGTCAGCAATATGAAAGTCCAGGAGAGAATATTCCAGGCAGCTGGTGCATCACCCTAAAATGTAGATAAACCTGGCAAACGAGGAATACAAAAATGGCTGGAGTTTGGTGACACAGAGGAGAAGTACAGGATAAGAACAGAGTTTGGCATTAAGTGGGTCATTTGGAGTCATGTAGGCCTGATATGTAACATTTAGGTTTTTAGTTTGAATGTGATAGAAGTCAGTGGACAATCTTAAGAGCTGAATGATTTGAATAATGTTTTTCAAAGATTGCTTTGGTTATTAGACAATAGATTAGAGGAAGGGAAGAGTACCGATGAACTTAGCTCAGAGTTTAATAATTAAAAGGCAATACAGGTATAATTCATTCCCTGCAGCACTGTATAATGGCAAAATGTTGGAAGTAGCCTGAATATCTATTGGTAAGAGAGAAAGTAAATTACTAATGGTGTATCATACAATGGGACTAATAAATGATTGTTTGAAAAATAAAGACACTCTTAACTTATATTAACAAAGTATTTCCAACTTATATTAACAAAGTATCTATTAGTAGATGAAAAAGTAGTTGGTATGAATCAGAATCTGAAGGATGCTATTTTTGTGTGCAAAAAGAGTGGAAACACAAATTATACTTTTAAAATATCTGAATGTATATAATTACAAATTATCTGATAGAATTATAGGAAACATATGACTCAAACCATAATCAACTGCCATTTTTTAAGCCAGAATGATTTTTTAAAAAATGACAATTTCATAGGACTTGGCCTAAAAGTTGCTTTTTTTATTTGATATTTACTTATCAAAGAGACAATAGGATATGGTATTATGAGGTGTGCTTTTCACTGCCTGACCTTTCATGCTTTATTAAGCCATGAGGAAAAGTTATTAACTATTTTTAAATTAGAGATAGGTAGAGCAAAAAAGAGAAGGAAAGCTTTTGCAGAAGTCCAAGGAAAAGTTTATGTAGCTGAAAGTGGAGTAAAAACAGACTTGAGGTAAGGTTTTCAGGCAGCTCATAGATCTTGCCATTAGATTTTATGTTCATGGGGATGTAATTAAGAAAAACAAGAAGCAAGAAAAGCATCTTCCATCCTTGATTTAGAAATTAAACATAGTTGCTTGAACAACTAAGTCAATGGTCTTGTTTATTAAGATTAAAAAAAGATGGGGAAAAGGAACAAGTTATAGGGAAAATCAAGATGCTGGGAAATGTTCCCTTTAAGAAGTCTGTTATGTACCCAAGTGGGTGTGCCAAGTAGAAATTTAAACAAATCTGGGGTTCAAGAGGGCTCTGCATACATGGTTAGGTATCATCCCAATTGTAAGAATGAAAAGAAAAATATTTTAATAGTGATTCTGGCAAATATCGAGGTTCTTTCTTTATCCTGTCTCCTAAAACATTACAGAAGTCACACAATAGAGAAATCAAACAGGACACTGGGGACATGAGTGAACCAAGAACTTTTGAACAAGTTTTGTGCATTTAAATGGCCTGGTGCCTACATATCATATATTATTCAGGCCATATCAGCCCACAAATGTTGTCTAGAAAGTTGAGAGGAAAGGCTTTCAAGGGCGACACCATCAGACTGGTGCCAAGAGCATCTCTCCATCTGTACAAGGTCGTTCTGAATGCCAAGAGCGGCACATCCCTCTGCTGCTCCGGTGGGAGGTGCGTAGGCACAAAGTAAGTTCAAATAGGGGCAAAACTGAAATGATTCTATTTTCCCCCTAAAACTAGAGAATTCGACCATAAAAAAATAACTCAAAGAGAAATAGAACTCAGTTATTGAAGATAGCAATACACTGACCTGGTCATCTATAGGACAGGGAATAAAGGTGTAGGTGACAAAGAAAACAAGATAAATGGAAGCATGATCAAAATAAAAAGCTTTTGTGAGATCTAATGATTGGAATTCTGTGCCTGGGATTCAGGCTCAGTACTCAGCAGGGTTTGAAGTGAGTTTGGCAGTGGGGAAGGAGCAGATTCTCTGTGGGTTTGCAGAAGAAGCCTGAAAACCCAGACTCTGAACACACTGAGCGTGCTCCTCTTTAAAGAAGATGCTCCCCGGGCACTGCTGGCGAGTGCCTTGCGTCCCCGCTCAAGTCTAAAAATGGATAATTAAATTCTATCACTCTAATGAAATTCCCCCTGTCATTTACACTGCAGAGATTGTTCATGAGGCTTTTGGAGACCAGGAGAAGTACAGACCTGAGCAGGCGTCCATCTATGCAGCAGTGGACAAAATGTAGATGAGCAACCAAGGAATGGGTTGGAGTCCTGAGGGCAACTTAGGGGAGAAATCCAGGACCAGACTAGACTCGATCAAAGTAACTTACATTCCTTAGATACATGCTGTCCCCACTGAATAAAAATCACCAAGTAATTGCCAAATGTGTACTTCATTTGGTGTTATGAACATCTTGTCTCAGTTCATCCTGGAGAGAAATACAAATAAATTGGTAGGTTAATAGCTCTCTACTCTACTTAGAAATCTTCCAGAAAAAGAAGATATGACTGAGTATAAATGCATATGTTGTTCTTATCCTCACTGCTGCTATTATTGGATGCATGACTGACAAGAAACAAAGATGGTATGAAACATTTCAAAACGTGAAATATACATATATGTATTAATGTCCATTTTGGGGTTTTTGTTGAAAAGTGAAAGCTTAGTACATTAAAAGCTATGAAAACCCTCATAGCAAAAGGAAGAGATTAATTTATATTTCTTTTCAGAATGTGAGGAGATTATCAAGGCCTTCAAGATTACCTTAGTACTTGTAGGTTGGTCAGCATTGACGAGTGACAGCATAGGCTCAGCACAGTCTGGTTTTATACTCTGCTTTAAGTTCTTAACTCTTTCAAACAACGGGAACTTGCCACTGACCCTTGCACGGAGTTCATCAGAAAACTGCGGGACCCAAAGTGATACCAAGAAATGTATATTCACATTATAAACCTAAGACAGGAGCAAGGGGTAGGTGGGGGAGGAATGAATTAAGGGAGCAATCGTGACAGTGAAATGCATTATTACCTAGTTATTCATGCACTCTTGGCTTTCAGTTGATGAACTTTTCACACCAGAAGTGGGGAAACTCATCAACTTTCCCTCTCTGTATGTCTTCTTCTATCTTCTCTCCTGTCTCACCTAATTGTTATGCACTCAACATGGACAGATATTGTTCTCATTTCAACCTTCTCTACAAAGCTGAAGTGCCCTTATCTGACTCTGAAACCCATTTTCACCTCTTCCAGCATAACCTGCCTTTAGTTTCTACAGCAGTTCCTTAAGTGCGCATGAATGGGGAAATTCCCCGGCTCCCTGTGTAATGGGAGCCGCCCAGCCTACCCTCTTGCTCTATCACACAACTGAGAACTTCTTAGTTTCCCCTGCTTTACTCAACTTTCTCTTCCTTTTCTCCTCTCCCAGTTACCTGTAAAAATACTAATGTGTCCAAAGATGTTGGTGATGGCTATGACTAGACCTTGGAGAGACCCTGAAGGAAAACTGAATTCTACAAGAGAGCAAAAGAAACTACCACACATATTTTCAACTCTATCCACATGCTTAAGAAAATACAGAGAAGGAGAAACTTTTTGGATGTATTCATTCTCTGAATATTTCATGATGTGTGGACTAAACTTCTGGAAGATTAAATAAAGTTTGTAATTATTACCCAGGATTTTTGCATTATGTAGGTAAGCTCCTCTCTCCTGTCAAACAATCCATTTGTACGCCTCCTTAGCCATCTTGGGAATTTAAGACCTTTAGAACACCAAGCTAACTAAGGCCCTGGACATCAGCTCTCTAGTTTAACAACCATTTATTTGCAGGCTGTATTGACATCACTCCTATGTGACAAATTTACAAAGGAAGAGACACAGCCTAGCACATGAAATATAAGATGATTCCATGTCTTAAGTACTTAAAGCCTATTACCAAAATAGGTGTGCAATGTTGCCGTTATAAATATCATCCTTAACACCTTTTGATTCTTTTTACTCTGAAGTGTTCAACCTATTATGGAACAAAGAAAGGCCGCCTTTTAAATCTCGCTCACTTCGGCTTCCTCAGAGATGGATGTGCCCCCTCTGAGCTCAGCTTCACATAAAAGCGCGGCAGTGCACTGCTGTAAATCTGTTTTACATCAGCTTTTATGTGAGCCAGGCCTGGGCTGGGCTTCATTATCCTTTTTGTTGTTGTTGTTGTTGTTGTTGTTAAAAAAAAAGAAAAAGTAGTCTCCAGCTAACTCAGATGATTTGCTTTGTAAATAGCATGAATTCACTTTCCTTTAGAGAAATCTCTTGGGAAACCTAAACCTGGGGACCCCCACCCCCACCCTGCCCAATCTCTTGTCCGGTATGATGGCAGGAGCCTTCAGCTTCTGGAAGTTCCCTTCCAGAGCCGTCTTCCAGTCTCTGGGCTCCCCCTTCTGCAGTCAGGGTCTCTGGTCCACACTGTTTTGCTCTGGTGAGACTTATGCAGTCCCTAATGGCAGCAGCATGATCCCCAAATCACATGTTGATAGCAGGGGGAAAGTGAACATGTCCACATTTCAAGTCCAACAGGGGGTCCCCACACAGGCATACTAAAAATGTTTCAATTTTATTTTAAAGTTGCTATTAGGAATTATGGTTCTCTGATAGGATCACATTTGTGTTTCTTAAGCTGGACCTACTCAAATACAACCCTTTAGCCACCAGATAAAGAACCAAAATGATACTTTAATCAATGGTAATTTAATTAAAGAGAGGGGTGATAGAAGGAGAGTTACGTTTGGGTTTGTTGTCCATATGATTGGGACAGGTCAATTCTCTGAGTGGCAGCTTCATTTCTAAAATGAGAAGTTATTACCAGACAACCTGAAAGGATTCCTCTTGATTCTAAAATTTTCTTGGATTGTGGTTTTATGATCAATGGATGCCTATTTCAAAAGAAGAAAACCTCCAGTCCTCTACTGAGTTTTACTGAGCATGGGGTCATATTGCTTATGTCACTGAGAATGAAGCCTAATAAATAGTTTCTTTGGCTGATAGCTGACCTATCCAAAACAGAAATTCAGAAAATTTAAGGTTAAATAAGAGCCAAAGAATATTTATTTAGAAATAATTAACATGGTAGAGTAGGCACATACACATTTACATCTGGTTCTTCCTAAGGAACAAATGAAATGAAAGTATTAAAAAAAAACAACTAATATGTAAATAACAGTTAAGTAAAGAGGAGCTTGGCTATACATGTGTTACCAACAGTTTTAATGCACTTTTTGGAGGCAGAAAACATAGATGAGTAATGAAGTACACACAAAAAGCCCATCAATCACAGGGCTCTAGCAGAGGCAGTAAGGTCCACACTGCTCCCTGGGCCCTATGAGGCTCTGGGCTGAGAGTGAGCACTCACAGCAGAGGGATGAATGGAAAGTCAAACTGGAAACAAAAGAAAAAAAATATGGCATGTTGGTACTCTTCATTCTTTCTTTGCCCCATACCATGCCATGCACACTGTCAAAATTCTCAATTTTTCTGTCTGTAGTACTAAACAAGGATCTCTTAGTATATGCACAGAACCAGAAACAGGAAAGAGAAGGGCTTTGATTAACAAATGGAAATAAAGGGACTGTGAAAAAAAATGCAATTGAGAAAACAAGAGAAATTTCCTCCTCCTGCTCCTCCTCCTCATCATCATCTCAGAGAGATTTAAGAAGATACTTTGACCATTACGAATAAGAGAGCAATAGGAACATAACACTGAGCTCATAAATATTAAAAATGCGACTGACAATTTTTAAGTGCTGTGACTAGAAAATTAAATTAAGAAAAGTGCTCAGAATATAAAGGAAAGACCCAAAGAGAAAGAAAGCCTGGGAAAGACTAAGCTAGTAGGGAACAATTGAAGATGTCTAACATCCAACTAATGTAAATCCTAAATAGAAAGAATAGTGGAAGGAAAGAATTATCAATGAAATAAGAGATGAAAATTTAGGGTACTGAAGGCACATGAGTTTTTAAATTAAATGAGCTCTTAGAGTTCCTAGAATAATCCAAAGAAAAGGACCTACTTCTAGACATAACATCACAGACAGAATGGCTTCTAAAAGGACAGAAACAAGTGATGTACAAAGAATGAGAATTGAACATGCAGCCCATCTGAGTTCCAATTAGACTCCTGGAAGCAGGAGACAATGAAGTGATGCTCTCAAGGTTCAGAAGGAATATTATCTTAGTCCAGAGTTCTGTGCCCACCTGGACAAGCAATGAATTATGAGAGAAGAATAAAGTGACTCTTAGAATGTAAAGACATTACTCAACAAGAAAATGGTTTGGGGATGCAGTTCATCTCACAGATAATCCCAGAATAGGAAAATGTGCAATTTAAGAAACAGAGAATTCCTCTTAGAAGAACAGCAGAAGGTATTTCATGACTATTCTTATGTAGGGAACCTTAAAAAGTAACCAAGGGAGGTGGGCAGGAAAAAAACAGGGACTTGTGAGAATAAAAGGTATAATTGAGAGTTTGAAAAAATAATTAAAGTCATAATAAAGGCAATGGTACAACAAAAGAAAGATATCCATTTCTCATGAAAGAAAAATACATAAGAAATTCATGTTCTAAAAAGGAACAATGTAAAATGATTCTGAACAATTGATGAAGTATGAGTGAGAAAAGAGAATCTATTTGATTTTGAATACAGGAAGAGTCTCCCAAAGGGGACTCCAACAGAGAAGGTAATATAATTCCTGCCTTCACAGAGCAGGCAGAGATTGAATAATATTTTTCATGGTCACAATACTGTAAATGCTGTTTATTGATGCTCAACTTTTAAAGAAAACCTGTGGATAAAGAACAGAAGCCTTGCTTGTGGCTTCAGCCCAGAATGCAAATGATTTATCAGCTTTGCAATATAAGGGAAAAGAGTATAATGTAGAAGAAGAAGAAGAAGGAGAAGGAGAAGGAGAAGGAGAAGGAGAAGAAGAGGAAGAATAGTTAAGGCACAAATATCCTCCTCTTAACTAGAGAGTAGTTCAAAAAAACACTGTCAAGAGTTGATACTTTAACTTCCCTGGACCGGGGCTAGGAGCCCGCGGAAACTGCTTCTCGGTCCGGGTCCTGCTGAGGGCCGGTCAGGACTCACCCGTTGCTTTGGTTGCCCGGCAAGGGGAACGAAATGCTGCCATTCGCATAGGATACCAA
>NW_026000243.1:7809962-7952755 GCF_001458135.2 Marmota marmota marmota | reverse complement strand
TGTTAGTCTTAGAAAATCCCAAAAGGAAATGTCAATTTCTCTCTCTCTCTCTCTCTCTCTCTCATACACACAGACACACACACACACACAGACAACCTAAAAAGGGCATCAAGTCTTTTCAAAGACATGTTAATAGAAAAATAGAAAAAAAGTGTAAATGTATCTCAAAATACTAAAAAGATAGAATAAAAAAGAAAACATTTGAGAGTCTCTGAATATTTATAATATTTCTTATACAAAACAGCTTTACAAATACGTGAGAATCCAATAAATTAAAATTCAAATGAGTAAAATTTACCTACATTCTACAAGAAAAATTAAAGAATTATATAATTCCCGAAGCTAGCACTGAAGACCATCTGTGAGGCAGTGTAGCAGCAGAGCCAGACACACAACATTCTGGGCCAACTCCAACCCCAGCTGTTTCCTAGTTCCTGGCTAAGCAACCTAACTTCTTGGCTTTCCTTTAACAGAGGTAACCATTCTCCCACCTGATCAGAAAGGGTTAACTGAACATAAAAGGACTGGCTTGCACCTAACATCTATGGACAGAGCCCCCTCCAGTTGGTCACTACACCATTATCTGTCCCCCAGCCCGCACTCTGGGTATCTCTTCTACCCTGCCCAAGGTAAAGGGTAAGTGTTCCTCCAGCAGTAGCCATCTTACCAACGCAACCACACCCCTAACTGCTCTCAAGGCCCAGATCAAACCTAAATCCCCCAGACCAACCCAAATACTACTTCCTCCTTAAAGCCTCTCAATGTCCATAGATCAATGTTTACCAACTCTAGCTATGATCATCCAGGGAATTTAAAACAGCCAGGCTATTTGTCTGAGTGTTGCCTAAACATCAGGGTCAGACATGGCCTCTCCTCACCTTGAGACCTCTCTGCTTTGCAGCACTTCCCATCCAATATGTTATAACAGTTTTTTCGCTGTTGCAACTAAAGGATCTCAGTAGAACAACTGTAGCAGAGGAAAAGTTCATTTGAGGGCTTGGTTTCAAAGGTGTTAGTCCATAGAAGGCCGGCTCTATTCCTCAGGGCTTGAGGTAAGGCTGAACATCATGGTGGGAAAGGGTAGCAGAGAAAAGCAACTCACATCATGGTGACCAGATGATGAGAAAATGATGATGATGATGATGATGATGACCAGAGAGAGAAACTCCACTCTCCAGATACAAATATATACCCAGAGCCAAACCCAATGCCTCCTCCAGCCACACCCTACCCTTCAGTTAATCCCATCAACTCATTGACTAGGCTAAGACTATAACCCAATCATTTCTCCTACAAACCTTGCGTCCTCTCACATGTGAGCTTTCAGAGGACAAATGCATAAACGTACTACCTATAAACTCCTGGAATCAGTATTTGATTTTTGGCCCTCAAGTTACAAGTACCAGCCTGCTCAGCTTTCGAGTGAGTATACAGATAAAAGAAATGTCAGTGCTCCTCCAACATAGGATTCAAAATCAGGGTTTGAAACAAAAGCCTGGATAACAAATCTGCATCTCAAAAGCTCAACTGTTAAGTTCTACTTCACTTATGTCTTAGCCAATGCATAGGAGGAAAATGACTAACTCCAAAAAAAAAAAAAAAAGAGTTGATACTTTAGAAATAAGGGCTTAAGTATATTTAAGTATTTGTATTTAAAAATGCAGCCAAGTAGAATAATCCAAAAATCAATAATTTTTTTTCAAATATTGAAGAATATATGTATATATTATGTACGCAGAGAGGGAAGCATTAAGAATCTAAATTCTCACCATTGCATAAAAGTGAATTAAGATTGACTAAAACTGATAAGTAAATAGAATGCTAAATATGCTCCTTAGGTTATGCTATGAGGACAGTATTAGAACATGGTTTCAACTGTGGTCACACATCACAATCAACTTGAGAGTCTTTAAAAATATGATGTCTCTTTTCAACTTTGGGAATTCTGATTTAACTTTTTTAGGGGTAATCCTGGAGCACTGGGGCTTTTAAAAGATTCCCAGGCTGGGTACATTGGCACATTCCTGTATTCCCAGCAGCTCAGGAGGCTGAGGCAGGAGGATCATGAGTTCAAAGCTACCTCAGCAACTCAGTGAGACCCTGTCTCTCAATAAAATACAAAAAATAGGGATGAGGGTGTGGCTCAGTGATTGTCCCTGAGTTCAATCCCCAGTATTCACCCCTCCCCCCCCAAAATTCCCCAGGATTCCAAGGTATGACCAACCCAGAATCACCACCATGAAAGCAAAGAAAAGGATTTGGAATAGAGGAATGTTGAACTACATCATCAGTTGCTCTATATTTTATTTATTACCATGTGTATGTGGTATCTTGATTAAAATTGAACCCATGACTTTAAAGGTGGATTTGATAATAGAAGACACCACTTGTGTATAGAGAGGGTGAGGAACAGGTTGTGGTTTGTGAGCGTGATGGACTTGGGGGCAAGGTGTCCTCTCTTCATTACTTCCTTATTTTAGAGACAAGAACAAGGGGACCCAAAGAGATGAGTAATGGGCATATATGCACAATGTAGTACTGCAGCCTTGCAAAGAGAAATGCAGACATTTGCAACACGGTTGAGCCTGCAAAACCTTACACTAGCAAAATAATCCACATACAGCAAGACAAATACCATGTGATCTCATTAAATGTGGAATCTAAAACAGTCAATCTTACAGAAGTGGAGACTAAGAATGTGGTTGCCAGAGGCTTGGGCTGGGGAAAGAAAACATGTTGGTCCAAGAGTAAAGTTCAGTTAGAAAGAAGAAATAAATTCTGGTGATCTATGGCACAGCACGGTGACCACAGTTAATAATAATGTGTGGTATATTTCAAAATTACTAGAATAGACATTAAATGTTCACACCACAAAAATAAAAGTAGGATATAACTGGAAGCTGCCTCAGTCAGAGAAATCTGTTTAAATGCTCAGCATACCTATGTTCTGCCTGTCCCTGGCCTATGCTAAAGTTCTTAACTAATATAAATGTCAATTGGCTTAATTTAATCATTCCAGAGTGAATGTATAGATCGTACTATCACATTGTGCCCTGTAAACATGTATGACTAATATCTGTCAATTAAAATAAAATAATAATTAAAAAAAAATAATAAAAATAGTTAGCAGGATCCACAGGTACCAGCATACATCTCTCCAGAGTCTCTCCCATTGTTTTACCATCTCCCTTTCCCCTGTTCATCTTCTAGCTCTGCTTTTCTCCTTCCCCTGCAAACACTCTTTGGAACCTGCCTTTTTCCTCCTTCTTTCCTCATCTCAGCTGCATTGGGAAGGAAGCACAGAGAGCACATCTTAGAGATATGCGCTCCTTGTTCACAAGGATGTGCTTAATCTGTTTCAGGTCATTTTCTCTTTCAAAATAAACTGAATTATCTTGCATATTACCTCCACTTGGTTTTAAATTTCCTTTCCCTGTGGGTCAGTGAGCCTCCATAGAGAAGCAGTTCTTTTTTCTAGCTGAAAAGATACTTCCACATCTCAGAAGGAGAAAGCTGAGCAAAAGTCCTGCCTGGTATTATACATCATATTATGGAGTAGCTGAGTTTCCTTTTATTTTTTTCTGGTAGTTTCTGCTCTTTGTTTCTTCTTTCCATTTATATCAATGTGAAGGACACATATATCTCCATCCTTGTTTCCACAGCCATGAAGAAATATGCCAGAGCCAAAAAACAAAGGTAAAAGATTTATAGACCCCGTGAGATCCCAATTAATAGAAACCGTGGGGACTACCACAACCTTCTGCTTCTGAGCCCTCTAAACATGCAGCCGTACCTTCCCATAAAGCAGAGCAGGTTGACACTAGAAATAAAATATCTGCACTGGCACTCAGAAAATGCTTTATATGCATTCCCAAGCCATACTCTGTGTTTAAACTCTAGCTTTTTAGAATAATTTCAGCTTTAGAATTTAACATTTTTACTGCCTTTTTCTCCAAATAATCAATATTGATTTTACTGTATCTGTTATAATCCTGACATTAAGATTTATTTTCTCACTTTGCTCCATGTGAGCTTGTAGTTTATAGCAGGAACATTTATTCTATTCTTTCAGGAAAGCTCATGGGATAATTTGCCCCACTGGCAAATCATTTAGTTTATATTGTATTGAAAAATAATAATTGGCTTTGCCCCCTCATCAAGTTTGAACAGCTTTATTATTATTAAGTTTGCTGGTACACTGTGATAGTATCTTTGCAGGCTTGGAACTGTTAGGGACTTAGAAACCCAAATCCATTTAGGTAAGAATCTTCAAAGGTTCCTAGTTTTCTTGGAACTCTGTTTGCTGCGAATAGTACAAAGCACACAGATGATCCACTTCTCAGACCCAGTTTCTACCATAGCCTTTGGCATATGCTTTTTCAGATGCAAGGAGCTCACGATGGGCCCAGATATAAGATACTTTGAGTATCACAAGAAATGTGCAAGAGAGTGGCTAAGGAAATAAGAGCCTTTAAAAACCCATCTCTTATGCTGCAGTTCCCCTTGATCTGTGGTCTTGTTTTCTGCAGCTTCAATTACCCATGATCAACTGTGGTCTGAAAATCTTAATTAAAAAATTCCATAAAGAAATAATTCCCAATCATTAAATTGAGCAGCAGGATGGAATCCCTTGCCATACCACTCAGGATGTGAATCATTCTTTGTCCAGCGTATCCACACTGTATGTGATACTTGCCATTAGTCACCTAGTAGCTGTATTGGTAATCAAATTCTCACAGTATTGCTGTGCTTATGTTCAAGTAACCCTTGTATTACTTAATAGTGGCCCCAAAACACAAGAGTAGTAATCTGGCAGTCTTATTATAAGTACATTTTCATAAGTGTTATATTTCACTATTAGTGTTAATAATCTCTTACTGTGCCTAACTTACAATTTAAATTTATTACAGGTATGTGTGTACAGAAAAAAGTATAGCATATATAGAGTTCAGGATTATCCATGGTTTCAGGCATCAACTGGGAATTTGGGAATGTATGCCCATAGATAAGGGGGGACTACAGTATTTATATATTCACTATGACTCATGCAGTGGAATATTTGACAGGTAGTCTGACTTCACAGAAAACTGCAAGATGTAGTGGAAAGAGCATAAAATATAAAGCCAAAAAGTTTGGGGTTTACCCTTTACCAGCTGTATGACCCTAAATAAATTACCTAAACTTTCCGAGTCTCAAAATCCTGCCTTAGCAGGAATACTAATAAAGGAATAGACTACATTGTTTTTTGGTATTTTATGATATCATATATAGTGATTAAAAATGTAAAGTTATACATAAATATGTGTTTATACAATGTCACAGTATAGAAATACATGCAAAGTATCCTAGGGGAAGAGTTGCGTGGGATTCACCTACTCATTCATTCATTCATGGGTGAAATATTTATGAAGCACCTGTGTCAGGCTCTGTCCTAGGTGCTAGAGTTCCCAGAGAGGCTAAAACACAGGATTCTTCCTCTCACGGATCTTACAGGGAATTGTAATAAGCAGACAATGATCTGATAGTCCCCAAAACAAGTGTCAGGTGACAGCTATGATACAAAGCCCATACTAGCAACAGAACCCTAGGGGTGGCACTGGGGAAGGAAGAGAAAGTAGATAATTACTAAGATTGAGGAAAAAGTAATCTAGGTTGAGGGAGCTGTGCGTGCAGCCTATGCAACAGCCCTGAGTCTGGAAGGTGCTCAAATAGCACAAGAAACTGAAGACAAGTCAATGTCCCTGAAGAAGGAGGACATGCTGTGCAGTGTCCAGCACAGAGGCAGAAGACAGCTTTGGAAGCTGACAGAGACAACATGGTAAAACAACAACACTTGTGTTCAGGTTTGTGGATCATTTGTATTTTCATCTTTATAACTTCTTTGTATTAAAGAAAAAAATAAAGAAATACAAACTAGGAGGTAGAGATGGAAATGAGAACGCATGAAGCAAAAAGAGTGGCCAATAAAGCTGAGAGCAAAACATGAAGGTTTGGGGCTACAGAAAAAGGTCAGAGCCATGGCTAAGAAGGCAGGCTTGTGCTTGCATCTTATATAAACATCCAGTGCATATCATGGGGCAGACATGAGATTGGCAGGTGCCAGGATGCGCTGGGGTCACAAATGGACACATTAAATTTGCCAAGACGGGAGAGCAAAAGAATGGAAATAAATACAAGCATGATGTGTGGAAATCATACTAGGCTGGGTATATGTGCTTATTCCATATAAAAAGGGGGAAATTCTGGTGTTTCCTAGAATTATATCATTCTATGATCTACTAATCTCATCTCCAAAGAAATCTTACATGTTGGCAAGTATAGCTCTCTGTTATAAGGGATCCACTAATTCCCCTGTTGTCCGTAGCTGAATGGGAAGCTACATAAGGCCTGTCTGTCCCAGAGCTATCCTGTTGTGAGTGATCTCAGTTCTGGAGGAATCTTCAGTGGAGGCTTAGGGGAAGTTATCACAGCTCATGGACACTCTGCTCTGGCTGACCTGCCAGGAGACGGAACGTCTGACCCTGACACTCAATTAGCAGAACAGACGGTGTATAACATATGCTTGACACTGATATGATTTAACGTTAATAACTGGTTTTCAAATATTTATTACAATGGCTGTTTTAATAAATATTTCATGAGCACTATTTTTTTCCAAAAACCCTCTGTTGCCAGCTTTGCTGCCTTAATTTGCCTTAATGAGGATTTTTTTAAAATGCAGTGATAAATTACTTCCCTGCCCATGTACAGCAGGCAAGGAGGGCTCTTCTAGAATATCCGTCATCTGGAGCCATCAACCCAGGAAGGGATGAGGAAGCAGCATAAAAAGCCCCAAAAGAGGGACAGACAGCTGCTCTGGGCTTATCAGCCCACCAGAGATGAAGCATGTCTGTAAGAAAGGGCATGAAACCCTTGGACAAGCTACTGGAGAGCATAGGATCTTCCCAGGAAATCATGATAAACATCCTAGCAAAGGGAGAATCCCAGCCCAGTCTACCTGAGGGGAAGAGGAGAATAGAGCCATTCTGAGATGTTGCACTCAAAGTAACACTTCATAAAGAGCCAAGCAGGGAGGGAAAAACCAGGAGGGGTTCTCTGCCTGCTTTCCTGCTTCCCCACCACTGTGGATTCCAAGGACCTTCTGTAGTCACCAGCACAGGCAGAGTTTACCTGGGGCTGCTGCCTCTGCCTCCACCCAAGTACCCACTCGTGGGATTGTCTTGCCCCACTTCCTGAACCACTCGTGAATATTTCTGAAATTAGGACACTTCACGATCTATGCGCACATTCCATGGGGAAGTGCATCTTGTTTTCCCTAGAAAGTTACTTTTAAAACAAGGCTGCATCTTTTCACTGAAGATGTCTAAGAATGAAAAGATACAGTGCATCCACAATTGCATGCTTCCCTAGCCACAACTCTAGCATCCAGTTCCTGCTGCCTGATCACCCAATAGCGCCTAATGGCTTCTCATAGCCACTGCTTACTGGGCACCCACTTCACCAATGTAGCAAAGTCTCCCCTTCCCATGCCTCTGGCCATGCCACATACCCATGAATGAAATCTTTCCAGAGTCCCCTTTCCTTGGTGCTGGATGATTACCTTTCCTGATTGGACTTGAATCCAGCCTGACATACTCCACCTACCAACTGAGAGGCATTGTTGCCCCGTGTCGATAAGTTCCCATTCCTTCTTAGATGGGGAGACTGTCCCTTCTGCCTGCCTAGAGCATAAGTGTTCCCCTGAATGACAGGCAATCCAATTGAAACCCCTCTGGAATTGTGCTTGTCTCTTGCAGCTGTGTCTCTGGAGGCTACCTCTAGAGTTCATTCATTCCTCTGGACCCTGTTTCATTCCAGGGTTTCAGTCTTCTGCTCAATTCCAGCATTTTACCACTCAGCTCTTGTTACCTTACCAGACCTTAAATGCTCTGTGTTAACTGTGTTCAGAGTCATTGCTTCCTGGTGATTATGTTCACTGCAGAGTTCCAGGAAACTCTATCCATGATGTATGTTACCTGAATAGAAGCCAATGGAGTTGTGCAGTATTCAACCTGTGTTGCTGAGCATGGTAACCCTGCTCTTCAGCTTTCCCAGTTTACCAAAGTTGCAAAAACCTTGGCTTTCATAAATACTCAAAGAGGTCCTAATGCTAAACAGAGGAAGCAATTAAACAGGAAAAGCATTATATATACACTTATTATGTTCTGTGCCATACACCATGGATACAAAAAGAACGAAGATGTAGTTGAGACAAACACATAATTATATACATAGTTATTTGAATTCCACAATGTTGGCATGCTCAGTGGGCTATGAGTTAGGGACACCTTGCCAAGTCTATAAAGGTAATAAGGGAGGCTTACAACAGGGCATACCTGAACTAAATCTCAAATTGACTAGAATTAGCCATGTGACTAAAGATGTAGATTAAAAGTGAAGGTAAGTCACTGCAGAAAAAGAGCACATTAATACAGGCATCTGCCTGTCCCCCTAATCCCTTCCCAGTGATTAACTGAATATCTGTGTAGTTCAGTGTAGATGGAATTAAAAATGCCAGGGGGAAGCTGGAGAGTTACTAGCCATATCACAGAGGGGCTCATTTACCTTGCTAAGTAACTTCCCCTCGACTGGGAATGTGACTCAGTGGTAGGGTGCTTGCCTAGGATTCACAGGACCCTGGATTCAATCCTCAGCTCTGTGAAATAAATTTAAAGAAAGGAAGAAGGAGTTGTATCCTG
Source organism: Marmota marmota marmota (assembly GCF_001458135.2). NCBI lineage: Eukaryota > Metazoa > Chordata > Mammalia > Rodentia > Sciuridae > Marmota > Marmota marmota. The sequence continues at coordinate 7,944,017 of NW_026000243.1, read as the reverse complement.
CAGTAAATGGGGAACCATTGAAGAGTTTTTAAATGAGAAATATGATTAGATTTGTGTGTTGAATCACCTATCACTCTAGTAGCTCTGAAAAGAAGAGATTTGAGCAGGACAGAATAAAGCAGAAAGCTCAACCAATTGTCAATAACACAGTAATTTTATATATAGAAGATGCTAAAGCTCTTAACTAATAGTAACATAGCCAATATTTATTGAGTGCTAGTTATGTGCCAGAGACTATTCTAAGTCCTTAAATGTATATACTCAATTTATACCAACACCTTTATCATAAGGCACTACGAAGATTTCTATTTTACAGAAAGGAAGGTGAGCTATAGGGAGATGAACTTGCCCAAAGCTACACAGCCAAAAGAGCTGCAGGATTGAAGCCCAGGGGAAAGATTCTAGAGTGATTTAAGAAACCTACCAGGATGATTGCCCAGGGTTAGGATCAGGATTAGGAAGGAGTAACCAAGTGTCTTTCCTTAGTGTCCAGCAGCCGTCACAAGGGGATGAGATTGCTGATAATTTAGGAAAAAAGTTTAAAGCCAAGGGAGACTAAGATCATGAATGTAGCTTGCAGTCTCAGCCTAAAACATCTGTGGAACATCAAGGTATAATGATTCTAAGCAAAAGCTCAAGGTAGAGACCTATGTCCAGGAGACTTCCAGATATAACTGGGAGCTGCCACAGTCAGAGAAGTCTGTTTAAATGCTCAGCATACCTATATCCTGCCTGTCCCTGGCCTATGGATTCCTGGCTTTCAGAATTGATAGAAGGCAACTAAAACATAAAGGAAGAAAATATGCTGTTGTAAATAACAGAATTTTCCAGGTTCCTGGGCTACAGCTGTGCAGTCACTCAGCAGCTGTGGCTATCCCCAGGCTGACCCCCTCACTGACTCCTCTCTGAGTCATTTTATGATCCTTTCTCCTTTGACAGCAACCGCAGGAGTGAATAGTGCTCCTACGATGTGCTCAGAAGAGCCAGTAGCAAAGAGACTGGGCTCTGCTGAATGACAGCCTCCCATTTTTTTTCAGGAACAATTGAATAAGCTTCTTCAACAAAATCTGATGGGAATATGATGTGTCAAGAGTTTTGTAATGTTTTGAACAACCAATAAAAAAAAAAGAAAAAAAATAATTAAAAAAAATCTGATGGAATAAACTAGCAGAAAGGTTGAGTGAGGTGAGCATGACCCCCCCAGCAGCAGAGAACCCATTTCTTGTCCCTGCTCTGGCTGTGTCACCATAGCGCAGGACAAAGGATGTTTAGAAAGCCAGCACAGACGACAACCAGAGCCTTGATTAAAGGTTGCACAGGGAAACCCTGCTGGGTCAATGGCCTCTGCTGATAAATTTAATACGTTTCTTAGTTTGCCAGCAATGTATGATTGCTATTTTTGATTCTGACAAACCTAAAGGAGGAAGAGTCCATGTAAACTGTGGGCATTTGGAACAGAATCACGTACTGATGGGGGTTTGCAGTAAGACTCCAGCAATGTCCTTCCAGAAGACCATGGGCCTCCTGGCTAAGTCCTTAGGAGCAGTGGGTGTGGACTGAGAAGCCAGTGCATCAAGAGGGAACCCAGATGACAGCCAGCATTTTAAAGATTGGCAGAGGAAAAGACACTCAAAAGGAATAGTCCAAAAAGGATGGATCAAGTCAGCTATGATGTCAGAGAGGAAGGAAGCTGCATGGGATGCAGCAAACCTGGCCTGAGTGTGCAACAACGAAGAGGTTGCTGGTGACCTTACCAGAGAAGTACTGGCCGGACTGCAGGGCCATGAGGAGACACTGTTAAATCTGGATAAAAAGAATCAGAAAGAATTACTACATCTGCTGAAGAGAGGCAACGTTCAAGAAGGATGATTTGGTTAGAACATATTAGTGAGAACATATTACTTTCCTAGGACTGCTGTAACAAATTCCCATAAACTTTCAACTTTCAACAGAAAGGTATTCTCCCAGAGTTCTTGAGCCACATGTCCAAAATCAAGATGTTAGCAAGATCAAGCTCCCTCTGTAGGTTCCAGGGGGAAAATCTGTTCCCTGCCTCTTTCTACTCCTGGTGGCTAGAGCATTCTCTGACTTGTGACTTCATGGTTCCAATGTCTCTCTCTTTACTTTCTCTGTGCATCTGTCTGGAACTCCCTCTGCTTCTCTCTAGAAGGTCACTTATGATTGAATTTAGGACCCACTTTGATAATCCAGGACAAGGTTCCTCTTTCAAACAAATTAACTTAAATGCATCCTTTGCCATCTAAGGTTATATCCACTCTTTTAACATACAAAGTAATGGTCACAAGTTCCAGCGATTAGTAAGTGCATATATCTTTGGAAGCTCATTTTTTCAGCCTTCCACAGGGAGACAGAATACTTCCAGGCAGAGGAGAGGAAATCAAAGGAAAGAAATCATTAAAGAAATCAGGAGAGACAAAATATCAGACAGCAAAATTCTGAAAAGTTGGGAAACTCAGAAGCAGCCAACTCCCTCTTAAAAGGTTGATAGGTGGTGTTAAGTTTGAAAAGCATGAATCTTTATTGTTGCTGAGTTAAATATGCAATTTCCATGGTTGACCCAGGATAGCAGAAGGCACTGTGCATTATTAACTCAGGACTTTGCTAGTTGATGGGTGTCCTGTGTTGCATTTGATAAGTGTCCCCTTGCTAGGGAAGAGAACAACATAGTTGGGATTGCTGGAGCAGGCCCACTCTCATCTGTGTAGCAGCATAGGCCAGCTTGCCAGCCTTACCAGTTGTCACCTACATTATCACTGAGGAGACAGACAAGAGACAGTGAAAGTGGGATATGCAGGTTTTGGTGGGGGAAGGGGTATTCCCTGGGAGAAAGAACTGAAGGCAGGAGCCAAGATGGTCAGATGTGGAGGGGACAAACCCAAATCAGGGCCACAGAAGTCCTCACCGGGTGGCTAGTGAAGGGGAGGAGAATTGCTGGTGGCACCCCTACCTGTGGCTTTACATTCTGCTAATTATTGCATTCACAGATAGTAAGTTTCCTAAATTATTATGGACTCCACTTACAAGGTCTGTGTTCCTGGGTAGCTCACTCCACCTCTCTTGGCCTCAATTTCTTCACCATAAAATGGCAGTGGAAAAAAAAATAAACCTACCTACTTCAAAGTGTTGCTCTGACAATAAATGGAGTGACTTATACAAAGACTAAGGAACATAGAGGCTTTGGATGGATGAGAGTTTTTACCTGTTATTACTTGTATCTGAGACTGGGAGCCACAGTATGATTTATAAACAGATTTGCACCACATAGTGGTTTTGGCTCCATATACAACAGTGGTCCCAGCTGTAACCTAAGCATGTGGTCAGCTATACCATCTAGGTTTGTGTAAGTATACTCTATGACATTTGAACAACAAAATTGCCCAAAGATTCATTTTTTGAAATGTGTCCCATCATTAAGCTACATGACTGACTGCACTGTAGAAACCATAGTGAGCCCCTCTCTCCTCTTCAGATTTCATATTTTCCACTCTCCCCAGAAAACCTTGTTCTTTAGGTTACTAGGAAATGGGCCTCATCCTCTATTCTTCCCAACTCCACCAGGGGAATTTTGTTCCCCACAAATGTGAAGGCAGACCTACAGCATCCCATAGTTCCTGAGGCTACCTGTCCCTTATCTTCAAGTCAGAAGATTCTGATTGCTTTCCTGATGGCAGCCCTTTCTTGCCTGCTTCTCTGCAGCCCAGGTAACCATATAGCAATTGGTTCCAGATGCTGGACAATTTGCATAGTCCTGCTCAGCATGAAAAAGATTTCCCTCAGGCTTTACCTCTGGAAAAGCTGGTGTTTTCAAGCCTACCAGCCATCACCAACACTTAGCTGGAAACTCTGGGGCCTTTAATCATCTTTGTCCAAACAGCAGAAGAACAGCAAGGAGCAGAGATAAAACTCCTGCTGGTTAAATCTGGGGAAGTCATATGCAATCCCTCACCTGCTGAGCTCAGGTGGAAGCTCCCAAGAAGCATTGTTCTTTTGTCTGTCTGGGAGCTTCCTCTCCAGGAGGTTAGGGAGAAGTCACCAGATGAATCAAGTGAATTCCAGCTGAAGCAGGACCTGGGGGATATAAAAAGTCATCCAAGGTGTAAGTTTAATGTGCCTGTTGTCAGAAGCAATGCTCCTACAGTAGTGTGGAGCCAGAGATGGCAACTGAAAAGTTATGTTTATTGTCTTGTTGCTGAAAGTGTGATCTAAGGATCAGCACAGTCAACAGCACCTGAGGGCTATAGAAATGCAAACACTCAAGTCCCACCACAGACAAGCTGCATCAGAATTGAACCGTTTTAACAATCAAGATTCCTGAGTGTTCCTTATGTACAGTAGTCTCCAAAGCATTGACTTATGCAACACACACAAATAACCTATCTTCTTTCCCACCCCAAAATATCTCTTTCCATTAAGTACTGCTGAAGATGCCTAGAATTTATACATTAATCGCTCCTCAATTAAGATCGGAACTTTTTAAAAAGAGGTTGTAATAAAGTCATTATTGCAACAGGGTCCTACTTCTTCTGCAGGCCTCCTGAGAGCAATCAGGTTATATCTTCCTTAAAGCCTTTGTTTCTCATCCACAGGGCATTTTTGAATAATCTACCACAGCAGACCTCACAAACAATGTTTATTACAAGCCCTTGTGTTTGTTTCCTTAATCACCAGTGATGTGAACCAACCCAGAGGCACATTGAAGCAGTGATGGTAGGAAAATATCATTAACATGTCAAAACGCCTGTGCCTGCTTCTTGTGCTGCATGACAATCACTAGGCATGGCTGATGGCCTCCCAAAGATGACAGTGTAGTCTTTAGTTTCAATATTCAAGGCATTAAACACAATCTTAGATTCTTAAATAACTCCTTATGGGATGTCTAGTTTTTATCTTTTCAACCCCATACCCAGCACAGAGTTGGTTCTAAAGTTCTCCGGGTAATTGAAAACCACTACTTGCTCTGAATGACTACTGTGTGCCTGGCATTGAGTTGGGGGTCCTCCCGCCTCCACACACCTCACTCTCTCATTTTCTCTTTCTAACCGTATCTCCACCTATATATCTACCTACCAGTCCCCACAGGGACATGTTTCTCACCACCATCCTACTGAGCAGGGATCATGTTCCCTTCCCCAATGTCATGCAGGAGGCATGGAACTGAGGAGATACTTTGGCTCCAAAGTTCACACTTCTCTCTAGGTGAAGAGCTGAATGGATCAATGGTAAATGGATGGTGAGAGATCATGTTAGGATTCTAGCAACTGACATTGGCAGATTCAGGGCTCTGAGGAAAGGATAGCAGGCTCTGAATGGCAGTTTAAAAAAAAAAGTGAGAAAAAAAGCAAATAAATAAAACACAGGAAGAGAAAGGAGATTTGCTTTTAAAGGTGTCACCTCAACATATATCTGAGGATAAAGGCTCTTTTTTTATGGCCCACAAGAGAGAGCAACAGCTGCTGTTATCACCTGAGCCAAGCTTCTGTTATGCTCGAATTCGGGACCCCCAAAAGACCACCAGAGACCAAGATACATGTAAGCAGCAAAGAGGTGTTTATTGCGAGCTAGCTCGGTCCTCTGTGTACACACAGCAACTGGTGACGCTGAGAGGCCCCGAGCCCAGGGTTTGCAGAAGTTTTATACACTCTTTGGGGAAGGCAGGGACTTCACATACATCATAGCATCTCTTAGCAAATCATCACACACCGGGGGGAAATCATAAAACAACTCTAAAACATGATTAGCACATTCACTGGCGGGAACAAGTTGGGTGATTGGTTAGTACAAAAGGGGGATTCATTTGAACTGATTGGTTTAAGCCACGAGGGGAGTATGTGCTGAACTACATGGTTTCCCAACATATTATCAACCACCAGAAACTACTGGGAGGGTCATCTGGCATCCCAGATATTTTCTCTGTTTCATGCTGATTGGTGGTTGCTAGGGGGTTTCTATGGGTTCTCACCTAGCCTGACTGAGTCAGGGACACCTGGTGAAGCAGATCTCTCCATTATTTGTAGATAAACAACTCAGCAGGGTGGGTACGTGCCTAGGAGTGCTCTGTGGGTCTTTCCAAGGACAAGGGTCACGCCCCCTTCCTTGGACAGGCTTTGCTCTGAGGTAGAGGCTGGTTTCTCATTCTATGGGCTGGGTCACACTCCAGTCTGAAGGTTTTCCCTGATGCCCTTTAACATAAATTTCATTGGACACAGGAAAACATAAGCAGATTAAGATTCAGCACAGGTTCCTAAGCAAATGCCCAATTTCTTCAGGGGGATTCAAGCTATGGAAATGAAAAACAAAAGCAAAGATCAAAAAACAGTTTCAGTAAGTGTCAAGGTGAAAACCATGATTCACACAGATCACCCATCACCAGCTTTTCCTCCCATGGCTTGAGAAGTCCAGAATGCCCCATGGTACATGATTATGAGCTCCTCTTTTGGTGGTTCCCCCCTCTTGCCTTCATCTCTTTTGGTCTGAGCTGACACCAGAGACAATTAGGGACTGTATAATCACTGCTTCTGGGGCTGAGTTTCTACATATTCTCCTCAAAAGGGACTGATTACCATATTAAGCATCTTTCACTTGACAAAAATCAGTGAGAATGTTTCCTCCATTTTCCCCTGAACACAGACAAAAGTGTCAAAAGGAAGAGGCAATGGGAGCCACCGAAAAGGACTAAATCGTCAAAAACTTCTCTTTATCTTTCATAGCATTTGTTTCCTTTGATGTTGAAATCTCCTTTCTCTTCTTGTGTTTTATTTATTTGCTTTTTATTTTTTATTTTTTTTACTCTTTTTTTTTAACTGCCATTCAGAGAGCCGCCATCCTTTCCACAGAGCCCTGAACCTGCCAACGTCAATTGGAAAGGTCATCCCAGCTCTGGCAGTTTGAATCATCACATAGTTGTGCCTCCAGAGGCTGACCTGCCCATCAGCCCAAATCTAGCCAATGGGACCCAAAGATCTCACTCATGATTGACAGCAGACTTGAGAACATCAGGTCTTGTTCTTCATTTTTCTGATAAACAATCTAGAAAAGGAAAGCAACCCACAGAAGCCAACTTTGCAACAAGCCCTGCAGTGCTCTCTGACTTTAAGGAAGGTGAAGTGGAGATTTGGATCAATTATCTAAATAATTCAAACCCCAAACACCGATTCCCCTAGAAACACTCAAATAATTGAAGCCAAGGGGGCTTTAGGGGTGATCTATGTCAATAACGTCCTTCATCTACTACATTGCTTTCTCTACCTAACCCAGAACGATGTCAGCAAGGCTACTGGGTGTGGGGATAATGGGAGTAATTTATCAAGTGTTTGCTATGTGCAGGCAGTGCTGGAGGGGCTTTGCATACATTATATCATTTAAGTACATTCGCACTTAGTGACTGAGACACATTCTGCCAAATGCATCATTAGGCAATTTCATCATTGTGCAAACATCATAGAGTGCGCTTACACAGACCTAGATAGTATAGGTCAATCACTTGACATGGTCTCTTGATGCAATCAAGAGAAACGGTAAACACGAGATGCTGCTGGCATCAAATGAAATACTGTTTTACAGTAAACTTTCTTTTTATAAGTAGAAGGAGTACACACCAAAATAAGAACTTAGAGGTATAGTAAACACACTAACAAGTTACATAATTATTTGTTATTATTATCAAGCATTCTGTACTATACATAATTGCATGTGCTCTACTTTATACAACAGTGAAGTAGGTTCATTTACACCAACATCACCACAAACACACGAGTCAAATGTGGAACTGAGATGCTGTATTATGATAGCCATGATGTCACTCTCTGATAGGCATTTTTCAGCTTCATTTTAATCTTAAGGAACCATCATATTGTGTCCCATTGTTGACTGAAATGTCATCAAGAGTCATATAACAATACACACCCACTAAGACCTGAGCGTTCATCTGCCCAATTTGAGAGTAGCAATATATTCAAAATATCCCAGTCCAAACGTTATAAATAAAGGAATTAAAATTTTAACTCTTTTATATGACATAAAAGGAAATCCAGTTGATAAAACAGCAACATTTCCTAAAAACAAACAAACAGACAAACAACCAGCCTTGTCTCTCAACTCCTGCTCTCTCCAGCCCCGCAGCTACCTTGGGACTTGTCTCTTACCCCCTACCCCATCTCCCAACACTCCTTTGAGAGCCCCTGCCATGAGGCTCTGGTCTTTTGTTCCTTTCTCTGCTACCTCCCACCTCTCTAGTCACATCTCTCTTTGCTCATTCCCTTGATTTTACATCACAGAAACCGCAGAACTAGCTGTCAAAGGCTGAATTCTCATTAGGATGAAGGAGGAACAAGGCTGTGCAGACTGCAGACAAAGACAAAATTTTCTTCAGTGGGTTGGGGCTGAAAGGAAGAGGAAAGACTGGGAACACTCGTGTGGTAACAGAATTTGTACCTGTCTCACCAGCTGTGTGACAAGTTTGAGAAGATATTATCTCTATTCCATGGTGAGAAATCTGAAGCCCAGAGGAATCACCTGAGGTCACAGACCTAACAAGTGATAAGAATTAGAGACAAAATTTGTATGACAACAAAGCCCACCATTTTCCCATGAACCACAAACCTCCCGTGGAAGAGAGAAAATGGGTAAGAGATGATAGCAATAAAAGCAATAAGATTCTTAGGACCTATTTCTCATCGACCTTCAGTGAAGCAGATGTATTACAGGTGGAAGATGTAACCAAAGAACACTACTACAGCTCACTCCCAGTTGGCTTGCTATCCACAAATATCCTTTCAACCTTTACCCAACACTAGCACAGTTAGTGCTTCCTGACAACTTATAGGTGTGGTTTGGCTTCTCCCACTACAAACAAATCTGTTCATTCAACAAATATTAGTTAAGCCCCTACCATGTTAGAAATCATGTGAGGAAGTCAGGCAAATAGAAATGTAATATGATTCTTGCCCTGAAAGGCAAGGGTCAGAGATGAGTTGAGGACACTGGCATTTAAACAGTTAGGACAGTTTGAAGGGGTAACAGAAAATAAATGCAGGTAACACTTAACTGTCACTGAATTGGTTAGGTAGCTAGACAGTGGACGAGCATGGAAAAAGCAATGAGAGGAGACTGAAAACCACAGGGAGCCTTATCTGACAGATAAGTACCTGGAAGATGAAGGCCTGATATGATAAAACATCCCCCATCCATAATTATATCCCCTTAAGAAAAATAATTGTTTCAAGATAATGTCACACCCTACCAGGTGGCCTTGGCCCTGTCTCTTCACTGAATCTCTCACAATCCCCAAAGACCCTGGCAACTGAAATATCAAGACCCTCACAAAGCAAGCTTGCTAAGGGTTATACAAAAGGTAACAAACTAATTAAGGGGGCAAGAAATTGAGAGAAAACAGGGTGACTCAATTTCCTTAAAATTTCTAACACTGTGAACATCACACCATCCTCTCTCGGGGGCTGTCCATGCAGTTCCTAGGTTGTCAGTCAAAAGTCAAAAGGTGGACCTGGAAACTTCCCTGGGGCCCCCAGGAAAACTGGAGGGCAGGAGGGGCACACTGTCTCTCCTCTCTGAAAGGACCCACTCCCATGGGAGTGTCCCCCTTTCCCCTTTTCTATCCCTCTAATAAATTCATACCTGTGTCTCTGAGTGACATGTCTCAAATCTTTCTGGTGTGATGGCAAGAGTCAGGGTGAAGGTGGTAGGGGGCACTCCGTCCTTCCTCAATTTCATGTTAGGCCTCTGCTCTGTAACAAATTGATCAAAAAGACTTCATCAGATTCATAGTATTTGACACCTATGCTTAGAGATGTTATCCTTCAACCTTTTTAATGTTTTCTCTTAACTTTTTAGGTTATCTTGAAATCTGTCCTCAATTTTCCTACTTTATTAGTATAGTTTATCCATCAATAAAGAAATTGTTGCTCAGGGCCCAAAGTCATATCCTCCCGTGACCCCCAGATAATTTAATTCTATTATTGCTGGCATAGTTTAGTAAATATTTTTGAGCACCTATTGGGATATCATCATGAACAAATAAAGACATAGCCTCTGGCCTCATGGACTTAAAGTCTACTGGAAGAGATGAATACTAATCAAACATTTGTGAAATGTGCTTAACATTTCATAAATAAGGAGGCAAATCTACTGTGCTTTGACATCATTGAAAAGATGGAGTGACCCAGGGGTGGAGAGGAAGCCAGACAAAGATTTCTCAAAGAATCAATGCTTGAGTCTGTATCAGAGGGGTAGAGAAGATCATGACTTGTGGAGGAAACAAAGAGCCAGGTGGAAGCAGCAAAAGCAAACCAAAGAGTCTCCACAAACAGCAGTGAGCCTGACATGGGAGAAAGTGGGGAAAGCAAGGGCAAAAGGAAGCATAAGGAGCAAGCATAGGAGTCAGACCACACAGGCCTGAGAGCAGGTTAAATGCATTTGTCTTTATCTGATGAGCAAGGTGAAGACTTTTTCGCCTTGGTATGGCAACACCAGACCTGGAACTTTAAAAAGATCACTTGGAATTTGACTCGGAGAAAAAACTTGCAGAATGGCAAGAGTGAAAGTGTAAGACAAGAGACTCTTGCAGTAGTCCAAGGGACCTGGAAATTGTGAAAAGAACAACAGGCTTGGAATTAAATATTGTAGCTCCAGTTCTACAGTCTTCCCCAGACTAGGCAGGGAAACCTGAGCAGAAGAGCAACCTTTGTTAGAGTTTCCCAGTCTACAAAACTGGGGAAGATACTTTCTACCTTCTTCCCAGTGTGCTTTTGAAGACCAAATTAAATAATGGAAATGAAAATACAAAATGTATCGTAAAAAAACCGAATAGCAGTGAAGCAATGAAAATGTACTTAATGGGTATCTACTGCCCTTAAGTCTGAGCATTCAAAGATATGAGCCCATTCAAAAGAAATAAAGCCTAAAAAATTCCTGCAATTGTTTCAAAATCTGAAGGAGAAATTTGGAAGGAGTATTGCACAAGGGAGAGAGAAAAGAAAGAGAAAGATATCAGAGAGAAGGGGCTAAAAGAGAAAAGAGAAAGAGGGAGAGAGAAAAGGAATGGTAGAACAATTTTCATTTAGCAATTTTAAACCAAGAATGGGATTAAAAAAAAAAAGAATAAGATAAATATGTAAACATGGAGGAAATCAACAAAGGTTATGCCTATCCTCTGGGGCCCTTTCTTCCTCCAGCTCTGTTGCTCATGGGTATATTTATGAATAAGAAAGCCCCTTTGTAAAGAACTGTCTCCATTTACTGCCTAATTACTCAATTGATAACATTCTCTTGACCCCTGCCCTTTGCAAGAAAAGAAGCCAAGAAAAGAAAGACTCATTCTGAATTTTCAGAAATGCTGATTTCCAAAAACTACAGAAATAATTTCTTATGTTGCTCCTGTTCTAAAATTATATAGCCCCTTGTTGGGTTTTAAATGACTAGGTTTATCCTATTTTTTAAATTTTTTTTATTTTTTAGTTTTTTAGGTGGACACAATATCTTTTATTTTATTTTTATGTGGTGCTGAGAATCGAACCCAGTGCCTCACACATGCTAGGTGAGCCTGCATTGAGCCACATCCCCAGCCCAAGTTAATCCTATTATTCATCTAAATAAAAAAGTTTCTACTGAAACCCTTTTATGACAAGTGGGGTATCTTGAATTCACTAAGTACTTGGAATATGAAGCACACATTCCCCATCAAATTCCTGAGAAGGGCTTTCAGATTGCTGCAATTCTCCTGAATGTTACCTTTTGGTATCTCGCCACCAGCTCCTTCCCATCTTTTTCTCCTGTTGGCCCTTTCCCATTGATGGCTTTGTTCCTAGAACTTCTACTCCACACGGCGTGTCAAATGCTTCTGAGAGCGTAGAGAGATGGGCTTCTGCCTCCCAATGCCAAGCCCAGCCATGCCAACCGTACAGGAATCCAGGGCAACAGGGTGAACACCACCTGCCCTTGGACCCTTTTCCTTCCAGTCCCTATGCCGGCTTCCCCCAAGCTGTGGCAGTCTCTCTTGGAGAATGACCGAGTCACCTTGAAACAGAAACACATCAGTGTGTGAGTTCTGCAACAATGTGAATGAAATTATCCTGCCAGTCTGGCAGATAATTATCTTAATAAGAAATTTTCTTTGAAAACAGAGATTCTATGCACTACCTCTTGATCTCCAAACTTGAGCCAAGCAAACAGCTCCATCTCAAAATATGATCTTAGAATGAAATTAATATTGATTATGAGGGATAAAAAGTGCTGCATGGAAGACAGTAAAAATTCCTTCATATTAGGGGTGGGGAAATAAAATGAGAATAAAAATGAAGTATTAGCAAAGCACTATAAAATGACAATAAAGTCCAGTGTTGTTAAATCACTAAGTTAATTAATAGAAGATTCCGGGAGAATATATTAAGTCGCCACCAAATTGTTTGACCTGTTTTTAAAAATGTTCAACCAATTAAAAAATTGAGAAGATATTCAGAGAGGAACATGAGAGTAGAGTAAGAGATAGGAGGTAACAAAATAAGATCGAATTAAATTAAAATGACTCATATACTCATTCATCCACTAACTATATATTTCACATAAGCCCCCTATGTGCAAAAGTAAGTTGGGTACTACAGAAATAGGAACTGTCTTCAAAGTGCCTACAGACAATGCAGAGGAGACTGCCATAGGCATCATGATTCAACCAAAAAAAGTCACAAAGGGGGCCAAAAAGAAGAAAAACAATGCAGAGTTCTACCAGAGAAATCAGGAAATCACCAACCACTCACACAGCCCCTACATGATGGGGGAAGAAATGGGTGATTCCTATGTTATTTTGGGTTTGCTTGTTGATTGAAGTACAAAGCTGGGACCTGCTCCTCCACAGAGATAGGCAAAACATGGAAAAGGACCCAGCAACATCTAGCTGATTGGCTCCTCTGCGGTGATGCTCATTGGGCTATTTCCCTGCCCTTTCAGACCACGGAGCTGCTCATTGGGGGACTTTTTGGCTCCGCCCACATGACCCAGCCAATCGGCCTCAAGAGCAGGAGGATTGTGGGAGGTGGAGAGAAGCGTGTGTGGGAGAGAGAGGCTTGTGGAAAGCCGGTGGTGCCTGTCCATCTCCCAGAAAGAACACATGCTGCATACAGGACTCCAGAATGTAGGAAGCAAGTGATGGAGCTGAGCTGATATCCAGAATGAGGGACAAGTATAAGAGCAAAAAATGTGTTCCTGACTGTATTCTGACAGGGCTCTGTGAACTTGAGAGGGCAAACCACAGATGGTGGGATTCCTTGGAGGTATGTTATTCTTTGTTACTAGGGGGCATATATTACAGTAGTCAAGAATAGGAGTCCTGGAGGCAAACCATTTTCATTCATATCCTGACTCCACTACTAATTAACTGAGCACTCAGAAAACTTATTTACTCTTCCTCTGCCTCCCTTCATTACCTTTAAAATGGGAATAACCATGGGATTTTCTTCCTGGGGTTGTTGTAAACCTCGAATAAGTTATTGCATGTAATGCATTCAAAACATTTCACAGCATAAACACTCAATGATTACTTACTATAAAGTATTTGTATTTAAAAATTGAATTTTAATAAAGTCTTGAGTTACTATTTATAAATTTTTGAAATAATGAATTAGAACATTGGATCTCATCTCAGAAGCATATTGAGAGCACATAAGGGCGAGAACTTTCTGCTTGTGTGTTTGTTTGAGACAGGGTTTTGCTAAGTTGCCAGACTGGCCTCAAATTTGTGATCCTCCTGCCTCATCCTCTCAACTCACTGGGATTATAGGAATGTGCCACTGTGTCCAGCAAAGAGCAGGGGCTTAAAGGAAAAACTGATTTGGTTAGAACATGGAAGTCAGAAACTTATATAAAAGTCTATAGAGAAAGACTAAGAGCCCCGAGTTCCAAGAGCTCTCTTAGCTTTCTGTCACTATAATAAACACATGACATAATCCACTTAAAAAGATAAAAGGTTTATTTTGGCACAAAGTTTTGGAGGTTGTACTCCATGATCAGTTGGCCTCATTGCTTTGGGCCTGTGGTGAGGTAGGAGTATGTGATATAACCAAACTGCTTACCTCATGGTCAGGACACAAAAGAGGAAGGAGAAAGGACAGAGTCCCACAGTCCTCTTCAAGAGCACAACTTAAGTGAGCCAAAGACCTCCTACAAGGCTCTTCCTCTCAAAGGTTCCACCACCTCCTAATGGTTCACCCAGGAACCAAGGCTTTAATACATGGGCCTTTGAAGGACCTTTAAGATCCACACTGTAGCAGGAGTGCTTCTCTACTATGAGATTTAGAGTCTCCTTTCAAACTTAGTCTTAAAGGATCTAGCTTTTATTTTTATTATGGCATTTCATGCCAATGCCCCCAAAGAAATCTGAAAACCATGTCATTCCCTTGCATAAAATCCTGAAGTAATTTCCAATTGGAATAAATTACATGCTCCTAATCTCCCAGGCTAGCTTTCACTGAGATTTCTGGGTGTATATTAGCAAGACCTTGGCTTTCTGGTCAATTTATTGGCCTTGGCTTCTTTCTTTAAATCGGGTAAGGATTAATACTTGGAAAGTGGGCACAGACATATACACACACCCCTCCAGTGTCACACATTGAAGATGTAAAAGAGAATTATTGAGGAAAAAAACCTAAGAGTGAAAAAGTGACAACGTGCTCTCAGCCTCGATGCTTATCCACAGTGGTCCCTGTCTACGTTTGACATGGCCAGACAAACCCTGCAAAAAGGTTCTAGGTGAGGATTCTATGGCTTTGAATAAAATACAGGAGAACTGAGAAGAGGACAGTCAACAAAGTAACAGTGGGAACCTACTTTTCAAGTTAATGGTATTATTGGAAAAGAAAAAGGACTCTAGGGTTCAGCAGCTGTGAGCAGCCTGTGCTAACTCAGCCTCTTGCTGAGCCATCCAAATGGGGAGAGGACAACTCTCCAAGGCCTGAACTCCTCATCATCATATGTGTCATATATGCCCCAGGCTGTCCTTCATCTATTTTCATTCTTAATTGGCACCCATAAATTGTCCCCTTAATCACTGTCTCCAGTCTTATTTCCTACCAGAAACTCAGGTGTACATCTTTTCTTCTCTGTCTCACAATGTCTCCTACTCAGCATATCTCACACTGGGCATCCCTCTTTCCCCAAGTCCTTCTTTTCTACCTCATTTTCCAATCATACTCCATGGTTCTACCATCTCCTTTGATGGGCTCACCATCTATACCAGAAACCTGGCAGTCATCTTTGTCTCCTCCCTCCCACAAACTGTTCATAATTAGGCATTCCAAGCCAGACAAATTGTATTTTATTTCTTTAAATACCTTTTATTTTCTCCAGGTTTACAGTCAAACCTTAAACTCAGATATTCAACATTTTTTGTCTCTATCATTGTGAGGTCTCTTATCAAGTCCCCCATCTCCAACTCTTTGCTATTATTAGCTGCCTGAACTCCAAAGCTGAGCATGTCATTCTGTTCTCAAGTTTAAAACTCATTAAAGTTCTTCATTGTCTAAATTCTTAAAAATGACCTACAAGGATTTTAATGAAACTATTTATGGTCCTTCTTCCTTCACCATGTCATACTAACCTACCTTCACAGTGCTGAAAGCAGTGCACTCCTTTTTGCTCTTGGGCTTTGAACGTGGAATTCTCTTTCAGGGATGTTTTAGAGTCAGCTTGCCATCACCATCTATTCCCTTCCTCACTAAATTCCAACTCACCCTTTACAGTTCTGTGAGAGAAACATTGTGATCTTTTATTAAAGTGTTCAGGTATCTGTCAAAGGTTCATTTGTGCCAAAAGAGGACAGAGATAATTTGAAGATGGGTTCCCATCTTTGCCAAATCCTTGGTAAAGTTTTCTTACAACTCATTCCCTAGATCCTGTTTGCTACTTGTTGTGTTTTATTCCTGACACCAACTGTCAGAGAGTGCTATGGTTTGGATTTGTCCCCACAAATTTCATGTGTTAGAAATTTAATCCCCAAAGTATTATGTTAATAGTATTTGCAGGGAGAGTTTTGAGGAAGTAAGTACAGTTAGATGAGGTCATGAAGATAAGGCCCCCAAGTGACATCAGTGACTTTACAAAAAGAGGAAGAGAGACTTCAGGTAGCATACTTGCTCTGTCTTGTCATGTGATGTCTTCTACCTCATTATGATGTAGCAAGAAAGCCCTCATCAGATGACAGTGACTTCTAGCCTCCAGAACTTCACAAAATAAATTTCTTTTCTTTATAAATTACAGTCTTAGATGTTTTGTTACAGCTTCAGAAAACACTAAGATAAGGGGTAACAATATCATTTTTATAGTCATTACCATACCAATAAAATGTCCCAACTTCTAACCAAGAGACTGTACTTGACTATCCCAGAAACTTCCTGCTTCCTTAACTTACATCACTAAATCATCTTTGAGAGACACTGTATGTTTCACAGATTTGATAGGCAACAACTCCAATTACCCC
Organism: Marmota marmota marmota; assembly: GCF_001458135.2. Lineage (NCBI taxonomy): Eukaryota > Metazoa > Chordata > Mammalia > Rodentia > Sciuridae > Marmota > Marmota marmota. Next base: position 7,927,519 of record NW_026000243.1, on the reverse strand, counting down.
TGTCCTCTCTTAATCATCCCAGGCTAACAGTTAGGGGGAAATGACTAATTGCCTCAAAGAAAACTTTAGTGTTCTTTCATTCAGCACCAATTTTTTTTTTTTTTAAACATCTGAGTCTCCACACAACAAAAAAACTGACTTTTGTATTTGGGTCATTTGCTCCATTTCTCCACTACTGGGCCAGCCATGTATAAACTCTTTCTAGAAATGTGAAGTCTTAACAGGCTCCAGAACTGCAAAGAATTGCATTCAGTTCAAGTCAGAAAGCATCACTTGCCAGGCAAATAAAGATCAAATTTTGATTCTTAATATAATGGTTTCTTTTAATCAAAATTTCCAAAAATAAGACTCTCTTCATTCCCCCCAACCAAGAACTCCTACACTCACACAGTATCTGCTAATTTCTATTGTGAACCCCTACATTCAGGTGTTTGAGAATCTTCTCCTTACATCCATGTTCCGTGGATCCAATTGGCATTCTACTACCAGCTTCCCACTCTGCCTGGAAGATGATCTACCCACTGGAGGATGAAATGGGCCCAGCCTCAGGAGAAATGAATCAGAAAACACACCCATGGATTCCTGCAATTTGGTTCTCTGCCATCCACCCTCAGTGCTCTGCTTCCTAACTTACTCTCTGCTTATAATCCTTCCGTGGGTCCCTGCCCACAGTATAAAGCTAAGGCAAAAGGCCAGGCCTTCCACCCTTTCTCATCTGATTCCTGTCTATCCAGAGAGCCTCATCTATCTCAGGGAGGGGTCATAGTGCACTTCAGGGACACATCAGTCACAACCAGCTATTCAAGGAACACATTAATGGGATGTATAGCTTTCTATAGAACTCAACTAATAGGCCTTAAAAATTTTCCTCTGGAAAAAGTTCACTAGCAGATAAGATTCTTTAGCAAGGAATATTTATATCAGCACAGATATTTTGAGATAAGGGCAATATGGGTAACACTCAAGAGGGAACCAGACTGTATCTGAAACAAATGTGCTGAGCCACAGCAGGGATAGTCATCAGTTCCTTAGTGAAAGGAATGTGAAACATATTTCAAGATTTGCTGCATTCCCTTTGAGTTGTGCTGCATTGGAAAAAGAACTGTGGTTAGTTCTCATAAAGTATTGTGAGTCCTGTCACACTTAAATCCCTCTGTCACCTTTACAATGCTCCCTCTTGAGGAATCTCTTTGTGTCCATGGTTATAGATGAATATCTATCTGATCCCCAAGACAGACCATCCCTGAGGACAGGAATTGAGATTCTGGCATACAGCAAGGACAGGACCATTGTACCAGCCCTTCTGCATTGGTTTTCTCAGAAGAATCGGTGGTATCTATGTTGATCACATTTTGAAATGGCATTTGGTTGCAAGCCTCTTTCTCAGAAACTCCTCCCTCTGAGAGTAAATCCCGTGACTTCCAAGGACCTCAGGCTAACTGAAGCCTGATTCCTGCCTCCTTTTCTGACCTCAGACTAATCACTGTGCTCCTTGTGCCCTGTTCTCCTGACTAACATTGAGTCAACCATGACACTGCCAGGTAACTCCCTGTTAGGATGAGCACCTCTGTCACTGCTCACATGGCCAGATGCTACCCTGATGATTGGGGACCACTCTGGCTATCTAACCAAGTACAACCTGGCCTTCATTTTAGCTCTCTCTTGCCTGTTCAGCCAAACTTATGTTCAAGCACAAGGGGCAACCCAAGCCCCTCCCAGGCTTGAACTCTCCTCCATGGCCTTCCTGGGCAGGCTGAGTAGACGGTTTGGCTGAGGCATAAGTTACATGTAGGACAGTTATGGGAAATGGGGCTATAAAAGTAGATTGGGGTCAGCCTGGGGAAGACTTGGAATGGGAGAGAAAGAAGCATCCCTCCTCAGCTCTTGCAGCAGCATACCATTGTCTCAGCACAACACCAGATTTCATTTACTGGGTAGGGAGCAACTCCATTAAACTTCAAAGCATCACTTGAGAGAGGATTATTTTCTTACCAAGGTGACTGGAGGTATTTCAGTTCTAAGACTTTATGATCACATTGTCTCACAGGCAGCTTGACAACGTCTTATGTCTCTGACACTGGAGGGATTTATTCACTTGAAGCACGGAACTAAATCCTTGGCGGGCACTGTATGTAAAATCTGGCTTTATAAATAAACACTACTTTGCCCTCTGCCTCCCCTGCTTCTGAGAATCTGCAAGCCCCTACCATCTCTTAATGAAATAAGGCTGTGCTCCTACCTTGATGGAAAGTAGAAGTTATCCTTGCTGTGTTTTAGAGGTAGCATCCTCCATAGGATTGGAAGGATAATATTCCTATCTCTTTTCTCTTTCAAAGTTTGAAGAGTAGAATTATTCTACTTGGGGATCTCAAGGAAGAAATGAGAATCTTTTGTCCTAAACACCACCCCTGTGTGTTTACTGTCTCACAATTTCCCCCACAACATCCTTCTCCTCCCTAATCTAGCACAAGTACATATACTCAATGAAGATCTCATTGGGTCAAAAGAAAAGAGGTATCATCACCTAGCTCGCATTGAATCCTTATGATGACAGGAAGCTCACTGCTCCATGGAGAAGCCCATTCCATGGGGGACAGCTCTGTTTCTCACATGAAGCTACCCTCTGCCTCCCTGCAAATGTTGCCTTTGGGTTCCAGCCAGTACCTCTGTGTGTTATTCTTTCTCCACACAACAGCACCTCAAATATTTGAGGCCAGCTATCATAGCTACTTTTCATGATTTTCTTCTCCCATCTGAGCTAGGGGCAGACGTTGGCAAACAAACAACAAAAAAATACTGTTCTTGGTGGCTTGTAATATTTTTATTTCTTAAGGAAGAAACTTACATGAAGCAATATGTCACCCACTTACTGCCCTATTTTTTTTTAAGTTAGAATAAATGCTGTTTTTCACCACTGAATCTACCTCAATTAACTCTTTGTTGCTCAGGAAACCAGTGAATTTGGTTTTGCTCTGAAGCCTTTGCTCATCCTACTAGGAAATGTTGGTTTCTCTCTCCTCTGTTCCCATGATACTCTATTTAAATCATTGCATTGTTTTGTTTCAGTTTCTTTATGCCCAGCCCTGCCTCTCAAAGCCTTCAAAGTCTCAAGCACAACCCATATTTTAATCACAATGGTAATCCCCAGTGCCTAACAGAGTGCCTAGAACTTGGTAGCAACAAAATCAATGTTTGCTGCTGACTGAATGCTGTCTATACATCATAATAAAGAGGGTTGTCAAGATTTCTTCAATGCCTTAAACTATTGGGAATCTGTTACTTTACAAAGTTGGTTTATTATTTCTCCTGTCAGCTTCAGGTTCCAAATATATGGAGCACGTGTACAAATGCAGAAGCAACTTTGTATATATATTCCCCATAAAGAAGATCTATGCTGGCACTCTGCTGTATTTATCTGGCGACTAGCATCAGTGGTGACACATAAAACTATACAGTTAAAGGACATTAAAGTGTAGCTTAGATGAAAACAGATGAAAAAGATAGAAACTGCTCAAAAGGCTGCTGAGAAGAAAAATATCTCTAGGCCCATTCTTTAAAGCATTTACATAAATAATCCCGAGTAGATAAGCACTTCTTTTCCTTTTTAAAAAAAATTTTGGTGTATGCATGTGAGTTAGGAAAGGTTCCTTTAATTTAAAGCTAGTGTTTGCCACAATTCCTACTTTTCTCTCTTGCATCTTCAATGTTTAGGAGTTGGTTAGATTGTCTTCAAATACCCTTTATATTGTATGTGAGGCGGTTGGCAGAAAAGGCAGTATTAATGACAAGGACAGACAGGTGGCCCCTAGAGAGCACAAATACACCAACAAAGGGAAGGAGTGGTAAAGTTTAATTGCTGTTTAGTTTCATATCATCTTACTCTAAGAAATAAAATTTTATTCCAAGAAAATAATCTATTAAAGATTACTCTAACTCAAGTTTCACACAGGCAAACTGCTGTGTGAGTGTTTGTCAAATGCTTTTTTTAACCTAAATTCCATTTTCAATGTTCAGTAGATTTAAGAGAGAGAAAAAGTAAGCCTCACACCACCTTTTAATATAATTTCCACCAGTCTTTGAAGAATCTAAAATATGTTTCCTAGTATTTAATGCAATAAATAATAATTCATTGTGTCATTTGAGAAGAGGGACTTTATACATTAGGGAACCAGTTGCAATGTTATAACCTTAGTATCTACAAAGATATACTCAAAGTATTTACATTGTAACAATTTCCATACTAACACATGTCATTTCGGACTAGAGGAAGGACCTGGAATGCAGGTGTGAGCTGAACAGAATATGAGCTGGCCAGAGAGTACGGAGAAAGGAAGTTCTTTGGGGCAAGAGAGTCACAAAGATGCAAGGGACAGGTGACAGGTAATAGCACATAACTAGCTAAGAGGTTGTGTTTGTCAACTTTTTGTTGCTGACCAAATATCTGACAAGAATAACTTAGAAGAGGAAAAGTTTGTTTAACTCACAGTTTCAGAGGTTCCATCCATGGCCGGCTGACTCCACTCCTCTGAGCCCAAGATGAAGCAGAACATCACGACAGAGGGGCATGGCAGAGGGAAACTGCTCAGAAGCCTGGAAGCAGAGAGGGAGCATGAGCAGCCAGAGACAACATGTATGATTTGCAAAGGCACACACCCAGTGATCTACTTCTCCCTGTCATACCCTCCCTACCTACAGTGGCCACCCAGAATCCATTCAAATGGATTAAAACACTGATTAGGTTACAGCTCTCATAAACTAATTATTTTACCACTGAACATTCCTGAATTATCTGCAACATTTCTAATACCTGAGCTTTGGGTTGATACTTCATATCCAAACCACAACAGAGGTAGACTTTGATTTTCTGAATTGCCAAAGTATCTTAAGCAGCTAGAGTAGGACTTTCCATGCAAAGCCCAAACCTACATATTGAAAATGGGCACAGCAGTCTATACCTGTAATCCCAGCTACTCAGGAGGCTAAGGCAGGAGGATCAGAAATTCTAGGCCAGCCTGGGCAATTTAGCAAGACCTTGTCTCAAAACAAAAATAAAAAGAGTTGCATGTGGAGTTCCCATGGGTTCAATCCATGGTATTACAAAACAAAACAACAACCTGCAGAATGAGACCATGGACTCTTGACTCAGATCCCCCAGGTTCAACTCCCACTTTCATTCCACTTTCTAACTTTGCAGTATCTTTGAAAACTCTAATTTCTCTGACAAGTTTCCTTTTACATGAAAAGAAAAGAGAATGCTATAAACTCACGGCTTTGTAGTGAAGTTTAAACAAAATAATCCCATAGAGCACTAGACATAAGGCCTGAAATATAGTAAATACTCAATAAATTATTTTAAAAAACACAGCCAAGATGCAAAGCAAATATTATAAATTAGCTTGAAGAAACAGAGGCAAAGCGAAGATTTTCTTCAAAGAAAAGGGAGAGTATTGCATTAGTTTCCCATAGCGACCAAGACAATTAGCACACGCTAAGTGTCTTTATCAACAGAAAGTTATTCTTTCACAGTCCTGTAGGTCAGAAGTCCATGATTAAAATATTGACCAATGTGAGCCCCTTCTGAAGGCTTTAGGAAAGAATTTTTATTTGCCTCATCCAGTTTCTGGTGGCTCCAGGCATTACTTGGCCTGAGGATTTCCTCTGATCCTGACTTCATCTTCATATGTCCATGTCTTCTCATCTTCCATCTCTTATAAGGATGTTTGCCATCAGATTTAGAGTCCATCCAGAAAATCAGAATGATCTCATCTCAAGATCCTTCATTTAAATTACACCTGCAAAAACTTTTTATCAAATGAAATCACATTCATAGGTTCTGTCGATGAGGATAGAGACTCTTTGGATGACATCATTCAACTCACTACAGGTAGTGATTAAGCAATAATTACTCAATTTAAATTAAATACTAAATTCTAGTTAAGAAAATATTTAATATCATATCCTTGATAGAATTAAATAAAGTTTTTAATTGATCACTATGGGAAAATTATCCTGCTAAAACATATTTGTTTCAAAGAGAATAATGATTTAATGCACAACTATATACTATTTTCTTGAGCAGTGTGGCGGGGATCATTTGGGTGTTTGTGACATACAACTGGTAAATTAAAACTTCATGGCTTTAGGTGATGCTTTTTCAACTGCCTAAAAAAAGTGTACTTTCTCTATAGAGTTTGTCTTTAAAAAATGCTGTTCTTTCCAATCTGTTAGAATCTTAGGGTCCTATTAGTTTTGGTGCAGACAACCAAAGGTGATGGTGTCACGATGAAATGAAGTCATTGGCATTGGATTCAAAGTAACTTTGAAATCTTTGACCCTTGGTCTGACCTCTAGCTAGGTGTCTCACTATATGACCACCAGTTTGTTTTATTTGTAAAGTAGGGGATATCCTCTTCTGTAGGAGTTCTGTGTTTGGGATTGGGATCCCTGATGACTTCATGGCTGTGGCATGCTTGGTGCCTGGGAAAGTTTCTGTGCAAAGGCATAGGATGACTGGTTGCTATGGTAATGCCCTCCATGCTACAGTCTTATCAGCTTCAACCTTAATCTTAGGCACATAACTCCTGGGAATAAAGGAACTTGCTTTCTTGATAACTACAATGTTTCACCAAGCTCTGCTGCTCCTGGAGCTGCCTGCCTAACAGTAACTTCAGACAATGGATCTTCTTGAAGACTGCACAAAGCTCCTAACATTGCATATTGTAACTATGAAATGTAACTGCAGAATAAGCAACCTTACTGATACTCTAAACAGTAATGTGGTTATGGTACTCATGACCTAATTGTTATATTTATAACCTATTGTTATAAATAAACATGGCTGCTTGGACAAAGAGCCACTCTGCACCTTGTCTCTGTCTCCTCTTTATTATTATTATTCTTTACACTCTTTACCTCCTTAACTTTTATCATGAAGACTTGGGCCCTTGATTTTCTCATACATGCTCCAAAACCTGGCCATAGCAGAGGCAGACCACACATGTAACTAGGGATGAGGGCCGAGGAAACAGTAAGAATAAACTTTCCCTTTAACTTGTTTGGTTACAGGAAAACCTATTTTTATTTATTTATGTAAGACTTTGTCCTAAGGTTGCAGGGGAACTGAGACTAAAACTAGGAAGCCAAGAGAAACCCAGGAAATGCAGGAACCAGCTATTGGTCCCTCTCTGGGGGGTCACATCTCTCACTCTCTGTCCACCCCACCCCTGCCTTTGATCATGGTATTGGCTTCTTCTATGTACAATCAGTTCAGTTTGTACTACTGGCACTTTCTTTTGCTTATATATAGCTTCTTCTGCTTTCTCAAAACTCTAGGCTGCCTGTAGCTGTGGCTATCCTATTGGATCTCATGACTTCCACAGCTCCCTTTCAGCTTCTCCCACACTGTCCACTCTTCTAACCTCCAACTTTTACAATTCCAAATTTCTTAGAAAATATTCTGATCTGGCCCAATAAGTCCTTGAGACGTAAACAATAAATGATGAAACACAGGATTATGCTGACCTATGGGCATAAGAGCCTTTGATCTGTAGACTCTAGAAGGCAGGACCATGTGACAGAAAACAGAGCTACCATCCCTCAGAAGGGATTATGCATGGACTAACTTCTAGACACCCATGTTGCAGACAATTGTGCACAGTCTTCTCAAGCAACCTGCCTTCTTGGAGAACCATCTTTCCCTCCCCCAATGCATACTTGAATTATGTTCTTACATGACCCCAACCTCTGACCATAGATAGTTAACTGGTTCAGGACATGTCACTTACTGTAACCGTTATTTCTTTCTCCTAAATTTCTGAAGTTGAGTATATAAGGTTACATGAGCTTCCTTCTTTTCACTCAAGCCGTCAATCGTGAGTGTTGTTTATGTCCTTTTTTCCCCCATGTATAGAAAACTAATATCTCATAAGATAAAGATTCAACTTTCATCAGGAAAATCTGAGATAGGGTGAAGGCAATGCTGCCAGTATGTTAAGCACTAACTATACTTGCTTTCAGACCCAACTAGACTCCTGGACTTTCCAACTCTGATGTGCTATTCAGATCCAAGGATTCTATAAGAAATCCCAGGGATCTTCCTTCAGAGTGGCAATTTTGCTTTAGCCAACTAATATGGGGTCTCTGTGGCTTTCAATCAAGGTAGTATTAACTACCTCACAGAAGGTAGGCATAAGAGGCCACAAGATTTTTCCCCAATACCCCTTAAGAGTTTGGTCTCCAGGTGGCCCTACAAATGGTATTTAGAGGTGGCCAGAGTTCTCTTTAGCTGCATGAGGTCTCACATGTTAAATCAACGGGAACCACATATATAATACCCAATAGGATTCATTATTTTCCCAATATTTATTGAGTGCCTATTATGTGACAGGTACTAGGCTCGGTGCTGAAAATTAATGAAGAATAAAACAAACTGCTGGCGGAGACATGGTATTTTAAACTCATCTTCATCCTAGAATTCTCAGTAGGAAGTATTCACTCTGAGGGAACATTCCACACTAACCCACACCCCAACACTGCAAGACAAAAACATTTGTAAACCCAGAACGCTGTCCCTCTGTGTAAGCTTTGACTACACTGATGTACTTAAGCTGAACAGAAAGCACTGGGGGGCTGCCAGCTTCAGCAACTGAAGGAAGCCCTCCAGAGCGTCTTTTCCAGCACTACTTTTGGGACTTGCCTTTCACTTCATTCCCACAGGCAATTATAGGAAATAAATACAAGTCAAGTTAAACCATTTCTAATGAGTTGCCTGGGAGCATAAGAGTAACTTTATCACTACCTGGTCTCCTCAAATCTGCTAAGCTCCTAGAAGACAGAGGAATTACTTGATTTCCTCAATGTTTAACAGATTTCTGAAGGGCTTCTTAGTACTCTCCACTTTTCTTGGAGCTAAGATTCAATGGTAAGCAATACCAAAAAAATTTTGTAATGGGAAGACAAAGCAAAAGCAAATCATAAGTCACATAAAGTTGGGTGATCATAAGGACTATGAAGAACAGTGTGGGGTATGAGAGATGGAGACAGGCTAGGCAGATGGGTGACAGTTTCTCTGGGCAGAGGCCTTTGAGTAGATGACTGAATTAAGAGGACAAAATTTGTGTGGATGTTCTGGCATAATCTAGGAAATACAGATGACTTATATTTAAAAAAAATGTTTTAAAAACAGCAAAGAATCTAGGAAGTCTAGAGAAATATGAGTGGAGGAAGTACAGGGAGAGTATGACCAGAGACCTGATATCTGGCCTTTATATTGCATGAAGAAGAACCTCGAGAGAAGACAAAAGCTTCTGAAGTTGCCACTAGGATCAGTGCTTCTTGAATTTTGATCCAAATTCTTACTGGAAAAACATGCCATAATTGAACTATACACTCCTAGTCCACATCCTAAAAACCAGAATCAATGAATATGACCTTACATGGAAGAAGAGCTTTTGCAGATCTAATTAAAGATCTTAAAATGGGATTCATCCTGTATGATCCATGTAAGCCCTAAATCCAATGACATCTTTCCTTATAGAACACATGTAGAAGAGAGATGTGGTAAAAAAGAAGTCCATAAAAAGATGAAGTCAGAGATTCAAATTAGGCAGCCAGAAACCAAGGAATTTCTGGAGCCAGAATATAGATATGACAAAGAAAATTTCCTTCCTAAAGACTCTGGAGGGAGACTAATATCTTGGTCTAGGACTTCTGACCTCCTGAACTTTGAGAAAATAAATTTCTGCTGTCTTAAGTCACACACAATTTTGTTTTTAACCTGGTAGATTCAGGATGGCCACAAATCCTTTGTTACCCCTCCATTGAGAGGAAAGATGTTTCTCCTCTCTTAGATCTGAACTGGCCTGGAATGGCTTTGCCCAACGGACGATGGCAGAAGTGATGAGAACCAGTTCTGGAGTCAGGCTTTGGGAGAATTGCCAGCTCTCATCAAGTCTCTGGGAACCCTGAGCTACTATGTGAAAGTCCTGCTGGAGAGACAATGTGGAGAATCCTTGGACTACATGTTGAGGAGCAGGGATCTTTTTAATACGCTGTGCCCAATTCCATGCCTCAGAACAAAGCCACCTCGAACCCTGTAGAGCAGGCCAGTCCCAAGCTGAATCTCATTGGACAGCTCCAGTTGATGTTGTATAGAATCACCTCACTCAGCCTCCCCTAAACTCTTGAACCACAAAATCATAAGATGTAATTAAAAAAAAAATGTTGCTGATTTAAGTCAACACGTTTAGGAGTGTTAAAAGTGATGGTGGCTATCGGAGGTTTATTAGCAGAGGAAAAACTACTGCTGAGTGAAGCATGGAACATAGGGCTTCACACATAACAGTAGAAGGATTAATTAGGAGGCTTCCTAGTAGTTCAGTGCTTGGCATAGAATGTGGAGTTAGGGGAAAGGAAAGGTAATCACATCCCAGATATGTTCCAGAGGCTGACTGGATCATCAGTTGGGAGTTTGGATGTGGAGTATGGAAGTGGAATCAAGGACTGCTGTAATTTGGATCTAAATACCTGAATGAGAGACAAGGAAGAAGAAGGAATCCTTCAGAGGACGGGCAGGAGTCAAAAATACTATTTTGAATTTTTTTTTATTTTCAAATATCTATTACTAGATATGCAAGTGAAGATGTTGGACACTTCAGTACCTAGTTAAAGGACAAGGCTAGAGAAGAAAGATATCAGTGATATAGGTTATTTAAAGACATGGGAGTGGATTCAATAACTTGGGAAGTAAGTTTAGATAGGATTGAGAACTAAATATTGATTCCTGAAACACTCTACTTTAAGATATTGTGAAAATTAGGATATACTAGAAATAAACACTACTATGGTCTGAATATTTGTCACTCCAAAATTCCTATACTGAAATTCAATCCTAAAGGTGGAGGCTTTTGGAATGTGATTAAATTACAAGGGCAAATCCCTCATGGATCAGATTAGTATCCTTATAAAAGAGGGCCTACAGAGCTGTCTTACTCCTGCTACTATGTGAAGACACAGTGAGAAGTCACCATCTGGGAAGCAGAAAATGGGCCCTCACCAGACACCAAATCTGCCATAATCTTTTTTTTTAATATTTATTTTTTAGTTTTAGGTAGATACAATATTGGGTTTTTTAATTATTTTTATGTGATGCTGAGGATCGAACCCCGTGTCTCAAATGTGGAAGGCGAGCACTCTACCACTTGAGCCACAACCCCAGCCTCCCAATCTGCCATAATCTTGATCCCAGTCTCCAGAAGTGTTAAAAAAATTTCTGTTGTTCTCAAGTGACCTAGTGTTTAAAATCCCTTGTATTTTTTATGGCAGACTAAACCTATGGAGACACAGACTAAGACATGGAAAATGAAGAAGAGCAAAACCAAGAGAACAGAGTCTCATAAACTAAGTAAGGAAAGCCTTTCATGGAGGAGCAGAAACCCTGCAAACTGTGGCTGAGCAACTCAGTAAGATGGAGGTTGAGACAACCTTGGCAAAACAATTTCCTTAGTGTGGTGGAGACATCTTCGCTGGAATGAGAACAAGAAAAAGTTGCAAGTGAAAAAATAAAGATGAAGAGTATAGATATCCATCATAGTAATATGTTCCAGGATGAAGAATAGGGATATTTACTAAGTGAGGGTGATCACTAGACACCTCTCTGATGGGGTAATGAAGAGAGAAAGAAGCAATATTCTTGAGAAATCAAGAAAAAGAGGATCCAGTCCAGAGTGCAGAATTCGGCTGTAGATGGGAGTAGGCACAGCTCATCACTGTGATGCACAAGAAGGTGGATGTAGTGTGTGTGTGAGGAAAGGAGGAAGGCTCAAGTGGTAGATTTTTTAGAACTGCTTCTATTATCTCAGTGGAATAATGCATAGAAACCACCAGAGAGTAGAAGATGGAAAGTTTTGATATGAGAAGAGAAGGTGTGAAGTAGTCATCTCAGACAGAGAGTGAACGAAATAGGGACTGTGGCAGAACTGGCCAGTAGTACTGATTTTTTTGGTTCTTAAGTTAAAGGTACCCCAGAAATCACATGTAGTATATAGGGGATGTGTCACTCAGATCCCCCTTCAAGAGAAAACTTATAGTCAGCTGGAGAAGAGCAGCTGGCTGAAAGTCTCCCTGTCATATAGCCTTTAGAATCTGCCAGAATATTTGAGCCAAAACCATGCTCCTATAACCCACAACTGACTATGGAAGGAAGTCTAAAAAATACGGGACTACTCCTCGGCCAGTCTTTGCACCAGAGTTCCTTCTAGGAACCCTGTAGATCAAGACTTCCTCAGAATTGTATTATCATCTAAGGGTTTCCCTACTCCCCCATGTATGTTAGACCTCTCTTGAATTCTGAAAGCTTTCTTTGTCTTTGTCCCTTCCAGATTTATGCTCCAGAGGGGTTAGCCCTGCCCAACTTCAAACTCTAGTTTGGTCTTTGCCATGTAGAGATCCAACCAGCACAATAAGGTCATGGATCTTTTTTTTTTTTTTCCCTCCATTCACTTTCCGTTATATCAGTCATGTCCGTAATTGAAGTGAGCAGAGATCTGGACTTTCACTAGAGTACACAGGGGAGTGATAGAAGGATAGAGAGCTCCAGACATATGCACATTTAACTCTGAATAAGAAGAGGGGTAGGGTGATGGATCCCCTCCCAAAGTTGCAAGAATCAGTCTGGGCACCCAAGCCAGCTGATTTTTATTTTATAACCATCAATAAATCACCCACCCCTTCTTCAGAGAAATAAGTCAGGGAAGACCGAGGCCCACACTAAGGATTGCTCTTTATGCTGTTCTCACTTGGCCACCATCATTCCTTGGGCAGGATTGTTCTGGGCACATTGCATCTACCTGAGGATTGAACAACAGATAGTTGAGGTAGACACTGTTTCAGTAAATTTTACATGCAAACTGAGATTCAAAGAAAAGCCATATAACCAATAAGGAGAGGACACGGGATTTAGACCCAATTCAACTTCAAAGACTTCAAAGTCTGAGTCCTTTCACAAAATAAAAGTGTTGGTACTTGTTATATACAACTTACACATCAGAGCTACTAATTAATTTAGTCTTATGTACACAGTTTGTACAGTATGCAAATGTGTATATAATCATTATTTTAATTTATACAAACAAAGACGCAAATGTATTCTTAGGTTTACAGGAAACCAGTAAGATAACTTTACCTCAGTTGACCCATTGGTAGGGCTCCAGCAAATCTGAATCATTCTAATATAAATAAAACTCTAGCTTTCTGTATGAGAGTTATTCTTTCAGAATTTAAAACACTGAGTCTCTGGACCCCCATCAAGGATATTTTAGACTTCTCATGATGTTCTTCAGGGCTGAGATAAATGTAAAAGACAAAACCCTCTCCCTGGAATTTTTTCTCTCCAAGTATAGAAAAAAAAAAAAGAAAAAAAATCTGTATCTTCCTTCTATTCTTAGGGATTCATGCCAGTATGTAGCTCTGTCCTTTAGCAGTCTGAACTCTGAAATCCCCCACGTACCTGAATTGAGAGCCAGAGTTCACATTCCCTGTTCTCACCTCCCACAAGCAGATGAGTATTTTGAACAGATAATTTGAGAGATACTTGGAAAATCCATTGCCTCCACCTATATCTCACCCAGTTCTCGGGCGGGAGGTCTGAAGTCCATCCAATCCTTAGGAGTCTCCATGTAAATCTAAGTCCCCTGAACTCGCCAGCTATTATCATCTTGTTCTTAACTTGGATGAAAATGACTATGGAAATGTATATTAAGGAGGAGGTAGAAAACAAAGGAGACTGGAAAGAGAAAATGGAAAGGCAAATGCTGCCTACAACAATGACTTCCCCAAAGACACATGTCCCACAGTTAATGGCTTCCCATGTCCTCCCTTCACAGAACACTAGGCACACCCAGTACCTGCAGTTCCTCCTCGGACTTCCTGTTTCTTGCTGTGAGCCTTCTTCCATGATGGCTCCTCTTCCTGAGCCTCACTTCCCTGCCCCTGCTGCCTAGTTTTCCCCCTTTGTTCCCCTTTGGATTGGATTTCAGCTCTGTGTCCCCTAGCACTCTCTTTGAAGTACCAGAAGACAATGACCCTATTTTATTTACCTTCAGATTTCCAGCATCTAACTCAATGTTTTAAATAAATGATGTTATTAAATACTCATGTGACTAAATGAAACTTCATTCAGAGCTTCCCACATTATTCAGTAGCTGTTATTTTATACTGTTTCCCCCACTAAGTGGCTGTGTTGAGAAGACTCATGTCTTTGCATTCTTGTATCTCTAGGAGCTTAGCACAGTGCCTAGTTCATGAGAGGACTCAATAAATAATGTGGATGCCCATTAATGAACTTAGGCAACATGCATCTTCATCTCAAGCTGGATTCTGTTAATGGTGAAAATGGCTTCTCCTTCAGTACTTAGAAGACTGTCTCAAGGCACAAGGTTGACTAGAAGCCCCACCATGCCCCACCCCCAGCCCCCTCAGTGAATGCCCTGTTTGTCTAGCTAAATGCCTGGTTCCTTCCCATTTTTGGTTATCCTGAGGCAGGCACACATTTCCATCGCCTCCTCTTTCCCCCTTTTCCTGCTGTTTCTGGAATTAAGGTGCTGCAGTCCTGCCTCACTCTGACACTCATTACTTTGGTATTGATGGCCTTCCACCTCCCTGTTATTCTGTGAAGATTAGAAAGCAGAGACCTTTCTTTGGAAAAGGAATGGGTTTTGTCAGTATTCAGTGTGTGAGAGCAGAAAGTATGATAAATTCTGGCAGTCAATCGAATATGACATGATAATGAATGTTAACATCATGTGCCCCCCATTGCCAGCACAGGGGAAAGTCATGTTAGATTACAGCTAAACACAGACACCTTGTGATTTCTATTTACCTCCTTTTCTTTCTCCTCCTTTTCTGGGTTTAACCTCAGCACTTGCTCAACTCCACTCCCACACACCCCTAGCTTCAATTGCCACCTCACTCAAAAACGCTGCTTCAATAAGCCCTGGGCTCCCCATCCTGTCTATAAGAAACCCAACCTCTATGCAACTCCTTTCCCCCAACTTAACAGACTCCTCTGCCTGGAGAGCCTTCCTGCAGCCCACAGGCAGCCCCCCTGAGTCTGAATCAGACTGTGTGGGACAGCAAAGTGAGAGAGCGCTGAGTTGAGTTCCCAGATCACAGGCAGCTTCATGGGAGTCAAGAAGCAAAACTCCAGCTCTCCCCACAAAAGGAACAAAGAACAAAACCAGAACCCCAAACCTGCTTCTTGCCTTAGTTTTTACCCAAATTCCGTGGCTTCATGTGCCTTGCCTGCTATTTACGGTTTGAAATTATTCAGAGTCCCATGTTATAATTCCCAGGAATAGCATTTGCTCAGTTGCTTCATTGTTAATAAAGGCAATAAACAATATCCTTGTGTGTTAAAAATGAAACTTGCTATCATTGAAGTCACAGAATTTTTAGAAACTAGTCTTCTTGGGCAGCCAAAATATTTGATACTTATTCTTTTAGCATGGAGCTTAGGTTTACCTTCGACTAATAATAATTATTAATTAGCCATGATGCTGTAGCAAGCATTATGCCATTCAATCATTACTATATACACACATACATATTTATACACACATATACTATATGCACATATATACATATGTATGTGTACACAATACATATTCATATATATATATATATATATATATATATATATATTACATGGGTTATACATTATATGTGGCTCAAAATGTTCTAGGCTGCTTTTAAAAACGTCACTGCTATGAGTTGTCAGGACAGTATGATTCATCATTTCCCCCATTTTATCCACCAAATGCCAATAAGGAGTCACTGTTGACCAGATGACCAGGACTAATTTTCTTCCTCTCTCCAAAACAACCTTAATACTCCTCAATACAAATTGAATTGTGATATGGAAGACTTGCTTTAAAAGCTTCAGATAGTGAAAATGTAGGAATCATGATTAATTTAATAACAATTATTAGTATTAATATCTAATTCTTACCTTATAATTCACAAAACACTTTTACCTTCATTATGTCATTTGACCCTCAAAAATTAATAAAGTAGGGATGGGCATGGTAGTGCACCCCTGTAATCCCAGTGACTTGGGAGGCTGAGGCAGGAGGATGGCAAGTTCAAGACCAGCCTTAGCAATGTAGCAAGGCCTGCAGCAATTTAGTACCCTATCTCACGATAAAAAATGAAAAGGGCTGGGGATGTAACTCAGTGGTAAAGTACCCCTTAGTTCAATATCCATTACAAAAAAATTAATTAATAAAGTGGGTATTATGATTATACTCATTTTTCAGAAGACAAAACTGACATACTCTAGTCAATATTCATAGTATTTAAGGATTTCAACAGACTTCAAATAGAGGCCCTCAATTAACTACATTAAATGTAATAGAAATAATAACCTTAATGTTCTTTGGATATTACTTTACACTTTCAAAGTATTTTTAAGTATATTTAATTTCCAAATTAAATTTCACAAATATGCAGAAACTTACAATATGCATTTTTAACCCAGTCATCCCACATCCTGAAATATTTTATAGAGGAAGAAACAAAATCAAGGTATCTATATTCAACAATATTCATCACACTGTCCCCTTGAAGGCAATCAGGGAAACATGGACATGAAAAGATAAGTCCTGGGCTTCCTCCCCAGTCTACAGCCTCAGTCCACCATCTGCATTCCCCTCAACACTCTCCCTGCTCAACATCAGGGGAAAAAGAGTTGCTGACTTGATTGTTAAATGACTAAGATGAGAGGAACCTCATTTCAACAGAGAGTGAATTTGTTGTTTTAAAAGGTATTGTGCATCTGTGAAAAGTACTTTCTCTTCCTACCTTATCTGCCTACAGCTGGTGGGCAAGTTGGGCTATAAGCTTCATCTAGATTGGGGGACCAGGAAAAATACTGATGCTATAATGTTTAGTTGAAAAAGAGCAGGACTCAAAATTGCACACACACAGTAGGATCTCACTTGTGTTCAAAAGTAACAGAAAATGTAATGGCTAGAAGCCTATTTATACTCACGTTCATACTTATTAATACCTTTAGAAGCAATACATGTTATTTTTATAGTCAGGTGAGACTAATCAATAGAAAAGGTGAGACTGGATTGACAGAATGTATGAAAAAAATCCAGGAGTTTTAAACAACCTCAGCATGAAGCTTCTAAACCTCACCTCAGTGGTAAAATGAATGAGTCAAAGCTATTCAACCTAAATAATCTGCCAGAAAAGTCTCACAGAGAATAAAACCATCCTCCAGGGCAGATGGCAGGATGTATATCAATCCACTAACGCTCTGCCTGGCATAGGGTATGCCTTTGAATGCCAGAATTTATAAGAAATTCATGACCACGTGCTCCAAGATCATTTGGGTTTTTGCCCCAAGTTGCTGAAAGAAGAAGCCAGAATTTTCCCTGTTCCTGCCTGCCTTTACCCACTTGGCAGAAAATGCTCAGAATCAAACATCTTGGTAATAAGTACATTATAAATGCAGGAGCTATGTGCCAGACATTAGATTAGGCAGATTTCAAACTTTTCTGTTTTAACTTCAATATACAAAAAACAAAAGCAAAAACGCAAAAGCACTTGTGCTTTGTAAGGTGTTCTATGATTTAAGGAATTCCTTTCTCCCTTCTTCCTGCTATCCCCTACCTTTACAGAAATCCCCGTTTTTTCCTAGGATCTCTATGCTCTTATTAGCACTTGTCATATTTGCTCAGTCATTAACATTAGAGCTGGAAGAAACTTGGAGAGTGCCCAACTTAATTCCTCATTTTATAGATATGTGCTTGAAGGCCCAGGAGGAGAAGCAGCTTGCCCTCAGCAAGCAGGGTCATTTGTGGCTAGGTCATAAAATAATAAACACTTACAGATAAAGATGAGGCTGAGGATGTGGGAAAGCACCCTGGATCATCAGGTTGGGATTGATGTCTCTCTGACATTATCTAGTCTCCTAGCCTTAGGCAAACCACTTTGCACTTTGGGACTGAAGTTCTGCTTCTGTAAAAACTATCCAGAGGGCCTCCTGTTGCGGGGGGCGGTGAGTGAGATAATATGATTTAAAAAAAAAAAAAAAAAAACAAACCTTGCCAACTGCAAAAATAAATAAATAAAAAGATTATATAAATGTCAGGCATTAGTATTTGACTGCTGAACATCCTTCTAGAAGTATTTGCATTTTGAAAGAGATTATCCTAATGTTTTGTAACATTAGGAAGGTGGCAAGAAAGTGGGATAAGGCACTCTCAAACATTGCTGGTGGGAAAGTGAGTAGCTACAGAGATCTGGGAAGACCTATTAAAATTCAAAACATACTATGCTTCCCCCCCACCCCATATCACAATTATCAACACCTAACCCATAGAGATAAAAGAAGTATACTAAAGAATGTATACACAAAGATGGTTTCTACAGCATTATTTGTAGTGACTACAAGTGGAAAGAAACTGAATGTTCCTCATAGGAGAATGGCTAAATACCCTGAAGAACACTCTTACCATAAAATATTTTTCAACTAATAAAAAGAAATGTGTTCTTTTTCGATCTATATCTATCCACCCAGAAGGATTTCTATGATATATTGTTAAGAGAAAAACAAGTTACAGAGAAATGTACTTACTTGATTTCTCTTTTGTAAAACGATGAGTAAAATGGTTTCCTATATCTGTGCAGAGAAGGAGCAAGGGAGACAGAGAAAGAGAGGGAAAGATAGTGAATGAGCAAGAATGAGATCTTGTTAACCCAAAGTAATAAATGTCCAATGGTGGAATTTCAGGATGTTTAACTAATGGGAAAATGAATTCAAAATGAAGTCAGGGGAAATAGCAAATATGATTGAAAGCATGAAATCTCTGCCTTGATGTATAGCATATGGCCGCTTCTGTCCAGGTATCCATCTCTCTGCTGAGCAGGTCTGCATGTTCCACACTCCTCATTCCCAAGCAGGGGCATCTGCAGCTGGCTTAGGTTAGTCATCCGGTTGTCCATCTCTGCAAAAAGCAAAAACCTGTGGGTGAAGCTCATCTAAGTTTTTGGATTTATCATTGTCTCCTTCATTATTTTTCCATTAATATTTAGGATGAAGCCAAAATTGCAAACCAAGATTATAAAATAAGAGGCAAGCAGTTGAGTATTCACGACAATAATGTTGTACCCTTCAGAGCACCAAGCTGATGGACTTCAGCATATAATTACCAATATAAATTGTTGTTTTAAGGAAAAACATTTTAAATCACAATAAAACACTGACATGCTGGCAGAGTGCTACATTTACACTCCATATTGCTTTCACTATTGCCAGGTGCTCAAGCCTGGGCTCAGAAGAGTTGCAGGAATAAAACTCCGATCTCCTATGAGGAAGCCCATATTTCAAGAAAAGGGGGCAACAAAGAGGGGCAATGTAGAAATTTAGAATTTAGAATTCATTGCTACTTCCATGTACAGTGAGCTGAACTATGCAGATTCCAACAGATAGTTTTTATTAAAACTCATCTAATATCACCTCATCTGGGAAGTCCTTTTCTCATTTAAGTACATCTTAGACTATCACCATTTCTAAACACTTACTATATAACATTGCTATTATTTATTTGCAGTCTTACTTTCAGATTTTGTTCATCCTTAGGTTACCAGCTCAGCCACCATGACTCAGCATGGTGTCAATCCTGATGCAGGTCAATGACTGCTGAATGAATCTGCTCCTTCCATGTAAAACACTAACAGGCACAGTTAAGGTTATAAAAGCCCCTGGCTGGAAATGAAATCACTATGTCAAAAATATATCTGTACTCCTTTATTTACTAAAGTATTACCCACATTAGACCAGATATAGAGTCAACCCAAGTATCCCATTGAAACGTGATGTGAGTGGATAAGGATACACACACACACACACACACGGGGAGAGAGAGAGATTTTTTAAAAGGATATACATAGAGAAATATTATTCAGCCATAAAAAAGAAAAACTTCTGCCATTAACAAGGCGAATGAGCATGGAAGATATTATATTAAGTAAAATAAGCCAGACATAGAAAGACAAATACTGAATAGTTTCATTTATATGTATGTTATACTTTGGATCATTAATGTCTCCCAAAGGCTCATGTGTGGAAGGCTTGGTCCCCAGCTGATGATGAGACAATGTCAAATTTTAGGAGGTGGGTCCAAGTAGAAGCAAGTTAGGTCATTGGAGGCATTCCCTTAAAGAAGTTATTAGAATCCTGGTCCTTTCTGTTTTCTTGCCATTAGAAGATATACAGCTTTGCTCCACTGCATATCCCAGGCCATGATGTTTTGCCTCACAGCAGACTCAAACAACAAGGCCCAACAACCATGGACTAAAATCTCTGAAATTGAGAGCCAAAATAAAGCCTCCTTTCTTTTGATTTGTTTTCCTCAGGTATTTAGTCACAGTGGCAAAAAGTTGACTAAGACAAACTAGAATCTAAATTAAAGCAAACTCAGAACAGAAAGTAAGACAGTGGTTTTTAGGGCCTGGGACATGGGAGAAAGAGATGTTTGTCAAATATTACAGTAACCATGTGGATATACTGGTTTCACTTCCAGACAGGGAAGTTTTTAAACCTTGATTGCACCTTAGATAAGAGTAACCATTGTCCTGTATTGTAAGATGAATAAATTCTTTAGGTCCATAATATTGCATTGCTTAACAGAAATTCACTGAGAGTCAATCTTAAGTGTCCTCATCACACATAAATGTATACCTACACACACACACACACACACACACACACACACATAGACACAAAAGGGTAAGTAAGTCTGATGATAGATGTGTTGATTAATTTGAGCACAATAGTCATCATAGAATGTATACATATACACAATCATTAGACTGCATACCTTGAATATATACAATTTCATTTGTCAATTATGTCTCAATAAAGCAAGAAAAATAACTTTGTGCAATATAATTATTACTTCACAAATAACAAATAATAGAAAAAAAATTTAAAGGTCCTGGTTTGGAATCAGAGCAAGTGAATTCCAGTTTTACGTCTACCCACAAACATTATAACATTTCAGAGAAGCCACTTAGCTTCCTTGGATTAGTTTACCCATCAGTAAAATGAGCATAGCACAAAACACTAGGGATGGGAGAATAGGTAAAGGACTGACTGGGGAAGTCAGGTCAAGTAGCAATAAGACTCCTCTACTTCAGGGCCTTCCCTGCTTTGTGCACTAGTGATTTCATGTCCTTTCAGTTGGGGGAGCTCACATATCACCTCCTCACTGACATCTTCCATACTTAGCCAAGGAGGCACTGAGACACTGTTCATTCCATGGTAATCTTCTCAGAACTCTTATCTCTGTGACATTTTAAGTTCAGAGAGAGAGAGAGAGAGGAGCAGAGGGAGAGATATGTCCCCAAGGCTTCAGAGTCAATAGTCAGCACCCAATAAAAATCCATGAGATAGATGGATGGTTGGATGGAAGGGTAAATGGATGGAAAAAAAAAAAAGGAAGGAGGGAGGAAAGACCTTAAGTTTTGAGCTCAGGCTTGGTTGAAATGCCTCTGAATTCATCTAACTGGCAGTACATTATCTCTATATCTCTGCTATTTGCTAACATATAAATACTGAAAATAGCATGAAAGCTCTCTGAGATTTGGGGACATGAAATTTCAATGTGATTCCTCTCCTAAACTGTCCTTATTTAAATTAATCTCACCGATCAGCAATAGTAAAATGAATCACACTAGCTGTAGCATATTTCTCCAAATGTGGTAGGAAGGGAAGGGGATGCTCTCATATACATTATATATAATTTTTCATTTATTCTTAATCAGAACAATCCCCAAGTTCAGTATTACTAGGCCCATTTTATGGATGAGAATACATTGATCTAAAAGGTAAAAAATTTACATAAAATCATCTTACCAGGAAGTGACAGAACCAGGATTCACCGTGGTCTATAAGATTTCTATAAGAAAACTATTTCCTATCTGTCCCTAGAGAAAATCAGACAGATGCACTGTACAGTGAAAAATTATGGGAAGGGAGGGAGAGTGGCAAGCAGTTTATTGTAATTTGATCAATCATTATTGCTTGTTCACTGTCCCCATCTCTTTCCCACCCACAAGGCCCACCTTGACTCAGCCGAGCATGAGTGGGTAGCAGTGCACATCCTTCCCTCAAGAGCCTGCTTACCATCTCCCTAGAGTGAGGAGCTCTGTAGCGTGGTAACCCACCTGTGGTGGCCTGCTCAGTAGGCGTGAAGGGGCTGTGCTGCATATAAATGGACTCTTTCACTTAGCAGGAGGCAGGTAATTTCTTTTGTCCCTGCTGATGCATTATTGATTGTGATGAATGTCAGAGTGGGAGCCCATTCCAGGAGCCATTAAACAATAATTTCATCTCCGGTGGGTAATTGATTGTCAGGGGCCCACCGTGGCCAGTTGTGAAGTGGTGGTAACGGGTGAATGTTTTTATTTGGGGCAGGGTATGAAGGGAAGATTGCATGATTTATTTATCAAATATCAAGCCCGGTTTTCAGGAAGAGGAAGCTGAAATGTGAAGTTGACCTTCTCGGAGGTTCAGCCTGTCTCCAGAGGTCAGATTCCTGCTGCTGAGTAGTAGGGTCATATCAAGGACTCTCCTCTAGCCACTCTCAAGCACCACTATCAACTGACAGTCACCTTCCTTGCCCAGTCAGAAAAGCCTAGGCACTTATGTTCAAGAAATCCCTCTTTCCAATGCCCAAATCCTCATGATCTATATTCTCATCATCAAAATCCAGATACCCATTCTCTCAGCACTGGGCATGTTAGATGTGCAGGGTCTCCAATTTCACAGCTTGGATTGACTTTCTCCTCACCTTCCTGCCTATGAGATTCCTATTTGTTCTCTTACTCCCAAATGACTTCAGTTGTTAAGGGAGCCCTGATCTTCCTAGGTCCACAGGTGAAAAAGTGTTTCTTTGTATTCTTAAGGCAATTTATTATGTCTTTAGCATGGAATTTCTAACACTATGATCTGAATACTTATTTAAATTTCTAGATTGACCACATTGTCAGTGAGCCCTAATCTTTGGAGGATGACAACTCCTAACAGAATTTGATGAAAAATATGAAGTTTCTCCCTAGGGAAAAAATGAGCATCTTGGCAGATGCACAAAATATCACAGACGGTTTTCGTGTTGTTTGAGGAGCCACTGAAAAACCATTCATGGATCTCACATTCAGGACCTCTGCCCTGACTGGGCTGCCTGAGCCTACTGTCTAATTCACCTTCCTGTCTCCAGGCCCAATGCAATGTATGTGCATTCCACTAATGCTTGTGGAGTGGGTGCAGACTGTCTCTACAAGGCAGCCCAAGGATGTGGGAGCACAGGCTTCACTCAGAGATAGGAGCTTCTAGTATTATTGGCTTAGAGATATGAAGAAAGCTGGGCATGGTGGTGCATGCCTATCTATAATCCCAGCACCTCTGAAGGCTGAGGCAGGAATATTACAAATTCAAAGGGAGGCTCTAAGCAACATAGTGAGACACTGTCACAAAATAAAAAAGAGCTAAAAATGTTGCTCAGTGGTTAAGTACCCCTGATTTCAATCTCGGGAAAGACAATGGGTGGGGGAGATGAAGTAGTATCTGGAGCTAGTCAGGTACAGAACGCAATGGTTGCTATTGTCCTGAGCTTGGCCTGGTTCTGATTTATAGTTCTGAAAAATGGGAAGAAAGTGGATCTGGAGGAGTTTGAGTATTAGCACTGTGCAGCACACCTATGTAAAACTGCACTGGAAACTTCAGAAAACACTGAAATGTAGAAAATGAATCCAAGAAAGGTCCAATGACTTACCTAAATTTCTGAGCCTCACTCTTATCATTTTTGTTTTTGGAACCAGAAGACTCAGGTACAAAATTTGAACACAAAAATTCTGTCCATAATAAAACAAACAAAAGCAGCAAAATAACTCTCATGGTCAAGCTATTTATGAGGCAGGCTGTATCCTCAGCCTCCATAATATGAATCCCTATGTTCCCTGGAACTACTTCTCTTATACCACAAGCAATTCTCAGTCTGCAGCTTTAAATATATAAGCTCCCAAAGACAAGGGCTACTACAGTAAAAGCTTGTATAACCTCATGGTGATTCTGAAACCACGGTGCTTAGATTCAAACATTAACTCTAACAGTGATCAAATATGTGATCCTGGGCAAGTTACTGAACCTTGCTATGCTTCAGTTTCCTTGACTGCAAAGCAAAGGCATTATAAGACCCAGCCCATAGACTGTCAGAGGAATAAATGGGTAATACATTTGGATGGCTCAGGACACATTAGTGTTCAGTAAATGTTAGTAGCTACTAATATTACTATGGCAAATTTTTGTATATATGTATTGTTAATGCACTTAAATTTTTTTCTGAATATATCTGGTCAAAAAGAAAGGCTTATTTCTACTTTCATTTCATTTTAGCTTAGTCATCTCTCATGAAGCAGTTCATATACAAGGATCACATTGTTCTGCAAAGACACAAAACCAACCTCTTTAAGAGTCAAAGAAATCATTATCTCTGTATAGGAAATAAGTCATCCCTCAAGATTGGCCTCAACCTTCATGCATGGAACATTCCTTGGGAGTTCCAGCCTACATGGAAATATGCCTTTCTTTTGATCTTCTAGTGCACTTGCAACTTGGGTCCCTTCTCTTGACACTCGGCTTAACATTTATTATGTAATTCATACTCAGATTTCTCAAAGGTTGAACAATCCCTCAGGGCAAAAAAGCATACCTGATCTTTTAGTTAGGGTTCTGCTAGTGCCAGCCATAATCCTCTTGAGACACCTCCATGTTCCGGACAGAGTGCTTGATCTTAAATCAAAGACTTAAGTTAAGGACTTTCCCTTGTTGATCTGTTAACCCTGAATAAGACACATATGAGCCCACCCTGACATCTATTATGCATTTTTCTCCTAAACAGTAAAGCCCCTGTGTTTAGCTTGAACATAACTACCTATAATAAAGACAATATTTTCCAGTCCCATTTGAAGCTTATAGCCATGTGACCAAATTCCAACTAGTGAGGTAAAAATGGCACCTATGTGAGATTTTGCCCCTTCTGACAAATGATGTTTCTTCATTCTGTTTCCTGTAATTTATATACAATGGCTGGAGCTGTATCTAGCTACCATCATGGTCTAATCTGGATGAAGGCCACAACTAGGAATGGCAGAGTTCTTAACAATTTCATGGGGCCATCATACTACCCGTAGACTGCCTGCTTCCAAACTTTATTTAAAATGAGAGGTAAATGTCTTTCTTTTTTTTTTAAAAAAAATATAATAGCTGTATTTGGGGGTTTTATTACTTACAGGCTGACTCTAATCCTAACTAAGGTTTCTCATCATCTTAGGTTTCTCATCAGTATAATGTAGTAATAATTCATATCTACATGACATGGAAAGCAAATATTACAGATGTAGGCTCAATGCTACAATAGAAATTGAGTTATATGTACTTATAGAAGAAATGAGGAAATGTAAAGAAGGAAAAACAAGGGGGAAATGCACTATGGTTTGAATCTGGAATGTCCCCCCAAAGCTCATATGTTCAAACTATTGTCCCTAAGTCAACAAGGTTCAGAGGTGGGGCTTTTAGGCAACAATTGGATCATGGAGGCTCTGAACTTATCAGTAGATTAATCGATTTTTGAATTAATCCAATGATAAATGAATGGACTACTGGGAGATAGGACTTAATTGGAGAAAGTAAGTCACTGTAGGCAAGACCTTGAGGGGTTTATCCTCTCTCTCTCTCTCTCTCTCTCTCTCTCTCTTCCTGACCCCCTCTCAGCAGATATGAGCTGAACAGTTTTCCTCTACCACGCCCTTCCCCCACGTTGTGCCTTACCTCAGGTCCAGAGTAATAGTGTTGCGGATAATAGACTGAGATCTCTGAACCCACAAGTACAAGATAAACTTTTCTTCTTCTAAGTTGTTCTTGTCAGATATTTTAGTCATAGCAATGAAAATGAAAAGTTAACACAGAAACTGGTGTAGAGAGGTAGGATTGTTATTGTGATAATATCTGACCATGGGGTTCACAGCCTTTGGTACTGGTTTACAGGAAAAGTTTGGAAAAGTTTGAGATTCAAGCTGAGGAAGTCTTAGAATTATGTAAAAAAACACTTCATGGATGATTCTGGTTGGAGCTCAGAAGATCAGAATGCTGATAGGATAGACAACAGAAAAGATTGTGCTTATATAAGGTTTTAGATGGGAGCAAAGACTTTATAGGAAATTGAACTAGAGGCAATTTCAGCAAATATCATGTCTACATTTTGTCCATGTCCTGAGACTTTATTTGAAACTGAATTTAATGGTGATGGACTAACATTTATTGTTGCTTATATTCTTAATAATTGCCATTATGATTGGAGTGAGATGAAATTTCAGTATAGCTTTAATTTGCATTTCTCTAATTGCCGGTAATGTTGAACATTTTTTCATCTATTTGTTGATGGACTGTATTTCTTCTTCTGTGAAGTGTCTATTCTGTTCCTTTGCCCATTTATTGATTGGATTATTTGTTTGTTTGTTTTTTGGTGTTAAATTTTTTGAGTTCTTTATATGTCCTGGAAATTAATGCTCTATCTGAGGTGCAGATAGTAAACATTTTCTTTCATTCTGTAGGCTCTCTCTTCTATGTTCTTGATTATTTCCTCTGCTGTGAAGAAGCTTTTTAGTTAGATAATATCCCATTACAACCACAAAATGGGAAGTTATGCTCCATGTATGTATGACATGTCAAAATACATTCTATTGTCATATAGAACTAAAAAAAATTTTAATTTAAAAAAAGTAAAGGTGATGGACTAATATCCTGGCTGAAAAAAAATTTCAAAGCAGCATAGTCTTCAAGCAGTGGAATGGTATTGCTGGTAAGTTTTAGCCAGGTTTACTGTAATAAAGCAAAGGGGAAAAATTTTTTAAAACTTGCAGTTTGGCCAGAAAAGTGATCATAAAAATGGGGCCAAGGAAAGTACAGTGCTATTAGCACCATTAAAGAGAAAACAAGTACTCCACATAGAGATGGTAGAAAAGATGCCTTGAGGGCCTGCCTCTCAGGAATCAGCAAGACCACACCCATGGCAGTCTCCAGCATATAAAAATTAATTCATTTGAAAAATTGCTTTAAGAGGAGACCTTAACAGTGCCCTGCTTGAATAGAATCACCTAAGAAGTTGTTTCCCAAGTATTTGACCCATCATACTCAGCCACCCTGGCACTCAGAAGCTGCTGCAGCCATGGTCCAAGGGGGGCCAGCTACTGTTCAAGCTGGAGGAAGACCTTGGTGTCAACCACATGGTACTCTTTCTATAGGAAAGCAGGTTGGTGGAGTGATCATGGAGACTTGCACCTAGATTTCAAAGGATGGCCTAGAAGGCCAGGCAAAGTGTTATAGGATCAGAATTCCTGCAGGCAGCCCCTGAGGGAGTGATACATAAAGCCATGACAGTGAAATTAGAACTTCAGTGGAGACCCCAGGAATTAAGAGATGCCAAGCATGTAGAATACAAGGCCAAGAGAAAGAGGCCTCATGGGCTGCAACATGAAGGCCATCAAGACAGGGCAGCCCAAGCCCTTTGGGCCCACATTTTACCACCATATGACCCAGATGCTGAACATAAAGCTATAGGACCTAATGTTTGCCAGGGTGGGCAAACATTGCTTTGGTCCCATTTCATCTTTCTATGACCATATTCCTCCCTTTTGGTATAGAGATAATTACTCTGTGCCATTGTATATTGGAAACACATAACTTGCTTTTTGACTTTTATAGGGGCTCATAGCTAAGAGTTTGCCTTGAGGAGACTTTGAACTTGGACTTTTGAACCATGCTGTAATTGTTAAGATTATGGGGACTCTTGAAGGTGCACTTTGCATTGTCAGATGGTTATGAAATTTGGGGAGCCAGGAGTGGAATGTTAAGGTTTAGATCTGAAATGTTCTTCCAAAGTTTATGTTTTGGAAGTATCTTCTCCAATGCAGCAAGGGTCAAAGGTAGGAATTTTAGGCAATGATTAGGGCTTCTGACCTCATCAGTAGATTAATCCATTGATAGATGAATGGACTATTGGGAGATGGGACCTAGTTGGAGGAAGTAGGACACTGAGTGTGTGCCCTAAAAAGGTTTACCTTGTTAATCTTTTTCCTAATCTTTCCACCTCCACCTCCCAAATCCCCATCTCTGCTTCCTGGCTGCTTTCTTCTGCCACACCCTTTTACCAAGATGTTTTGCCTCACCTTAGGCCTAAAGCAATGGAGTGGGCCAGCCATGGTCTGAGCCCTCTGAAACTGTCAGCCCAAAATAAACTTTTTCTTCTCTAAATTGTTCTTTTCAGGAATTTTGATCACAGAGATGAAAAGCATACTACCACAACAACATGAGAGACTAGTGACCTGTGTATTATTGGGATATATTTTGGAAAGAGCATGTCAGCCACAAGAGCTGAGCTGGCCTTAGAGAGGGCTTCCCTTTAGTATCTTTACATGGGAACCAGCATGAGCTGCTCTCTACTACAGTTTCTCTCATTTGTGGACACGGATGTAAAAAAAGAGCTGGAGGGGGCCCCCTTAGAAAAGATCAATATTTTCTAGTCCTCCTTGAAGCTTGTAGCCATGTGACTAAGATCCAACTAATGAGTTGAAAGTGACAGCCATGTGAGGAAACGTCCGGAGTAAAGGGGGCCAGGTGGAAAAGAAAATGCCAACTGAGTGTCAGTTTCAATGAACTTGAAAAATCCGAAGGGGAGAAAAGTCATCTTTAACACAGAGGAGGAGAGCACCTGTCTCCACTGCCTGTGAAAAGTGGATTTATTGTGATTTTCCCTCTTCCTCTCCTTTATTTTTTTATTCACTACTCCATTATTCTGTCAGTTGGAACCACCAGCCCTCCTAGAACCCTCCATCACCTCTCTCCTGCCAACTTTAGAAAGTGTCACAGAAACTTGCCCATTATTCACCAGCACTCTGGAGGTTGTACTGCTCAGATTCCGAGCTTGCCCTCATGCTTGTCCTGATAGGGATGGAGGAATGGTTTCTCTGTTGTCTGGTACCAAGCCCTTTATTCCTGTGCCCTCTCCCTCTGCTTCTTACTAACCTTACTAACTCCCTTATAATCCTTTCTGTGCATCTCAGAAAATGCCCTTCATTCACACAAACTCTTCTAGGATGGGCTCTACCTCAGCACACCTAGCATTGACCATCTCTCTGCACACCAGTTTTATATGTACCATCTAATGTCTTCCCATTAAGAAGGATGCTTGCTTGTGGAGGGGAAGAACAAGCCCCTCTAGTAACAACTTTCTGTATAAAAGTATGTTTGTTTTGTTTTAAAATGATGTCAACAAAAATGCACTGCACCTTTGTGAGATGCTTTTACTTAGACTATCAGTTAATATCCAGGTGGCATTCCCAATTTAGAAGTGGGGGAAAGACCTATGGGCAAAGCTTAAAAATGTTAGCATCCTCTTGGCCACTGAATAGTGGAGCTTGGTTTTGAAACCAAACTTCCCTGCCTCAGAGCCTTCTCTTTTCCATCACATTTCTCGTCTCTTCATTAGTTTAACAAGACAAGACCCTGTTCTTCTCTGAATGTTTGTGTCCACCCAAAATTCATATGTTGGAATTCTAATACAGTCCTAACAATGAGTGGTGACTTTGGATATTATGAATGGTATCACCACTCTTTCAAAAGAAATTCAGATATACTCCTTTGTCCCTTCTACCATGTGAGATTATGTAAGAAGATGGAATCCATAAATCAGGAAGTCAGCCCTCCATAAACAACAAGTCTGCTTGATGTTGGATTTTCTGCCTCCAGAACTATGACAAATAAATCTCTATTGTTTATTAGCCTTCCATTTGGTGATATTTTGTTACAACAGCTCAAATGAGCTAAGAGAGTTTCCATTCCTGTCAGCCTCTCCTTCCATGTCTAAACAGGCATTTCAGGCTCATAATACCTCTCAGGTCCCATTTCACTTTATTTTATATCTACCACTTTGCAGAACCCTGATTCTCCTCCTTCTTAAAGACTGTTCTTAGTTCTTTGCCAGAGGAACCCAGAGTCTTCATTAGCCCAAAGAATGTTGAATGTTTGTGTCCTCTCAAAATATATACACATTTGCATAAGCAAATGTTTTGATTCAGGAAATCAATACAGAAGTCATTTTTCACTCCGTACTCCCTCCTCTTATCTCTGGAGAAAGAGAGTGTCCTTTCTCTTATTGCTCCTGTGAGTACTTATTAGGGGAAGAGCCAAACAAGGCAAGATCCTAACCTTTTACTAAAATCCAAAGTAAAATCCTAAACCATGGTACTTTTTATTTTTTTTTCTTTTGTTATTACAGAATCCAGGGCCTCATGCATGGTAGGCAAGTGCTCTGTACCTCTAGCCCCTTGGTACTTTTTGTTTGAAGGAGTTATTCCTTTAACAAGAGGAACCTTCTGTGGACACAATATACAGAATGAAGCATAGCAATTCCAATGGGCATACAAGAGGAACTCTCATACCTCTCCCTGAACCTTCCCTTTTGATACCACCATGATCCCCAGGCTCCAGCCTTCACAAAAGCAGCCTCTCAGACTCCAGGTCTCCCCTAAAAATCATTGAAAATGGGATGCAAAATTTCATTAGTTATTTTCCTCTGATACAGACATGAGTTGAGTTCTCTCCATAGAGGGGCCCTATGTCAACCAGGTTCCTATTTTTAAAGATCCTAGGGAGACTCATGTCAAGATCATACATTTCAGGGCCAGGAAAAGCCTGAATCCCTTACCCTTCCAGGTACAAGACAAGACAGTTCCACCTGGGTGCAGGTGGAACAGCACAGTGATGCAATTCCTCTGTCTGGTTGCCCACAACACATCCAGGGCATAGAACAGTGGCTGACAGCCAGCAGGAGTTCAAGAAATATCTGTTAAATGGGTCCTAAACTATTAAGACTTCTGAAATAGCTGGGCATAGCAGCGCTCACCTATAATCCCACGTACTTGAGAGGCTGAGGCAGGAGTATCACCAATTTGAGGCCAGATAGGACAATAACAAGACCCTAAATAAAAAAAAATGGGGTGGAGGGAAGAGATGCAGCTCAGTGGTCAGTGCTCCTGGGTTCAATTCTGAGTAAAACAAAACAAAACAAAACTCTGAAAGTCCTAAATCCAAATCATTTCCTCTAGATTAAAAAAATCCCAAATTGGGTTTTCATTAACTATCTTTTATATTACCCAATTACCTATCTCCATATTTTTCAACTACTCCATTAAGATATAGAACTAACTTTAGCCATGTAGACCCTTTTAGCAAACAGTTAATGATCACCTACTATGTAGCAAATGCCTCTGTGTGCTCAGGAAACATGATGGAGAGACCGTTCACAGCAGGACCTCAGTGAATAGAGAGCCCCCAAAATAGCCACAGTAGGAAACCCAGAGCTTAAGTATTGGAGAACCCCTCGCTGCTGGTTTCTCTTTTATCAGTTCCTTTATTGGAAGTTCAAGATCATGTACTATGGTTTGGATCTTAAACACCTCCCAAAGGTCCATATACTAAAGGCTTGGTCGCTAGCATGTGGCACCAATGGGCAGTGGTAGAACTTTTAGCAGGTGGGGCCTAGTGGAAGGTCACTGGAGGTCACTGGAGGCATGTCCTTTAAGAGGATATTGAAACTCCAGCCCCTTTCTTCTCATTTCTTTGCTTCCCAGGCACCTCATGGTAAGCAGTTTTCTCTACCTCATGCTTCTGCCTTGATGTACTGCTTTACCATTGGCCCAAAGACAACAGGCCAAGTGACCTCAAAGAGAAACTTCTGAAACCATGAGCCAAAATAAATCTTTCCTCCTTATAAGTTGATTTTCTTAGGTATGTGGTCACAGCAACATAAAGCTGAAGGATACATCATGTGATTTTTTTTAAATGGTCTTGACAATTGAGATCGCAAAACATCCCAGTCAATAGTATATTCTGCAAATACTGGCTCTTTGTTTATTGCTTGTATGTCCTCGGCAAGTTTCTTAAACTCTGTGGACTTCAGTTTCCTCTTCTGCAAAATGTTGGTATTAAGAGGATTGAATTAAATAATCCTGGTAAAGTGCTAAGAACAGTTTCTAGCACATAGTGAATATTTCATAATTATGAGCCTCTTCTGTTTGTCTAAAGTCTTCCAGGACAGCTGGGTCTTTTTAATGGATGAACTTCACACTTTCCCATGCCCTAGTCCACCACAATGCATTGAATTTCTTTGTCCCCTCAACCCACTAACCCCTTGGTCCTGTCATTCTGTCATATTAAATCTAAAAAAGACAGTGCCTAAGACCCCAGCCTTCCTAGGTCTTGCCAAGGGGACTTTCATCATTTGTCTAAGTCTCTGTTGTAAGCAGAGTGGCTAGAAGAAGGGTATTTAGGGCTCCAGTTAATATTTCTGTGTTTTTGAGATCCTTAAGGGAGGAAGGGATGCAGACATCCAAACATGACCTCAGGCAGTGAAGTTAAGGGAAATACACCTCAACACTCTGTCTCTGAGTCCTCCCCCTAAGATAACTCCTAAGCACATTTTCTATGACATTGGAGACACATGCTATCTGCCAAAATTCAACATTAATAATAGTTTGTTAGCATTGGAAAGCCTTTAGCTTTAGCAATATTTTATTTAATGACATTATGGATTTAAAATTTGGATTCTTTGGGTTTACTCTTCCTCAAGGGTGATTCACAGGTAACTCTCTATGCACATAGACTCCAAGTTTTCAGAGCCAAGCTAACCCAACCAATCATCAGAGGCAAGTGCTTAAGATTTAATGAAACAAGAGAGTGCAAAAGGATCTTAGAAGCAGTTTTTCTAATCTCTCTTGTTTTTTTAACTAATGAGGAAACGTAGACCCAAGAGAAACTCTCCCAGGCCACCAGAGGTATATGGTTCTCTCCACCTCACCATGAAACGATGAGACAGGCATTGAGAGGGGCCTGTTATCTTCAAAGTCCATGATGATCTTCATTATGGAAGGAAAAGAGGTCCCAAATATAAAATGAGGACAATGATAAGGCTATAGAAATAATTAAATGAGATAATTCATTTAACTCCTTAGTCCAGTGCTGGGCACATTAAAATTCTGAAGAAACAATGTCACTCATGCGAGACGCAGGATCAGATGCTTCTACGGAATTATGTTGCTGCACTACCACCTCATTGTATCATTCTTCTAAGACCTGTCTCTTCTTTCCCTTGTTGCTGCCAATTAATTCACTCCCTCTGCAAAGCAAACATTTTCCAGTTCATTCTTTATGTCAGATGCTAAGATGAAATCAGAAATAATATCCACCCAGTGTTCACAGACATGGTAACACACCATCTCCACACAGCGTAAGATGCCATAAAATAGAGCTTTCTGGTTGCTCTTTATGGTGGTCAGAATCATTCGCAAGTACCATGCCTCTCCACTATCAGGGTTAATGATAACACTGAGCTTCCCCATCTTCTTTTCCTTTTCCATTTAAGTAAGTGAAAGAGAGTAACTTTATCTCCAAGCGGAAGTTTTCAGAGCCAAGGTATGGTTCATCTCCTTTTCTCTTCAGAACTGGAACAGTGAGCAGCCAAGTTTGAGATAGCAACTATGCCACCAGCCTGGTCGCCTACTGACAGATATCTTCATAGTGTAGGCAGGAAATAAAACTTTTGATTTGAAGCCTTGAGGGTTTTACTTTGTTACTACAGCATTAATCTAACTTATCCTGACTGATTCGCTCTGAAATGTGTATCAGATAAGAGATTTCTTATTTTCTTCCACAGCAACTCTGAGTTGGTAGGATTTCTGTTACTATAACAAATACCTGAGATAATAAACTTATAAAGAGAATAGGTTTACTTCTACTCACAGTTTGAGGCTTTAGAACATGACTGATTGGCCCTGAGGATTTGGGCCTTTGACAAGGCAGCACATAAGGGTGACAGTGTGTGGCAAGCAAAGCCAGCTCACCTCTTGGCCAAGATGCAAAAAAAGTAAGTGTGGAAGAGACCAGGCTCCCACTATTCCCTTCAAGGGTGCACTTCACCTAAGTCTTACCACAAAGCCTTACCTCTTAAAGTTTTCATTAACTTCTAATAACATCTCTCTGGAGACGAAGCTTTTGACACATGGGCTTTGGGGGATATTCTAGATCCAAACTGTAGCAACATTTTTATAGTCGCAAACCCTGTAATCCCCACATATCACCCTATCCCATGACTGCCTTCTCATTCTAACACTAAGGCATTGCATTTGCCAGCCTGAAAGCTCTCATTTCCTCCAAAATACGTGACCCTCTTTAGCCTAATAAGTGATCCCTGAATGTAGGGTGGAAAAGCATTCTAGCCTCTCCCTTGTTCCTCCCCATACCCTGTCTCTTGCTCTCTGCCTAAACTAGCAATGGATGAAGCAATTGTGTTTTAATAAAGAAAATTGATTTACCTTTTCAACGTCTTAACAAATAGCAATACACACAGATCTCTAAAGATTTATGCCCACAATTTGCAAAATTATTTCTCTATCGATCAGCATGGGTTTGTTTTTCATAGGTTCAGTCAATTAAGTGGTAACATTCAGGGGGGTAAATTAGTCAAGACTGTGAATTCCCCAGTGAAGGCAGATACTTGTATTCTGAGACTGTGGGTTGTTGTGTGTATAAACAAGATGCTTGGAACCTCATAGGGCAGGCAAAGAAGACACCAGAGAGTCGAGAAAAGGAAGTGACGTGTGGGTAGAGAGGAGGGAATCCTGCTGTTCCACATTCTAATGTCCTGTGCAGGGTGGCCCCAGCAGCTGAATCCCATGAATTAGATGGCTAGCCTGAGCCTCTGAGCTTCTGAAAAGGGAGAAGGTAATGGGTGGTGGGGTCAGAGTCCACACATCGGTGCCATCCTTGCCTGACCTTACCGGAGCAGATGCCTCTTCTCCCTACTCTTGGCTCAGCTCCCTTCCCGGGTTTCTGCAAGTAGCCCAGCAAGTAGGGGCTCTGAAAGGCCTACATTCCAGGGAAAGAGCTCAGAATAATTGCTTAAAGGTTAACAGGTGATTTATTGGGGTGGTAAAGTAGAACTCATTCTTATATTCGAAAGATGACCTGTATTTTCTAATGTTTATGGTGAACACATGCTACCTGTAATAAATTTTAAAAGCTTTTTAAAAATCCAGTATCTGAGTGGCTCATGGCTCAGGAGCAACTTGTATATGTGTGATGTGTGCCCAAGAATTTTCCACCCCATAATTATCTCCCCATTGGTTGGCAGCTTCGGTGACTTAGAGTCTTCCTGCATTCACCCTGAATGCTCATTTGCTTTCCATGTGAGATTCGAAGACAACAGTAAATTCTCAAGCCAGCACACTTTTCACAATTGCTACACTTCATCAAAGGAAAAAAAAAGCTATCTAAAAGTTTACATAGGCATTTTACAAGACAATTTCAATACTCATCTGTTTTACTTCCCATGACAAATTTGGGAAAAGGATATTGAGAGCCTTGTCCTATTAATGAAGAAACTGAGGCTAAGATTCTGATTTCTGAATCAAACTCAATTCTTTTTCCATTGTATTAATTATTCTCTCCTGACTGTTCCCAAGATTGAAAAACTGTGCTGTTAACAACATTCACCTTGGCTAATTAAGAACATAAGCAAGAAAAGAAGGAGGAAAAGAAGGAAACATGAAAAGAAAAGGAAAAAAAAAAACTTCTTCCGGGCAGGACTGTACTGGAAGCTGAAGACTTGAGGGTGACATATCGTCCCTGGTGTCCAAAACACGGGCCCTTGAAGGGAGAAATAAATGAAAAATACAGATCCCAGGACAGTGACCCATATTCCTTCCTAGAACCACGAGGAAAGAAGGAAGCTCTTGATCCTGCAAGGAAGGGAGCCAAGGAGATCAGGAAAGAAAGACATTCTTTAAAAAGTAATGTTTGAACAGGACATTTGGTGCAAAAGAGAAATGACGATTTAAGGGGTTGACCTTCTCCTCCTGTTTGAGAGGAGAACTCCTAAAGAACAAAATTGTTTCAAGACTCAAGAAAAGGATGGGCTATGAGGTGAAATCCCAGGCACCAGGCCATGAACAGGTAGATATTTGGGGCAGAAATATCTGGAGTCCTTCAAACCAAGCCCAGTGGAAAGCACATATTTGTATCTTCAGAAGAGTGGCCTCATCTAAGGAAGCTGAGTAGTTCCTGCCTGAGAAGCACTACAGTGCCAACTCTCTCTCCTGTCCCCCTTGGGGCCTGCGTGCCCTGTGGACTTGTACTTTTCTACCTCTAGAACCAAGATCCACCCTGCATTTGGAGGAAAACTGACAAACTGATAGCTAATCATTTTTTCAGTGGGAAGACAATCCTCTCTCCTAAGCAAATATGGACACATGTCATTCTAGGAACTCTCTGTGTACTTATGCATGTGACTCAGTGATGTTTGTTTTTCAATCACCCAACAAGTATTTCATATATACATTCAACAAATATTTATCTGAAGACATGTTTAATAAATGCTTAGTTACTATGTCATTTATACTGCTCACAATCCTACACAAATGGTTTGTGTCTCTCAAAGTAAAAGCTAAACTGTGTATTATGGTCTGTAAGCCTCTGTGATTCAGACCCCTGCATCTTTCTGAAATCATCCCCACCTCTCCCTTCATTCACTGTTTTCCAGCTACACCAGACACTTTGATATTCTATTCTTCATGCTCCCCAAATATATTTCTATTTTGTACCTGCTTACTGTTCCAAGTCTAGCATTAAGACCTCTACCAACCCCCAATTTAGGAGACAAAAGGCAAAGACCTTCCACAGGTCTGCCTCAGAGAGTCATGTTTTGCTCCTGGGATTCCTTAAAGTCTCCTGACTAAGTGTCACCTTGTCCAAGAGATCTCCTTGGCCACCCAATAAACAGAGTGAAAACCCCTATTATTATTCACCCACTTTATCATGTTTTGTTTTTTCCATGCTATTTATAGCAACTGATATAATATATGTTTATCTAATTACCTATGCCCTCCCTCTACCTTAAAAGCCCAGGAGAGGAGAGACTTCATTCATTTTATCCCAGTGCTTAGTATTGCTTAGTATAGAATATCTAGAATTGAATAGTATATAGTATCTACTCAATAAATATTCATTCAATGAAATAATGAATTCAGGGAACAGACTGGGGCTGGATGGGAGCTGCAGTAATGCAGTGGGTTTCTGGGCTGCTCACTGTTTCCCATGACCAGTTCTATCCCTTCATTTAAAGGAAATCATGCTGGCGTGTCTGCAGACTGCCAATAAGAAGCACCTGAGTGAGACACTTGGCCCTGACTACTGTCAGAGACAAGACACAGAACTAAATGATCCATTGTTGGGTTCCGGTCTGGCAATTCCCATCTAACCTGAAAGTGCCAGGTAATTGGATTGGTAATGGGATATGGAGACTTTCACCTTGAGGTCACTGCCTCACTTCCAGCCCAAGGTACAGCTGCAGCTGAAAGTCACTGTTCTTGGGGGGCAGTTCCATGATCTTTGGGAAATAGCTGGATCTGAGTTTCAATGTAAGGCTGTGCCCGGTCCCAAGGAAGGAGATTGCAAGCTCGTTTTTTATACTGCCTTATACCCATGATTCCCTAGAAGGTAATGTGAAGCTTTGGATTAGGGCTACTCTTGATCTGGTCTATGAATCAACCCTTCCTTGGAAGTGATTTGAAACAGCATCAGGATGTCACTATCCCAGTGGGCAGTTGGGCTGTGACTTTACCTTCACTGTTTGACTTTTCTTACATAATGGCGAATGGGTAGAAACTCTGTCTTCATGGTCAGATTGTTCTGCCTGGTCATAAACAGTGGGGGAGAGACCCTGGCTCTGAAATCTGGAAAACATGGCTTTAAATCCCAGATGAGCCTCTTTTTGATTGTAACCCTGGACAAATTCATTATCTCCTCTGCATTTCTCTTTCCTTTTCTGTAAACTGGGGGTGGACCATCTACCACACAGCACTGTTAGGGAAGTTAGAGAATGAGTATCCATTCCATCTAGTGCAGAGCTCACACACAGTAGGCACTTAAGAAATCACAGTAAATTAACAATAAAGATATTGTTTCCAGGAACCAGAATTGGATATATATTTATGTTTCTGCCCAAGAAGTCCATATATTTGTCATACATCAGATTTTTACAAGGACCAACTAAGCAATGGGCACAGTGGTAGATATAGGTTTAGTCTCCCTTATCTGAAACACATGAGACCAGAAGTGTTTCATATTTCAAATTTTTCATATTTTAGAATATTTGCATATACATAATGAAATATCTTGGGGATGGGACCCAAGTCTAAACATGAAATTCATCATGTTTCATGTATAACTTATATACACAGCCTAATGAAAGTGATTTCACACAGTATTTGTGGTATGCCTGTAACTTTAACTGATTCTCATCACATGAGATCAGGTGTGGAGTTTTCCTCAGTGATGTCAAGTCAGCACCTAAAATGTTTCAGATTTTGGAGCACTATAGTGTCAGGTTTTCAGGTTGGGATGCCCAAACTGTACCAATTAAATAACTAGCTTTCTAAGAGTAAAGACTCAGGGATGCAGATTAAAGGGCTACTACTCAGCACTAACACAGGAATCATCAAAAAGTCCTATATTTATGAAAAAAGCAAATAGTCATACACCCATAAAGGGCCCTCTGTATGGTTACAAGAAAGTTCACTCAAGTCAAGGATTGTGTCTTATTCACTATGGTCTTGAACACCCCTGGAGGGAGGACTCTATATATAGTAGCAACTCAAAATATATCTGACTTTTTAAAAGTGAAAAGCAGTGTAAACAAAAATTCTGCAGGCCTTACTGACTCTTCCTGCACAGCCAGAGTTAATTCCCAGGGACCTGCATTTGTAATTTCTCTCATTCCTGATGACTACAACCCAATCTGCAGGATCCTGCAGCCAAGCTGGGGCTGACTCACTGTGGCATGTGGCTGCAGAGCTGACAACAGTGGCCTGATTTTGGACATGTGACTGCACTGCAGCCTGCTGAGCAGGAGGCATGAGGGAGGAGACTCCCTATTGTATAAGCCAGGCCATCTGGGGACATGGCTGAAGCAAGCAGAAGAATTTCACGGAGCTGTGAGCAACTATGGGCACTCCTTCCCCCATCTCTATTGCCCTGGCATCTGAAAGCTGAGGGCATTTCAAAGACCAGCCTCAGATAGAAGCCAGGATAAGAATGTGTTTTATTCTGAGAAACCTGTGATCAGGCACAGAGACTTCTCACTTGGCTGAGCTACCTGGGCAGCTGACCCCAGGGCAACCAGAGCAGTGAACCAGCAAGAGGGAAAGGGGTATGTCCCCAGCAGAGCCAACAGGACTCTCAATGACCCCACCAACTAGACTTGCTTTACTCTCCTTCCTTTTACCCTCAAAAGAGATGGACCTCTGGGCCCCTGGCTCTATCATTGCTCAGTTGTGGTCAAATTAGTAAATCTTTGGGACCCATCCTTCTTCTACACATAAGAAGAAAAACTCTGTCCTTCTCTATCCCACAGAGAAATGTGAAGGAAACAAAACTAGATAGTAACATGTAAGAGCTCTGGTACCCAGTCCTGCTCCAGGACCCACAATCTCTTCCAGATGCACAGCAGAACCGGAACCAACCAGAACCAGCCTTTCAGCACCCATAGCTGAAATTCTATGGTGCATGTTGGGAACTTGGTGCCACGAGACCCAGCCATGAGCTAAGCCAGGACATAGGAATAGGTAGACTTTTCTTTGTCTTTATTCCAATCCCAGGACTCCCTCTCATCCAGGCTTCCAGGGCTCATTCCAGTGACTGACTGGTCTACCCAGCCAGGAATCACCTGCCTTTGGAAAGACCACCAGGAAAAGATCTAATACATAATCAATCCAAAGCAAGTAGCTCTGTAACATCAGAGTTTCATCTGAGTATTGCCTGGGTTGGAGGAACAATGTGGGAGGAAAGGATTTTCTCATTAACTTTGAATAATAATGGTTGCTGAGCTGTTGGGAGTCAACACTGGTAAGGAGACTGATCTGCCCCTCCTGCTTTCCCCTAGCATCTGGACTCCTGCACCTGTCTTCCTTATCCCAGGTGTGCACTGCCTCTAGGTGCTTCAAAGCTCAGATTTCAGAGGGCAAAAATGAGCACAGGGAAGGAGAGGGAGGAGGGATAGAGGTGCAAAAGGGGAAAGGGGACAGCTGCTTCCTAATGATGCATTTTGGTAATAGCAAGGAGACAGTTTGATGCTATTGTTTGAGTGCATAATAAACCACTAATCCACGTCCTGTTTTGGCAACAGAGGCCACCTCACATCTGTATGCCATACCTACAATCTGTAAAGCTAATTTGTCAAACAGCTTTCTTCTCCCATGGGAATGAGGTCATTGGTCACAGAAGATTGATTAAGCTCTTGGAGAATCAACATTAATGAAAATCAACACTGCCTAATG
The DNA here is from genome assembly GCF_001458135.2 of Marmota marmota marmota. Classification (NCBI taxonomy): domain Eukaryota; kingdom Metazoa; phylum Chordata; class Mammalia; order Rodentia; family Sciuridae; genus Marmota; species Marmota marmota. Next base: position 7,887,010 of record NW_026000243.1, on the reverse strand, counting down.
AGTGTTTTTATGGCAGCCTCATAAAAAAGAATTTTAAAAAGAGAAACAAATAAACAAAAACAGCAAGAGAGGCCAGAAGCCTTCTCCCCTGGTATCTCTCAATCCTTTCAGTGAACTTGTTATCAGGCTATTGGGACAGTGGTGGCATCTCCTTGGCTGTGCCAGCCTTCCTCTCCTCTACCCACCACTGGGTCATGGGCATTGGGCCTAAGAAGTTTTCACATGTACATGGGCACACATTAATTCCAAAGACATTTTCCTTTGTTCAAGCCAACTCTCATGCAGAGAGAGAAATAGAATTTTGATTAGAAAACCTGTAGTTTGAACACCAGCAGCACCATTTACTATGAGACTTTGGGCAGGGAACTTAACCTCTCTGACTATTGGCACAATTCTCAAATGGGGATACCTGTTCTCCCCATATTTCCCTCAGTAAAGTTGTTGCACTGAGAATCACACAAACTAATGAACATGAAAAAAAAATTAAACCATAAAATCCTGTGTAAATAAGGATCGTTATTATTTTAAGGTATCATTGGATAGTAGCTAGTAAGCCACACATCGGAATTACACAAACTGGGTTTGAATCCAGGCTCAGAGGCCAGGCTTAGTAGCTTCCCAGCTGCACAACCCCAAGAAAGCCACTTAACACTTAAGCTATGTTTTATAAAATAGAATAATTACAGTGATGTTCTTGTAGAGCTTGGGAGAAAATTCAATGCATAAATAAATATACCGTACTCAGGAAAATGTTTAGTACTTGATACACAGTTAAGAGATATGAGTCCTTACAATTAGAGTTATTATTCTCCCTTCACATAACTCCACTCCTCTCCTCATAGTGGAATGATAAGGAGCAATGAAACATCCAACCAGACAGCAGCCTATCCATGGGCCAACAGGCAGGTCCATGGATTCACACAGGAGCCAAATGAAAAGACACTAGGCAACCCCAGTTTTCTAAGGCCTCAGGAGCCCTGGGTTTGAGAGCAAGAAGCGAAATCAGCAAGGAATTGAACAAACTGATGGGGGTGGGAGAGAATCTGGAAAGGTCTACCGTAAAAGGGAGACACTGAGACATCTCAAAATAACTGCAACTTTAGACAGTGGCTCAAAAGAGATGTCAGTTAGCCTTTTCAGTGTCCATAACATGACATCAGGCTTGAGTAACAAGAAATTGGGCTTAAATTAAAAAGGGAATGATTTGGGCAAACATATGAAGATTCAAGAAAGGAAAAGAATTAAGAAAATCAAAGAGGAAAAGAAGGGAGGGATACAAGATAGAGAAATAGAAGGAGGGAGGGAGGTGGAGGAGGAGGAAGAGAGAGAGAGAGAGAGAGAGAGAGAGAGAGAGAGAATTCAGAAGGAATTTTTCTCCCCCAAGGATGTTTTTGTTAAATAAATATATAAAGAAATGAATTGGTAAAAAGTCTGTTCTTTCCTATTTTTTCCATTTTGTTCTTCACGTCTCTAATTTTACCTAAATGATAATTTTATGAGCAAATCAAGTTATACATAATACATTTTATGTTTCTTCTTAGCAAAATGATTTTAGATATGTAAATTGCACTACAAAAATAAACATTGCATGCTATTCTAATTTTTCACTAAATTTACATTCCCCTCCCCCCCCAAATTCACCAACTCTCTTTCTCTAATGGTTTTTACATTTTTCAAGACCTTGACATTTATAAATTTAGCTTATATCTAAGAGAGAAGAGACTTTGCGTGGGGCTAGGTGGTATGTTCTCTTAATTGACAGGCTCTAAAATCTTCTTGGTAAATATCATTTTTTTTCTCTCTGAAGCAATGTATATAATTGTATATATATTGTATGGAACAGAGTTAGATGAAGTCTGATGGGGCCCCTACATTTTTGTGACAAGATTTTGAAACCTCTCCATTATACATAATGTCTTCCTCAGGCTCAATTGTATTTGGAATACCACCAAGACACAGTCTCCATTTCCTGAGATTTAAATGCCTAGTAAAATGGGTACGTGAATTTTCCCCAGGCCTCAGAGACAGAGAAGTATGCAAGTGCCGTGTTATGCCCCTATTTCTAGAAGTATCTATGGTTCATGATAGCATCCTATGTCACAGGGAAGTCTAGTGAAGGCTTGTAGCCAAAAATGTCCACTGATCTTCCAGAATGAGATTGATTTCTACTTCATCTTTTAGAGACCCCAAGTATTAAAAACTGCTAGTAAAATTATATAAGGCTATTTAAATTAATAGAACTGGCCAGGCACAGTGGTGCTTGCCTATAATCCCAGCAGCTCAGGAGTCTGAGGCAGGAGGATTGGGAGTTCAGCAGAGCAAGACACTAAGCAACTCAGTGAGACCCTATCTCTAAATAAAATACAAAATAGGGCTGTAAATGTGGCTCAGTGGTTGAGTGCCCCTGAGTTCAATCCCTGGTACTACCCCCCCGCCCCAAATTAATTTATTAATAGAATTGAATAAAATCAGAATTTTAGATCCTCAGTGGCACCAGCCATATTTCAAGTTCTCTTAGCCACACAGGGCTAGAAACTTTATGCCAGAGAGCACAGATGTAAATTTAGCATTGCCATCACTGCACAAAATTGTGTTGACCAGCATTGCTCTAGAGGAAAACTGAGAAGCATGAGGGAACTAGCAATTCTTAAATGCTTGCTTTGTACCAGAATCCCTGTACTTTAGTGGGTCATTAAATTATCTGATGAGGACTGGGGATGTGGCTCAAGCGGTAGCACGCTTGCCTGGCATGCGGGGGTGCTGGGTTCGATCCTCAGCACCACATAAAAATAAACTAAAGATGTTGTGTCCACCGAAAACTAAAAATAAATAAATAAATATTTAAAAACTCTCTCTCTCTCTCTCTTTTTCTCTTAAAAAATATCTGATGATTGATGCAATGTGTGAAGTTGTCTTATCTAGATAAAGAACTGGAGGCTCAGGGAAATTCACCTACTCAGAGTCCCATAGTTGATGCCAAAGCCAATGAAACTACAACTTACCAATCTTGCAACGAGTCTTTAAATGAGATAAAGTGGAGGAAGATGTAAAGTGTGCAGCAGGTATGTGTGTGCATGTGGAGGTGGGAGATAATGAAGGATTGGGCCAGAAATGCAAATAAGTAACCCTAACAGATGAAACTGACTTTCCTTTTCCCCTTCACCACCTACCTTCAAGGAGAAAAGCAATAGTTTCCCTCCTCATAGATACATAAGTTTTGTTTCATATAGAAGCAAACAGTGAACAGCCATTAAGACCACATTTCCAAGTGATGGTTAACAAGTGCACTATTAAAATCATACCCTCTTATTGCCTGAAAATCCATCACCACAGAGGTCCTGCAGATACTCAATAGGCTCAGCACTCTTTACTGCAGCTCAGGAGAAGCTCTTCACATTAAGAAAATGAGAGCAGCTCCCTCTGTTGTAGGCTAGGTTTCAGGTAGAAAGACAAGAGTGTAGGTCTCAACCTCTGTGAGGTGTTGGTAGGAAAATAGCTACACAGTGGAGTCGTCAGACAAAGCTGTAGCATCCAGAGATTCCTGGAGCAGCCCTGTATGTCCTCTCTGAATAGCAGAAAAATTCTTTGTGTCAGTCTTCCAAGCAGTGTGATGTGGACCAATCTGAGAGACCATAAATGGTAACACCAAGTTCTGAGGCCACTAAGTGGCTGTGGTTTATAGAAGGAGGCTATTGGCATCAGATTTGCCATGTTAGATCGGGAGCCATTTTATCTAGAGGTTCCAGATTTTTTATTCAGAGGCAATGCTGCTTAACTTCCCATAAGAACATGGACCTGATAAAACAATCAACCTGACCCCAGCTTAAACAGTTTACAATCAACCCCACCCCAGCTTAAACTCCTAAGCAGCTTATGAGATTCCTGTTGTGGGCTATAAAGCTGCTCTGTGAGTGCCAACAGGCTGTTGCTCTCCTTGGAGGGACAGCCTTGTCGGTATACCTCATGTTACCAATAATAAATCTCTTGCATGGGATTCTGGTGATTAGTGTGGCCTTTGGACTTCATGTGGACTCTGCAAGTGTTATTTCAGAGGCTGTTGTGGAGGAAGGGTGCTCTCACATCTTCACTCAGACACTCAGGGTAGCCAAGGTTGGGGTCCACAACTATTTGAGTTAGGAATGGAGGCCATGACCCAGGCACACTAGATGGTTGTGGTGAATAGAGTGAGATCTGCTGAATCACATCTAGGGTCTACTCCTAGGAATACAGCCTGTGGTTATGATTAGAGGAGCAGAGCTTGATTGTGAATGGTTTGTCTCCTCCACTGGAGCAAAAGTTTCCTAAAAGAAAGAGCTATGTGTTAGGTACTCCTTCCAGCCTCTCCTCAATTCCCAGGACATGGAAGGCACTTGGTAAATGCTCTGACGTAACAATGAATACAGTGTTCCTCCTGTTAGTCCGTTCTACAGATAAAGAACCATTAGGACATATAGAGATATATGAGGAGATTTATTATGAGAATTGACTTTTGGGATTATGATGACCAAGAAATCCCATGAAATGACATGAACAAGCTGGAGAATTTCCAATGTTGATGGTGAGATTCATCCTGATTCCAAAGGCTTGAGTTGAGAACCAACCAAGTTGATGGAGTAAGCAAAGGCCTGGGAATGGAGAAAGGGGTCAGCTTAGTATAAATGGCAGAGACTAAAATCCTGAGAAATCAGAGGAATTCTCCTATCCAACACAGGAGAAGATGAATGTTTTAGCTCAAGAGAAGAGTGAATTCACTCTTCCTTCCAGGAACTCATTTTTATCCTATCCAGGACCTCAATGAATTAGATGATGCCAGCCCACATTGGTGAAGGCAGATCTTCTTCACCCAATCTATTAATTCATATGTTAATCTCTTCTGGCCACACCCTCACAGACACACCCAGAAATACTGTTTAACTGGCTATCTGGGCATCTCTTAGATTAGGCAAGATGACAAATAAAATTAACCATCACAGTTCACTTCATGGAAAACTAGCCCTGAAAATGCTAATAGGAATTTAAAAAGAAGAAGATAGATTAAAAAAAAGAAATAAATAAACCTTACATAGTCAACTTAGTTTGGAAAGCATTGGATTAACAAGGTTCAAAAGAGAAATTTACTATAGGATTTCTCTGTTGTTTAAATGATAATGAGGGGAATATAGAAAGCAGTGCTTCCCAAGCTTAATTGTCCACAGAGTTCTCTTTGCCCAGAGTTTCTTGTGGGACTATTGTTTCTGTGGAAGCACTGATCAGGACCTCTAGCTTCAGCTCACTATTGCAGTCTTTATATAAAGCAAGTATGCCACTTTGAGGTTGATTGGCTAATCGATGAATTGTACCACCATATAAGACATCACAGAGGCACAGCTTCCCTGGATTTATTTCTCCATCTAGGCAGCCAAAGACTGCATCATCTCTGTTAATGTTGGTCCCAAGAACATAGGTTTCCTTTTCTATATCTATAATTACCAGTCTAACAATCAGTCAAATTCACAGCCACAGCAACATCAAATTAACTATAATATTTTTGAGCTTCTACTATATGCAAAGTATTATGTAACCTGGGATCATATAATATTTTTAAGAGATGGAAGGATTATTCCATTTCTCCAGGAATTTGCAGCCTAATTGGAGAAATTAGAAATATACAATTCCCTCCTGGGATATCTGTTCCCTGCTACTGTTCACACCCCCCACTTTAAGTTGCCTTTTCCCTGGTCCCTTTACTCAATTATCTTTCTCAAAATGCCTACATTTTCACAATCTTAAATGGAGATAGCTCTGTGTTTTTGGGCCTGTGTACTGTATGTATTATTCATAGGCTCGCTTGTTTCTGAACAACTTATGAAAACCAACTAGAGATTAATTCATAAAAAATAAGCTTTTCCCCCTCTCCCTTTGCAGGACCAGATCTGTTTCTCTGCCACAATTGTATTGGCTGATTGGTTTCTGCTCTCCCTCTGCCCCCATTCTGTAGGAAAATCATGTCTCTTTAGTATTGCTGCCACATATCCTTTCATGTGCCTGAAATATATACCATTGTGTTCTGACTTTTGTTTTGTGCAGAATCCCTTTCATGCTCTATCTTCTGCAAGGTTCCTCTGTCTTGGCAGCCAAAGACACTTCTGTTTGCAGCCGGGAGATTTCCATTGTACTTTGCACATCTCAAGTTCTTTGTTCTGTGAGGTGGCCTTTTGTAGCTGAGTTTGCTAATGTTTCGAACTGAAAACAGGCACAACCATACTCCATCAGGCTCCTTCTGCTCTAAGACACAGTTGTCAAGCCCATTGGAGGGAACCAAGAGCCTCTTGCCCACAAGGGAGAAGGTGAGCTAAATGCTGCAGCAAAAAGGACCCATGTGATTGAAATCGAAGATGAGAGAAGTAGATTTTTAATCACTGGGAATTTTAATCTCCCGATTTTCAGACAGCTTAATCCTTTAACTCTTTTCCCCCCTCTTTGGCAGTGCTGAGGACTGAACCCAGGGCTTTGCATATTCTAGACAAATGCTCTGCCCCTGAGCTACATCCCCAACTGGACAGCTTCATCTTTTTTCTGCCTGTAATATGCCTATTACTCTTCTTACAGAGGAGCATGTCCTCAGCTTCCTCTTCTGCCCTCCTGGGGTCACTCCCTCCCTGACTTCCAGTAGCTTTGGGAATAGAATTCAGAGACAATGAGTTTCTTTCCTGGCCTAGCTCCTTAAGTGTAACTGTCAATTATGGACACCAGCACAACTGCAACTTCACCATTGTCACTAACATTCTCCAGCACCTTAAACAACATCTGCCAAACAACTGAACTCACTTCTCATGAACCTGGCAATCTGAGGGAAGCCATCAGGCACCTTGCTGCCTCCCACTCCATCTTCCCGGTATCAGTCCTCTGTGAGTCTTGCTAGTACAATTTTTCTGGCAGCTGAAAGAGCTGTGACTATGGTGTAGAACTATTTTCTGTGAGGTGGAGGAAAGGGCCTGAAAAGGCATTTACCCATGGGGATATAATGCTACTACTCCCATATGTAATGCATCAACTTAATTATGGAAGAGCACCCCTGGAAATCTCAACAGAAATCTCAAAAATCAAGTTCAAGTTGGCCTTGCATGATGATTCCAAGTTGTCCGTCCCCCACACACACTCTCTCTGATAATCCTGTAGATTATTATCTCAAATCAGCTCTTTCACTTTTATAACTTCCATTTTTAAAAATAAATATGTTTGCTGGGCACAGTGGCACATACTGTAATCTGAGTGGCTCAGGAGGCTGAGGCAGGAAGATCATGAGTTCAAAGCCATCCTGAGTAACTTAGGCCCTAAGCAACATAGAGAGACCCTGTCTCTAAATAAAACATAAAAAAAGGCTGGGGATGGGACTCAATGGTTAAGCACCCCTGGGCTCAACCCTTGGTAGGAAAAAAATAAAGCTTATAAGAATGGCTGTCATTTTCTTCATCTTCCCCTCCATATTTTGGTTCATTATTTTATGCCTCTTACTACAATCATTAAAACACATTTTTCTATCCACATCAATGTGCACTGAACTCATTGTTTCCTTCCTTTAAGCCCCTCTCTCTCCTTTCCTGACTCCCTTCATTCCTCTCCTTTTCTCTCTTCCTTGTTTTTTGTTTTTATTTTTTTGCTACTCTTAACTGTATTCCCCCTTCTTTGACTAATTACAGTTTATTAGTTGTTATGGCAACTCTGTGTTGCTCCCAGTACCTCTTTCTCGTGATGTGGCTGCAAATGAAGATGTTATAAAAATGAAGACAGGTTTTACTCTCCCCATCTCTTACCTAAGTATTTCCTCTAATCTCATTATCATTTCTATTCAACACTCCCTGACCACCACTACCCAATCCTACAAGGTAACAAAGAAGCCCAAAAGTAAATAAATAAAGACTGAGTCTCTTTTGCTGTCCACTGCAGTACTGTTAACTATCATAACAAAAAGGGAGAGTGGAAGGCTCCAGCTAGAGTAGCGTATTATGATTTGTGGTAGCTTCAGAGGCAGTTTCTCAGTTTTGGAATAGCAATCACCACAGAAGGCCAAATGTGTTAGGGGAAGACAGGTGGCACATTCAATTCTAATTCTTTCTGGCTTCTGTGTCTGCCATTCATGCCCTACCTATCACCCTACGGGGTGACTTCGATCAATGCCCATTAGAACTACCTCATTCCCTTGACTTTAGCCAAGATCCAATCAGAAGCAGAACTAACCTGCCCATCTACTAAATTCATAAAAAGATCTCTAAACTTTTCACTAAGTTATTCCAGACCTCATGCTCCACACTCCTTTAGGAATACACTCCACTTCTATATGTCTTCCTAACAAGTTATTTTGCTGTCACATTTTCTCTGACGTCTGTCACCTTGGTATCTAAGCACTCTGGCAAATTCATGAGGCTAAAAACAAACACTTATGTGGGAAGGGGGAAAAAAGCTCTTCTCCTCTGCTCTCTCATCTCCATAGGGACAGAGTAGCACAAAGAGGCTGAGATTCTCCAAGGTCACCCTGTGCAAAGACAGCATAACAGAGCCAAGAAAAGATTGTGAAATCCTAACTTCCAGTCACCGACCTCCATAATGCAATGGTGCTGTGTCTGGAATCAGTGTCAGTGTTTCTGTAGAAAATACCAGAGGGAATTGTATGGCTGCTGGCCATAGCCAGGAAGGAATCCTCACAAAATCAAACACACTTCCTTTCCTCAGCAGGATCCGGATCTTGTCTCCTTCTCCCACTATTGAATATTCAAACACTATTTCAATTTTAATACTTAGTGACATTAGGTGAAATGTTCCGAGGTTTCGTTTATTTATGAAATCATTCAATCATTATTACTTGAGGGTCTTCCACCAACAAATAAGTGTTAGAGATGGGCAAGACTCTATCTTCAAGTATTTGTAATCTAGCAAGAAGAGATAAGACGTGTGTAAAATGTTTTCTGAGCACATAGAGAGCAATGGATAATACATTCAAGAATTCTATTCAATGGACCTTCTCATTACAGTAAAGAAAACAATAAACAAATAAGTAAATGAGACATATAACATTAAAACAATACAAGATGAAATGTGATATAATATAATGGACAAAAATTGAAGTGCTCAACATTTCTTTTTCACATGGGAGTTAAGTAGCTGAATTAGAAGTGTGAACTAGTTTGAGAGTTGTATTTGTAACAACCTAGAGCTCTGAATCTAAATTTTTCTTCTCTGGTGAATATTGCATTTGCCCATGGGTAGCCTGTGTTGACCAAGAGATTTAGCACTGAGTTTGGGATGGTGACCAAAATCTATTGAAGAATCTGGAAATAACTGAAATAGAAATGGAATCTATGCAATCTATCAGAGAATAGGTTTAAAAATATAGAGTCTATTGTTGGAATTCATTTGCCACTTGATGAGTTGCTATTCAAAGGAATGAATTGACTTTTCTATCCTAATTATTTAAGCAGATTCCATTACAGTTCCAAAACTTAATAGGTTTTTAGAAATAGTACAATACTCAGATATATATTAGGTGAAAAGATCTCTTCTAACATTCATTCTTTCAGAGTTCACATGTTTTCTGACCTCATGGGATGCAACCAGTTGAGAAACATAGTTCTTAGCTCCTCAAACAAATTACTTATTATAAGACTCCATCGTAATTTCTCTGGTACTGTAGGAACTGTCATTCAAAATACTCACCAACTCTCACTTGAAGATAGATCCTATTCAATGGACCTTATCATTACAGTAAAAACAACAAACAAACAAGCAAACAAGTAAATAAGACATGTAGCATTAAAACAATTCAAGATGAAATATGATATAATAAAAAAATAATTGAAATGATCAACATTTCTTTTTCACATGGGATTTAAGTAGTTGAATTAGAAGTGTGATCTAGTTTGAGAGTTGTATTTGTTTGTTTTTTTAATGTATGTCACCAGCATTCAGAGGAAGTAGTAAGCTTTGTGACTAGAGACATTTTTCAGGCAGTGACACAGGCGCTCAGGATGAATATATTAGTCTCTTTGAGATCTGGAAAGAGAAACATTATTCAGAACTACTAAAACCCCTTGAATTTTCTTGATAAGATAAAGGAGAAGAGAGCTGCACAGAAGGATGACCTCAACCGGGATAGCCCACAAGGCCTAGAAGAGAATGGATTCTCTGAGACTTACAATTACATGGAGATAGCAGACATTGCATAATTCTAGGAGGCAGGGTATAGAGACCTCTATGATAACCTTCAACATTCAGTTGAAATATCATAAAAAATACCCCTTAGGAATAAGGAACATGCTCTAACTGAAGATTCATACCTTAGAACTAGAGATAAAACTGAACTAGACCTATCCAAAGAATAAACAAAATCATAAAAGAAACAAAAGTACTCATCAATAATTTAATTGCCTACCAGAAAAAAATGTGGTTTTTCTTTTAAAAAGAACACATAAAATAAGAACAACATAACTCAAACTCCTTGCAATATATTACCCACAGTGTCCAGCATACAAAAACAAAAAATACTACACGTATAATATGACTTCTAATCAAGAAAATAAAAAGCCAATACAAACAGACCCTAAGATTAAACTATTAGAATTAGCAAAGGAGAGCATTAAAACATCTATAAATATGTTCAAAGATAGTGTGGTATTAAATGTAACATAAATAGAGCCAAGAGATTTACAAAACTAAATGGAAATTCTAAGATATCTGAAATAAAATGGGCTGAATTGACTAAGAGCAGATTAACAATAGGAGATGGACCATGAGCTTAGATCCCTATTTATTATTCAAACTAAAGAAGAGAAAGAAAAATATTTTTATAAAAAAGTAACAGATATTTAGGATTCCATGAAAAAAAAAATCTCATGTGTTATCTATAGTTAATTTTTTGAAGAAGAGAGAAATAGGAGAAAAAATAATTTTTAAATAAGTAAGATTTCCCCAAATAAGTCAAGAATTTAACCTTCAAATTCAAGGTCAGTGAAGTCAATGTAGAATTATTTTTTAAAAATCCAAAGTACATCATACTTAAATTGCTGAAACTCAAATAGAAACAGAAAATCTTAAAAGAGGTCAGTGAAAATGACACACAATATAATAGAACAACTTCATGAATGATGGGTGATGTCTCTTAGGAAACAATGAGTGCCAGAAGACAAAAAAGAAAATTCTGCCAAGTGTTAAGGAATAAATAAATAAAAACAAAATGCGATTGCTCATAACTGTATTTCCAGCTAAAATAATCTTTTAAATGTGGAAGTTGAATAAATTCATTCATATTTCACTAGAAGATTTTCTAAAAGTTCAGCAGATTTTCACTAGAAGATATTCTAAAAGAAATGTTTCATAGCTAAAGAATAGAACTTCAAATATGCATGAAGGAATCAAGAGCACAAGAAGAGAGAAATAGTATTATTTCTCCTCTTTCTTTTAAAAACAGTTGACTTTTTAAAATAAAAATTAGGATTATATTATGGCTTAACACATTTTAAAATAAAACAGATGAATATAATAGCATGAAGAATATGAGTAAATGAAAGTATACTTTGGTAGGATATTCTATGTATGTGATAAGGTGTAATATTAACTCTAGTAAACTGAAAAACTGAGGATCATATTGCAATTCCTTGGTAGCTCTGAAGAAAGCACAAAGAGACACTAGCTAAAAAGACAATAGAATAAATGAAATTGGATGCTACAGTCATTTGATGAATTCAAGAAGAAATAAAAATAAAGAGAGGAAAGTGGAAAATAATTGGTAAGATGGTAAATTAAATCCAGGAGCATCAATAATTGTATTAAAAGCAAATGGACTACATACTTCAGTTAAGAGAACAGATTTTCAAACTGGTTGAAAATATTAGACTAAGTTTTATGCTGTCTACAAGAGATGCACTATAAACACAAAGACCCTGATAGTTTGAAAGTAAAGTAATAGAATAAGGTTAATCACACAAACAGTAATCATAAAAAACTTTATGTGACTACAGTGATATAAGATAAAATAGACATCTTGACAAGCAATTGTGCCAGCAACAAAGAGAAATATCACAATGTAAAGGAGATCGATTCCTCTAGAAGATATAACAATCATATCTGTGGGTGTTTGTAATAATTGAGCTTCAAAATACACAAAGCTGGAAATGACAGGAATAAAGGGAGAAATAGAAAAATATGCAGTTATAATTGGAGATTTAAACTCCCTCACTCGGAAATTGTTAGAATAACTACAAAAAAATCAATAAGTATATATAAAGATTTGTACAATATTATAAACTGTCTTAAGCTAACTGAAAATCTTTACAACATGACAAATCCAAAACCATAGAACACATATTTTCACAGATATGCAGTATATAGTACATATAAACCATATATTGGACCTAAATTCCAGTACCCTTTAGAAGATTGAAATCTTACCCTTATGTTCTAACACCAAAAAATTAGATAAGAAAATATTAATAATAAGATATATAGAAGTGTTCAAATATTTGGAAATTAAGCAACATGCTTCTAAATAATTCATGGATCAAATTATAATCAATAAGGCTAATGAGAAAATACATTGAACATTGATAAACAGTCACAAAAAATAGCAAAATTTTTGTGATGCCTCCAAACTGGTACTAGAATGGAAATTTATTATTTTGAAAATAGATAATCAAAGTTTTCCTCATAAGAAGAAACGTAGAACAAAAGACAGTTCTTTGAAAGGTTAATAAAACTGAGTAAACCTGAGCAAGAACAATCAGAAAAAAAATGAGAAATGAACTAATTAGCATCAGAAATAAATAAGAGAATATCACTACAGATCCTACAGACAGAAGAAACATAATGGAAATGTTAAAATCACTGTATGCTAATCAGTTTAACAACTTAGATAAAATCAACAATATCCTTAAAAACACAATTTTATAAAACTGACACAAAAATACAGAAAATGAGAATATTTAGTATTTTTTTAAAAGTAAGATTTATAAGCACAAATAAAATCTATATGGTTTTTCTAGTAATTCTATGACATACTTAAAGAAGTAATAATATAATCAATCATAGACTACTTCAGAAAATAGAGAAGATCATTTCCCAAGAGAGAGAATGAAATGTTCTTTGGCCCATTCCACATCTTATTTTCTGTAACCAGAAAAATCCTCATATCAAAACTTGACAAAGACATTTTAGTTAAAGAAAATCATGTCCAGATATCTGAACACAAACAGAAACTTTCTTCAAAAAATATTAGCAAATTAAACCCAGCAAGAATTTCAAAGAATATATAATTAAATATATACAAGAATTTCAAATAATAACCAACATGGTTTTTATTAGGAATACAAATTTGTTTTAACATTCAAAAACCAATATTTACAAATTATGGGAGAGAAACTCTATATGATAGTTGGCAATATATGATCAATTTAATTGAGAAATAATTTGTCATAATATAATAACCATTTGTGATTAAAATTTGGAGCAAAGTATAAATACATACTCCTTAATCTGATAAAGGTCATCTACAAAAAAGTCCTATGGTTGTATTAAAAGCAAATGGGCTACATACTTCAGTTAAGAGAACAGTATGTCTCTGGTTGAGTTAGTCACTTTGAGAAAGTATACATATACACCAAAGGATTCCAACAAGAAGCCAAATATTAAATTCATTCCCTTTTATTTCAGGAAAAAAGTGAAAGTGTTCCTTTTAACTACTTCTATTTGGTATTTGAAAAGAAGTATTAGCCAGCAAAATAATGCTTGAAATATAAATAAAAAGCCTAAATATTAGAAAGGGAAAAATGTTGTTTATTTATAGATATTATGATGATTTATATAGAAAATCCTAAGGAAGTAACAAAATAAATCAGAAGTTAGAAGGGAATAAAATAAGTCACAGAATACAAAGTCACTATATAAATACTAGTAGGTAAAATTTGTGTAATGACAATTTAATACTATTTACAATAGTATCATGAGATAAGCAATATTTAGGAATAAAATTAACAAAAGATGTGTCAGAACTCTAACTTGAAGACTAAAAAATATTGCTGAGAGATTTTAGAAAACATAAATAAATGAGATTTAAGATGTTCACAGATAAAAAGGCTCAATATTTTAAAGTGTCAACTCTCTCTTAAGAGTTAATGCAATCTCTGTAACTCCAACCAAGCACTTTACAGAAATTAACTAGTTGATTCTAGCATTTATATGTCAACACACAAAGACCTAGAATAGCCTAAACAATCTTAAAAAGAACAAATTTGGAAAGTTTACATTACCTGATTTCGAGGGTTACAAGATTTCACCTAGGTCCTGATTACATGATATATATGTTTTTCAAAACACATTGCATTGCTCTTGACATTTGGACTTTTAACTGGGTAAACTTTACAACTATAAAAAGAACATACTATATTGCAATTTCCCACCAGTAGACTGACTACATTACAAGAAGGTAAGGGGATTTCAGGTGAGTATAGGTAAGAACAGACAACCACACACTCCACAGACACCCTTTTCTTTCTCTCTTCTTTAGTAAGCAATGCAGGTGGATTGTTCAGTGTTGACCTGCTTAAACTAAAACAGCTTATCCCAGAATTTCTTTTCCATATATTTCCATGTTAGAATTAGCCAAAGGAAGAATAAGCACAATATTTGAAAGGTAGAAGTGAACCAGTAAAGAATATTCTCTGAAGTTGCAGACCTTTCCAATTGTGTAAGTTCTAATTGCCATCATAAGTCTCTTATTCCACATTTACAGTGACTCTGATTCCCTAACTGAATTCTGACTTATGACAGAGTGACTCTTTCATCTCTAAGGCTGAAGCCAAAGGTGATGTGGGATCAGTGAACTGTATGCATGTGGAAGAGTGGGATATGGCCCTGCAGTATAACAAACTACTGTAGGGACAGAAGTCAAAGAGATGGCATTTAGTTGAGCTTTCATGTACCATCAGGGCATCCTAAAAATCATAAGATGCACCTTGTATTAAAATAGACTTCTCTCTGAAGTCATCTGATTTTTTAAAATGTAATTTCAATAAAGAGGGTCCTCCTACATCCCATCTTAGGCCTTTGAGGAGGCCAATATATATAATTAAAAAGTCAGAAATGTGGGGAGGTGACAAAGATGCATAGAGGCATATATTCGACATTTATATTTCTCCATTTAAAAAAGAAAGGAAAACAATGTACACTCTGGAAACAAATATATATACATTACATCATGAAAAACTAACCCAGTTTTGGTATTTAGAAAAATATGGAACCTAAGAAAAAACATCACACATTCCTATTCTTTATTTTATTAACTACAAACTAGGTATAAGACACTCAATTTCTTCATAAAGGAAGAGAAATAAGTTGATTTTCTGCTATGTGCTGAGCACATTTACTTTTTAACTATCCTTTGAAGAAATTGTTATTAACCTAATTTTACAGATGAACTCAAGACTCAGGGATGCTAAGTGATTTAATTAAGGCCATACAGCCTCTATGAAGGAGAGCCATGATTTGCACTTATATCCATATGAGATTCAGAGTCTTTCAGTGAAACCATCCTCATGTGCAGCATGAATCTATGTCTTATGAAAGAAAAAAAAACTGTTGTGTAGATGTTATCCCCATGAAGTCATTTTATAATAATCATAAATAACATAAGCTTTAAATATCTCCAGACCTTTTCATGTCTTTGTATGTCCCTGGTTGAGTTAGTCACTTTGAGAAAGTGTACATATACACCAAAGGATTCCAACAATAAAGCTTTTTTCCAAAATATATCCGGAACTCCTGAGAATTGCAGCACTATTGCTACACACACACACACACACACACACACACACACACACACACACAGACCTATATACACAATATACATACATATACAAACTTCATACATTGATAAGTATGTATATAGATGGCAGGTATAAGGTGTCCTCTTTCCTCTATGTACTCTAATGTATACATAGACTCTAAGGTGACTTTTTTTGAAAAACAACACTCCTTGGAGATTTTCAAGTAGAATTCAAGCAAGTACTCATTGGGCACACTGTAGAGGAAAACACTTCATTAAAAAAGAGAGTTGAACAGTATGACTTTTCAGGTTCTTTCCAACATCAACATTGCCTATAATATAATTTGTTATGTTTGTCTAAAAAAATCACTCTGTTACACTATGGTCACACCTCATAAAAGCAGTATGCAAATAGAAGGTGGATCTTTGTTATGAATAATAATATTATGATTGTCCTTTTGGCAGAATCTCTAATTGCTGAATTAATTTCCATCAATTCTCACCATGAGTACAGATCAACCCTCTGCTGTGTGATCTTACAGTATCTGTAGCCTCCTTTTCATTGAGCAGAGGTCGTACTGGCAATTGCTTGTTTGATGTCCAAAGTGCCCTCTGGGCTTTAAAATCCTTACTGGCCAAGACATACCTCTTCATCACTTTGAGTTGGATTGAAATCAAAGGAAGAATTTAATACATATTTTAAATGAATAAATATTTGTGGAATGTCAGAAGTATGGGTTGTGGAATCAATCTGGAAACTACCCTGACCCCATGCTCTCATACCATGGAAATAACTCATGTGGCATTTCCTAAAGACTCTTCATGCAAAGACACTGCAGTGGACCCTGTGTGAGATAGAGACTCCTGGCAGGTCAGGAGTGGGCCACTGAGTTGGGAAGCCAGTCAGCACCCTCTGCACCATGTGAAAGAAGCAAGAGACACTGCAGGAAGGACACATATCAGGGGAATCTGTAACAGCTGTGATGAAGCAGAGCACTATGGAGAAAAGAAAGCATTTCTGGTCCAAGAAAAAGAAAAGAAACTGTTAAGCAAACATACAAAAGCAAGAACATACAAATTTTTTTTAACAGAACTGAGAATCCCAGGTTGGGTGTGGCACAATTGCCCTGAAGTAGTAGGAAATAAGATGTTGATCTTGGACAGATGAGAACACTTTCATTACCTAATTGTCCTAATCCCTGAAACCTGGTAATGTTGTCCTAATCCCTGAAACCTGGTAATGTTACCCTGTGTGGCATATGTGACTTTACATTGTCCTAATCCCTGAAACCTGGTAATGTTACCCTGTGTGGCATATGTGACTTTACAGATGAGTCATGGAAACTACTCATATGCAGATGGATCCTAAATGTAATCACAAATGACCTTATAAAAATTAGGCAGGAGACGTTTGACAGTGAAGGAGAAAACATGAGAAGACTAGACAGAAAGAATTAAAGGTGCTCATCTGCTAGCCTTAGAGATGGTAGAAGGGGCATTAGCCAAGGATTGCAGGAAACACAGGACTAGAAGTAGGAAAAGACATGGGAATGGATTCCCCCCAAAGTATCTGCAGGGAGCATGGCACTGCCAACACCTGGGTTTCAGTCAAGTGGAACTCATTTATGATTTCTGACCTCAGAAGGGAAATAAATGTGTGCTATTTTAAGCCACCAAGTTCACAGCAATTTGTTATATCCACCATAGAAAACTAATACAACCCAGTTAAGACACTGTGAGTGTTGTTTATTAAGTCATGAAGGGTCATAACAATGCAGGTGGGGAATGGATTTGGAGGGAAGGAAATAGAAGGGATGTGGGGAGAGAAAAAGTTAAGAACAGCAGTTTGAGTTTAGGAATGGGTAAAATCTCTCTGGATATTTTGTTAGCAAAGCATTTGGGGATCCTCTGGGATGAAAGGTGCTGGAGAAAATGTAATAACACTAATAAATATTCTATGATCTCCCTGGAACATGTCCTCGGATGAACTACAAGGCGGCTCTTAATGTTACGATAAGAGATGTGGGAGACTCGGCAATTTAGGGTCTTGGGGGTGCCATAGAAACCATGACTATGGTTTGTCTGCATTCTCCAGGGACCGGTATCCTCCGAGCTTCATATGTCTTCCTCCCCAAACCATAATTCACATGAGCTCCAGGAAGCAGCAGCAAAGGGCAGAGTCAAGAGCTGTTCAAGGCAACAATAGCAGGAAAAGAGAGTGTAATGAATTATTTAGCATTTAACCACAGCTGCTCCAGATAGGTTCCCAATATTGAGCAAGCGATGGTTGAGTTAATTGTACAGATTTGTCATGAGTGTATTGCCTAGAACACTAAAGTTGATACTGGGGACACTTGTCAATGGTGGGAGCTGTGACCTGCTAGGTCAACTCCCACAAAGGTTATAGAGTGGAAATTGAGGCTCCTACCTAAGAAAAGCTGTCTTTAAATTAGAAATTCAAGATTTTGACTTTTCATCATCTTCTGAGAGGACTTAAAAGACTCAATAGAGGCTTTGACCTTCAAGGTCAAAGAGATATATATCCCAAAATGGAGTATTCATGCTACATTATAGTCAAAGGAGACTTAGAGGTCATTTCACACAAACCTCTAATTTGCTACTTGAAAACCAAGGTCAAAGAAATCAAGTGACTCAGGTAAAAAAGCCTCTGGGTTCTGGGCCAAGAATCTTGCTGCTGGTCCACACACCTCCAATTAATCTTTCACTAAAGTAAGAGATTCAAGCATCACCTGGGGCTGATACTTGAGAGGAATATGTACCCCAATATCCTTGCCCTCCTGAAAAGGAAAGGACTTCACCACAGGGACCTAGACTTTCCTTCTGCATCAGGGTCCATTTCTGGACACTGACATACAATTCCCTTTTATCATAATATCTTCAAATCTCAGGGTACACGGCGAACCAAATCCAGTTTGCAGCTGAATCTGTCTGTAAGCAGAATTCATGGGAAAAGAGCAGTGAGAAAGCAGTTCAATAGACCTGGATGCAAATTCTAGCCCTGTCATAAGCAAGTCATTTGATCCCTCTGATCCCTAGCTTCCTGAGGTATAAATATGAGATAATAATATCTACCACAGAGTTGTTATAAAGATTAAATGGGATGATACAATGAATGCAAAAGTACCTAATAGAATGCTTAGAATATACTAATGCTGGATAAGCATGTGCTGGATCTGAATTTAAATGAATTTTTAGGAACACAAGTATGAATATGAAAGTTTCCAAATATACCTTCACTCATAGCCTCTTGTAAAAATATTTTAAATTCTACCAGTAGCATTACAGTTCTTAGATTCCAGAGGATTGCCAATCTTTGGAAATTTCCATTAAAATAAAGACACTCGGGCTGGGGATGTGGCTCAAGTGGTAGCACGCTCGCCTGGCATGCGTGCGGCCTGGGTTCGATCCTCAGCACCACATACAAACAAAGATGTTGTGTCCGCCAAAAACTAAAAAAAATAAATAAATATTAAAATTCTCTCTTTCTCAATCTCTCTCTCTCTCTTTAAAATAAAATAAAATTAAATAAAGACACTCCAGAACCTCAAACCAATATCACTGACATCTCAGCTGGAATTAATTGCTGGAGGGAGTGGAAACAGTCCAAGTACTGCAGAAATGAGGAAAGGAAGATAATAGGGAGGGAAACAGGGAAGCAAATTGTGCTGAAGGGTACCAAACATCTGTCCAAATCTTGATTTTCTTTGGGCCAAAGAGATATGGAGCTAAAAATCTAATGGTATTCCTAAATTTTAAAACAACTCTAAAATTAATGTTCTATTTTCTTGTTTCCATGATTTGCAACAGCTAACACGGTTGATGGAGAAGGAGGTCAAGACTCACCAATTCTCCTTCATTTGTGGACTCCTCTGGGCCTGTGTTCATAAGATAGGCAATCTGTACCTATCATTATTCCCTTTTTCTTTTTTTCCATATACCTGGTCTTTTGCCGTTCAACAGAAATGATTATTGAACAATTGGAGATAGAGCAACATCTTTGCCTTAAAGAGTTCATGGTCAACCAGAAGATACAAAAGACTTTAATAATCATAAAACAATGTGATCATTGTTTTATAGAAGCCAAAATACTAGGAGGAAACAGATAAGGAAAGGCTTATTTATTTTCAGGCTTGGAGTTTGGGGAATAGAAGGAGATCTGGAAGGTTTCACAGAGAGGAAACATTTAAGTGTTGATGTGGGCCAAATAATCAGTGGATAGGAAGATAATTCCAAAGAGATAGGAAAGCATTGCTCCCAAGCTAAGATGTATAAGGGCCAAGCAAACTTGGTGATCCAGGCATCCTTCCAGTCACTAAGCTATTGTCTCTCAGCTCCAAATCACTTTCCATTCATCATCTCAGTGGTATGGGGGCTGGGATTTGCAGATCAGGCCCATTTCCTTTGTCAGCTGGCTCGCTAGTAGGTCCCACAAAGTAGTGGGCACTAGAGAGATTGGAAAGGAGGATAAAATATAGGATTGGCTCCTTCCCATTGGTTTGTTCTTCCTGTCAGCATTGCCCCATTAATGGCTCTCTCTCTTTTGGCAGTCTGAATTGACTCCAGCATCTCGGATTCTTTGATTCTAGCATTAGTGTGCCCCCTCAGAACTACAATCCCCAGTAGTACAGTTCCCCCTCATCAGATATCTAAGCCTGGTTCCCTGAGAGCTTTTCTCCAAACTCTTGAAGTGTAGCAGAAGCTGAGGAAGCTTCTCCTCTTCAAAGGAATCAGTTCCTCCCCTGAAATACCCCTCCTCTGGGCTCCTGAGTCCCCGCAGCCCGAGTCTCTCTTCCTCCTCAGACTTCCGTGCTCATCTCCACAGAGCTCCTTCTGAACTCCTAAATTCTAATAATCCCAATATCTTTCATTTAGACCCCTTGATTTATGATTTAGGAAGCTATGTCCTGTGGTTATAACCTTTGCCATATGTAGTTGTTCCCTTTTTGTGTCGTCAGTCCTCCAATGCCTGTCTAATAAATTCCCAATTGAAAATTTTCTCTGTTTAAGTACTTAGAGCATTTTCTATCCTCCTGCCAAAAGATGAAGTCTGGAGAAATGGGGATGGGATTGTGGAGGGCTTTTTGTACCCTCAAGAGTGTTTGGCTCATGTCTACACTCAAGGTACTTGACTTAGTTTTCTTTCAACACTGAATAATGAGTGTCCAAAGGATGGCAGCAACTCACTCACATCATGATACTATAACAAAATGCTGTTCCTAAGACACTGTAAAGCATGGTTTGCACACCTACAGGGTAGAGAGGGAGGAAGGAAGGGTTCATCATAATTTCCCCATAAGGTCCTCATCAGATTTCTCATTAGAAACACTGGAGCACAAAACACAGTGGGTTGAAATATTCAGAGTGATAAAGGACAAACCCTGGAAGCCAAGAATCCTAGAATCAGTAAAAGTATCCTTCCCAGAGGGGTAAGAAATGGAGACATTCTCAGGTGACTGGGTCCCTTCATGCTGGATAATACCTTAGATTGGGTAATTTATTAACTAGTCCCAGTTCTATAGACTAGCAAGTTCAAGGTCAAAGCACTCTGATGCTGTGTCCTCACATAATGGAAGAGCAGAAGGTGGAATTCATTCCCTCAAGAACCCCCCACCTTTTTCTTCTCTCTCTCTCTCTCTCTCTCTCTTAACAAAGGCAGCTTAACCCACGAACCCAGAGCCTCACACACTTTAAGCAAATGCTCTGCCATGGCTTTTTATTGTAGGATAATGTCTCAGTAAGTTGCTCAGGCTGGGATTCAACATGTGGTCCCCCTGCCTCAGTGTCCCAAGCAGAGAGGCTTACAACCTCTTGTGGTTTAAAATTGAGGTGTCCCCCCAAAGCTGCTGTGCTAATGCAGGAATAGGCAAAGGTGAAATGACTGGATTGTGAGAGCTTTACCTTGTCAGACCCTCCTAGCTTCAATGGACTAACTGGGTGTTAACTGTAGGCAGGTGGAATGTGATTGGAGGAGGGGGGTCACCCTGAAAGTGTGCTTTTTCCCTATGTCTGTTCCCCTCCTTCTGCTCCCTTGTTGCCATGAGGGGAGCAGGTTTCCTGTGCTTGGCCCTTGCCCCATGATGTACTGCCTCATGCTGAGCCCACAGCAATGTTTTCAGCCATCTATGGACCGAGAACTCTGAAACCATGAGCTCTAGATAAAGTTTTCATTCCTAAGTTGTTCTTGTTGTGTGGTTACAGCACTAAATTAATCTAACAAACAAATTGGTACTGAGAAGTGGGGTCATTGCTATGACGAACTGGACCACATGGATCAAAAATTTTGGAGCTGGTTTGCAGAAAGAAATTTTAACAGCTTAGAGATACAAGCCTGAAAAGTTTTGAAATGTAGTAAGCAGCACTTACTGAGCAGTTCTGGCGGCAGTTCAGAAGACCAGAATACAAACAGGAATGTAGACCATGCTAATGAGTTTCAGAAGGAAAGGAAGACTCTATGTGGAATTGGACTAGAGGCCACTTGTGCTATTTTCTGTCAAAGAACTTGATTACATTTTGCCCATTTCCTGAGACTGTTTTAGGCTGAATTTTAAAGCAATGGACTAAATAATCTGGGGGAGGAAATTTCAAGACAGCAAATATTCAGTCACTGACATGGATGTTGCTGGCAGCTTTTAGCCCAATTTAGTGTGAGAATTGGGAACAGCAAACAGAATTTAAGGATTTTCAAAACTTGCAGTTTGGACAGAAAAGTACATGCAAAGCTAAGGCTAAGGAAGATGTTCTTGTTGAAGAGACTACAGATCCTAAAGAGATGCTAGGTTCTTTGCACAAATACAATAGGGAAGATGCCTTGAGGGTAATCTCAGGAATTTCCAAGACCATAACCACTAAGGGCAAGCTGCAAGGTACACAAAATGCCTAAAATGTTGTTTCCTCATGCTAGGGTACACAGGCCCTCAGAGGTAACTTCAGCCTTGATTCCACACACAGGAACCAAAGGAGATGGTATGCAGATGTACAGAAGCAGCATTCTCCATGTTACTGAAGTTATGCTGCTATATGTTCACATCAGCCAGGTTTCTATTTCTCATATTAAAGGGACCCTCATTGGAACCACAAAGAAATTCCTGAACATACCCCAAATCAAAAGGATGATAATTTAAATGTTTCACTATAAAAACCAACTAGATAGGAGAAAAGATAATGATAGAAGGATGAAAGGCACAGTGATTCAAGAGCAGGCCCTGTTCTCCAGTCCCAGTGAACCAGCCACCCACCCTGCCCTCCTTATAAGGTCACAAGTAACATTGAACCAGTAGCCCACTCTGCTCTCCTCATAAGGACCAAAGTTCAATGGTACCAACATCCCACGCTTCTCTCCTTGTAAGGAAGCAAGGTCTTTCAAAGCCAAAGTTATTACAGACTTTTAGAATTAAAATAAAAAGTCCATTAAAGTACTGTACCAATTTTAATTTTTTAAAAATAATTAGTTTTCATAACCCATTGAAACAAAAGCTTCTGGAGTCCTTTCTTATTCTGAAAGTGTAAAAAGTCCTATAAGCCCAAAGAGAGATAGCCACTGGGGGTGATACCCAGGCATGACTGGGCCATTTCTTGCTCTGACCTTACAAGGAGCCATTGCGAGGAAATTTCAAACACAGAGTATATAAGAGGGTGGCTGTGGCTGGTGGCTGGGTTTTTGCCTGTAAGTACAAGAAGCTCTTGGTGGTGACCTGTTGGACTCCCAGATAGATAGCACGTTTGGTGGTTTGTGGTTGGTGGTTGTGGTTTTTGGAGACTGGTTCTTTGATTTGGGTTTTTTTGTTTTGTTTTGTTTTTTTGCTTGTTGTTTTGGTTTATTATTATTTTTAGCTAGCATACTTAGTTGGTATTCCTGTTAGGATGCATAGTAAAAATGGATAAAGAAAATGTGATATATATACACATGGAATATTACTCAGTCATAAAGAAGAATGAAATTTTGGCATTTGCTGGTACATGGATAGAACTGGAGAATATCATGCTAAGTGAAATAAACCAATCCCAAACGACCAAAGGCCAAAGGTTTGCTCTGACATGTGGAAGCTAACTCACAATAAGGAGGGGCTTGATATAGAAAAGAATAAAAGTACTTTGTATTAGATAAAGGGGAATGAAGGGAAGGGGGAATGGGAATAGGAAAGGTAGTAGAAAAATCAGACATTACTGTCCATATGCATATATGATTACATGACCAATGTAAATCTACATCATGTACAACCAGAAGAATGAGAAGTTATACTCCTTGTATGTATAATATGTCGAAATACATTCTTCTATCATGTATAACCAAAGAGAACAAATAAAAAATATAAAAATGTATGTATTAAACAACCAGATATTCTAAAGACAGGTGCTGAAAACTAGAAAAACTAATAAATATTGCACAATTTTTTTTAAGAAGTAGTTAAACTAGTGTAGTGCCACAGAAGCCCCACTCCTACCATGAAAAGGCCTTCACAGACCATTACAAGGTCTTAAAGGACATAAAGCATGGGGGGTTTGGTCATGTGAAACTAGCCTACCATCTCTGCACTGAGGCAGAGGTGATGGTGAAAGTCCTGCCACAGGGAAAGTGGAATAGTTTGGTTCACTCTGAAATACTGGCGATGATGACCCTGAACCACCTGAATGTGATCCAGCTGTTTCAGGTTATGGAAACCTGCAAAAATGTCTGCATTGGGGTGGAGCACACAGGTAGGAGATCACTATTTCACTTCGTCCCACCTGGGGGCATGCAGGAGGAAGAGGCCCAGAAATTTTCAGGCAGATCACACGTATGATACTACCACTAGATGCACATCTTATAGGGAGACCTGAAGGGAAAAAAACATTGTGCTGGATGCCAGAGGCAACATCAGACTCATCGACTTTAGTTGAAGCACCAGGTTCAAGGCTGGGCAGAAGCTGAACAAGTTCTATGGCACTCTAGATATTTTTCCCTAGAAGTTGTCTGAAAGTAAGTCCACAAGCCGCCCCCCTCCCCCACCCAAGTGGACAGCCAGAGCCTGGGTGTCATTCTATATTGTATATTGACAGGGAACTGCCCATTTAGGGTAGCCAGCGATAAGGAGCTGAGGAGACAGATCTTGTTCTAAAAATTGGAATTTACCCAGCCTGTTTCCTTGGAAGCACAAAGACTCATCAAGAAAATACTGACAATGGACACCATAACAAGGCTCTTGGTAGAGGAAATCTTTGAGGACCTATGGCTAAATCAGGGTAAGGAGGATTTATCCTATCATAATGTGTCCCTCCCCAACCTCTAAGACCCCACATTATTGACAATCCTCTTTGACATGGGTTATGACCCATCCAATATCTGGGTGTCTCTGTCCAAAAAAATGTTTAATGATGTGTTGGCTACACACCTGATAGTCCAGTACCAGATAATCCAGGGGCAGGCTTCATGTTATAGGTGAAGCCTGTGCCACGGAGAGTTGTACCTTACCCATGCCTGATGGATCCTTCCAATGTCCCTGTCCTGAAGAGTAGTACAAGTGAGACTGCCCTTCACACCTTCCCCTTTCCCTCTGACCATCATATACCTGAGGAGGCCAAACAGTCAGTGTAGAAGGGCATCAGAAGAACCAGCATGCCTGCCATTAGGCTCCACTTCCTGCATGAGAAGACCTCTACTCCTAGCCTTGCCTCCCAGCATGACTCTGTGTTCAACATGCTCCAACCCTGCATTGCATCAACAAAGGGCAATTTCTCCCAAGATATCACCATGGCACATCCCCATGGTCACAGCAAGGGCTGGAGGCAAGTGACTTAGCAGACTGCTGCCTGCTTTCTGCTACTTTGCTGTTGCATACTGTGTATTAGCAAAAACATGACTCCCAGCCAGGCAAGGTGGTGCATGCCTGTAATCCCAGCAGCTCGGGAGGCTGAGGCAGGAGGATTACAAGTTCAAAGCCAGCCTCAGCAAAGGTGAGACACTAAGCAATTCAGTGAGACCCTGTCTCTAAATAAAATACAAAATAGGGCTGGGGATGTGGTTCAGCAGTTGAGTACCCCTGAGTTCAATATCTGGTACGAAAACAAACAAACAAACAAACATGGCTCCCATGCAAGGAGAATGGAAACATGCTGAGTTCAGAAACAGGAGGTTCCTATGTAAATACAGAGCTGAGATGGACCTAACCAATGAAGAGCCAGCCGGAGGACCCTTCCTTCTGTTGATGCTATTGTTACTACGTCGCATTGGTCATGTGGACTCAAACAGCTGCAGGACTGAATGTGCACACTGGCTCAGGCTTCTCCACATGGGATCCATCCAGGAGCACATCTGGATCTATCAGGACATTAGGAGTCTCCTCTGCCCCCACCTACAAGGGACATCAGATGAGACTGTATTCCCTGGGACATTTCCCCCTGCCCTGTTCTTCTCCATCCTTTCTCCCATGCCTCTGGGACAGCAGAGATATTTCTTAATAAATGTGTGTTTCTCTCAAAAAGAAAAAGAGTGTCTGGCTCTATTTTATAAACAAGAAATAGGGAAGCCCTGAAGGTTTCTAGAAAGAGTGGGGTGATGAAGGTTGTGTTGGTCTTCAGCAACAGGATGAGAAGTGGAGATTAAGGCCAGGAGATAAGCTAGGAGGACAACTAACTCAACAATGGTGACATGGGATGGTAACAACCTAGCCACAACAAAGGAAAAGATGGAAAGGAACATACTTGAGAGACCGCTCAGAAGCTCTGTTCTCTTTGTGGGTAGCACAGATGCCTCAACAGGAGCAGGCTTAGAACTCTGCACCCATCCGTGGTCTGTGTTCCACTCTCTCCCTTGAGGTTCAGGAGATATGGTCCCTTACTGTGTGAGAGAAATAGGTCCTTGAAGAGACAGTGTGACATTGAGGTGAAGACAGATGAGCACTACATTGAAATTCTGCCTCCACCACAATCTAGATGTAATACAGTATAAAATACGGAACACCTCAAGTCTCAGTTTCATTACAATGCCTGCATTAAATGGGTTTTAAATGCTGTGTTTGCCAAAATGACTGATCATCAGAATTACTTGGAGAACTTTGAAAAATGTCAATTCCCAGACCTTACCCTAGACATACTGAATTAAAATTTCCTAAATGTGGGTCCCAGAAGTCTGATTTTCTTTTTTATACTTCCCAGGTAATTCTAGTGAGAAGCTATGTTTAGGAACTATTAGAATGACTTAGAATTTAATACAGATAATGCATGTGGCTGATCTAGCTCATAATTTTGCTATAGCAGACACTGTCAGCTACAGATGCCCCCCCCACACACACACACACACAAAGTATCTCTTGTGAATTTCCACCCTAGTACATGCAGGTGGCCTCCTGGTGCACACACCTGTGACTCTGCCTGGGCACTTTGGCTGCAGGAGCATAGCTACATATCCCTCAGATAAAAACAAAAAACAAAACAAAACAAAAAACTAGGAGGTGCTTCTTACATAGGAGTACTGAATCCTACTTGTTCACAAACCAGTCTACTCATTCTTGCAGGCTGATGGGCTTGTGTCCCTCCTTCCCTGCCTCACTCCAATAGTCCTCTACCAATCCATCCTGACATCACACCCCAAAGGAACCACTTACACTCAAATCCTTTTCTCAGAGTCAACTTCCAGATGAACCAAGCCTAAGAGACATACATATTTAGTCTTTGTTAGAGTCCCTCCCCTTCTATACCCTGTAGTCTCAGATTCAGAAGATGAGGAATGACAATGATCATCCATCCCATATTGATAAGAGGCTTTAGTGATTATGACATTCATCAGCAGACATTTCATCTAATATTCACAACAATCTTTCCCATAAGGAAATATTTGTGTCTCATTTTCACACGAAGCAATTGAGACTCCAATTATTAAATGATTTACACAAGCCTGCACAAATTAGAAAAATAGTAAGGCTTAAAATTTCATTCTCATATTAGCAATGGTTTTTTAGAGTCTGATATAACGTATATGTCTTCCCCTGACACCTTTCCTAACTCCCCACCCCTCAAAAAGGCAGGCAATGACTTACAAAGTTTTTATAGATTTCAGGCTTTTCATGGACATCAGGTGTGTCTGGGGATCCCTGTGGGAACAGGATGTTAGGGTTCACAGAGCCATATTAAGAAGCCCGTATCTTCTAGCAGGCTGCTTCTTCTCACCAGGTGTACCTTTTGCTGAGATCTCACACAAAGTCACACACCCTACCATGAGCTTCATTTTGATGTTTTGTGTTAGAACATCAGTGGACAGTAGAGCTTATCAATACCTGCAGCAATGTTGTATATAGAAGGCAGGAAAGTAAAAGGTCCTTACTTTCTAAGAGTCTTCATGGACAGGCAGAGTTGACAAAAATCAAACTATAAGAACAGAAATAAATAAACCTGTGAAAAGATCCATATTCAGACTCCAGTCTGAAACAATAGTGGACACTGAATAAAATGGTGGTCTTTCAACACAGATGGTGTTATTAGAGTTTCATTTCAGAAAGAAGCAGCACCTCTCCTTCATTCATCAGCAAAGACTTTATGAAGGTGCCAGCCCACGTGGTATTTGAAACATGGATATCTTAGCCAATGCCCCGACAGTAGCCATTCTTCAAGAAACAGAAGCACAAATTCAGAAACCAGAATGT
The DNA here is from genome assembly GCF_001458135.2 of Marmota marmota marmota. Classification (NCBI taxonomy): domain Eukaryota; kingdom Metazoa; phylum Chordata; class Mammalia; order Rodentia; family Sciuridae; genus Marmota; species Marmota marmota. The sequence continues at coordinate 7,858,588 of NW_026000243.1, read as the reverse complement.
CCGGTCTAACTTTTGGCTCTCAGACTTACTAGCATGGTGACCTTGACTATATTTCATTTTTCTTTATCTATAAAGTGAAGATAATAACAGTCCCTAGTTCATAGTGTAATTAAGGAGAAGAAATGACCTAACACCCATTTAGCACTAGGAACAATGTCTGGCTCTCAGTAAGAACTCTAGTAATAGTTATGGTCTTATCCTGGGCTCCCTGGAAAACCTGGGCAGTGCTCATGTGATGACACTTGCTTGAAAGAGGGAAAAGGTAAAATCCCAGGAAACAGGAATGAGGGGGGGGAAAGGGAAATGGTATAGAAGGGAAAGGTCCAAGGTCTTGTGTTAACAAGATGCCATGGCTTCACAAGCTAACTCTGCTGGCTAGTCATCATCCCAGTAGTCATCTCCAGAGAGTTCACAGAGAACTACTTCATTCAAGAACCATCCATTAAGAAGAAAAGGCCTGAACAATTTATCTCCTGTCTCCTTTGCATCTCCCATCTTTTTCCAGTTATAGTTCACCTCATAAAGCATCACTCCTCTGTCCTGAATTGTGTAACCAGATTCCTCCATGTCACTCTGGAGACTCCAGAGTCTCTATGCATCTCTTTCAGCCTGAGACAGCCCAGAAGTTTCATTGGGAAAATGTCTAGGTCACTGAGGAGGGGGTGGCAGATGTGGCCCAATAGATCTGATATAAATTTGGTTGGCTACAGTTATTATTATTATTCTCCCAAACTGTTCTTTTTAAACATGTATGATCCTGATTCAGCCTTTTCTGCCAATTGAGCTTCTAGGTTACCTACCTGGTCTTAAACAGAAGTTTCTCTCCTATTTTCTGCTCCAATCACAGGAACGCTAGATTAAAGCTTTCTTCACTGAATTGAATTTCAATTCCCTGAAAGGACCACAGTGAATCTATGGGAAGAAATAGATTTGTGGCTAGGAGCCAGATGTGTGGTCAAGATTAATGGGAAATTTTCACTTTGAAACTAAAGATAGAATCTACCCTGCTTAGGCTTTCTATACACTGTGTTTCAGAACTGAATTCAAGTTTGAGAAGAGGTCCACAAAGGAGAATTCAGGCTACATTCAACTACTTTCAATTCCAGAGTTTTAATACTGACCAGCCAAAGCTCCATATAAAAACCTGGAAACATCCAAGCCAGAGACAGAAAGTCTCATACCAATGGACAGTGCCACAGTCTGGGTTTTCTGGAAGCAGACTGTGAGACAGAGCATGAATGCAAGATGTATATTAGGAATCAACAACTGAAATAGGCCATGGAACTGAGAACAGGAAGATGCCTGCCTCACATCTGAGAAGAAGGTCCCTCCCTGAAGGAAATCTGGATGACATCTCCATATCCTCTAGCATCTACCCCTTTGCCACCTGGAGTCATTTCTTTATCAACATCCATGGAGAGGTCCTCCAGAATGTCAGTGGGTTTATCTCCCCAGGGGAAATGGAACAGGGAAGCTGTTGGGACGACCCATTGCCCCATTAGTCTTGGGTTATAACTGATACTCATAGTGTCCAGCCTCCACAACCCAGTCCAGATTTCCCTCACCATTGGCTAGCACCTCTCTGCTAGCCACAATGGCTTTTCAAGTGACGTGATTCTAATTCAAGAGGATCCTGGCCATCTGGTCACTATGTAATTCTCAGGGCTAGGTTTCTGGACTGACCCATTTCCAGACACAATTAGACAAGGCAGCAGTACCAAGAAGCACCTATGTATATTGCTCCTTGACTTCATTGTGTTCAACAGTTTACCCACTCCAGATTATCAGGATGAGTTACTTCTCAGCCAATCAGATGACTCCTCTTCTTATGTATTAAACACATGAACTCAATATGTCTAAAATGTCAAGGTCACAATCATAGTTCAAAATTAAAAGGGAATCCTGCTGTGTTCCCTTTAAAAGCACCAGGTTCTCTAACCCTATAGACTGCTCCAATGGACCATTAGGAGTATCCTTCTGGGGTGAATCTTGCTTCCACCCCTTGCTTACCAGACTCATGTGTTTGTTTTTCACTGAATAAACAAGGCTAAAAAAGGTTTTCAATTTAGTGGGAATACTGCATCTCTTACTGTGAACTGGCTTCCCTGTCTGTCACAATGAAATGTGGGATTCTGAGTCACTAGATCAAACCCTCTAGATGCTCTCTGACAGACTGGCTGAAACCAGACAGTCATAAAGGCAAATTCATACCTAAAATGTGTATCTACACTTCTGAAAATGAAACCCATACCTTTTCAGGGTAGTCAACTTGCCATCAGTTGTCCAGTTGGCCTCCTTGAGAAATCATTTCATTTTGGAGTCTCCGCATTGATCTCTGTTGCTGGAAGCTTCAAAATCAGCCTCCATGAGGATTCCATATTGTAGGATCCATGATCTTGACTATGGTCACTTCATCCATGACCTTGGCTAATGTCAACTTGCTAGGACATTTTGTCTTCCTGGTTGTTTAGATGCCTCTTCTTGGGGGATGGTCTTTAGCAACCATTAACATGTGTTTTAGTCAGCTTTTTTGCTGCTGTGACTAAAGGACCATACCAGAACAATTGTAAAGGAGGAAAAGTTTATTTAGGGGCACATGGTTTCAGAGGTCTAAGTCCACAGACAGCTGCCTCTATTCCTCGGGGCTCCAGGTGAGGTAGAACTTCATGGCAGAGGGAAAACAGCTCACATGGTGATTCCACTTGCCAGATACAAATATATACACCAAAGCCACGGCCCCACTGCCACACCGCCTCCAGTCACACCTGCTTTCAATTACCACTCAATTAATCCCATAATTTGATTACTTCACTGATTGGGTGAAGACTCTCACAACCCAATCATTCCCCTTTGAACCCTCTCACATTGTCTCACACATGAGCTTTTGGGGGACACCTCATATCCAAACCATAACAACATGCAGCATAAAGATCTTCACACATGGCTCCTTCCATGTGTCCATTAACATACCACTACCCTAGAACTCCTAGACCCTGCTCTTTTAATCTTTGTCTTTCCAGATCCCTGGCCATTCAGCCAGGATCCCAGAAACTCCTGATCAAAGTCCTATTCTTGGCATACAAACCCACCTTTTTGGTAGTTAGCTGAGTAATGGCAACTTACCTAATCCACCTGGTACATTTTGGGCTTAGTCCTCAGCTTTCTTTGCCCAACTACTTGACTTTCTATATTTTCAACCAAAGATGCCTCTGGCTTTCCATGGCCTATTATTCTCAGGTGTTTATTTTTGTCCTGTAAAGTGTCAATAACCTTTAACAGCAGCCATCCAATCTGTTATACTTACAGTCAATATTTTCTCTGTACCTTTCAAATGCCTGATATATAGCGCCCTTAATCCTTCCCTTCTGCCAGTACACTACCAGTTAGTGTTAACCACTAGACCCCCCACTTTGTGCCAGATGCTTTCTGCAGTCCACCCACCTCCAGCGAAGGGGTCCTCTCGCCAGTCAGGAATTGAGTGATCCAATTCTAAAACTTCATCTCAGACCACGTCACAGGTTAATATCATCAGAGGATGGGTTTTCTAAAGCAGATGCATGGAATCTGCAATAGAACATATAGTTAGAGATCACTAACTGAGAAGACTGGGAGAAATAAAAAAAGAGAAGGAGGAACTGTTATGTACACCTGATAAAGCCTCACCAACCTGGGAGGAGTTCTGGAATAACTATTTCCCCTCTAACTTGTCTCTGTTCAGGCTGGGGTAGCTGGGCCTCAGGACGTCCATTTGGCTTGGTCCCAGATGTGACCTATCCTAGGAAGAGTGAGACAGTGTTGAGGCAGTGCTCTGCAGATGAGACAGACGGGAGGGGCTGAAGACTCCAGGCTGAAGGCTCAGGGCACACTCCCTAGCAGCATAGCCAGTTTTAGGGACCTGGGCAGCTCTTTCTCGTGTTCACCATACTTGAAAAGCACTGTATCCACATTCCAATCTTGCACAGACAGTCTCAGAGCTAAAAGGGGCCCACCACAGCATCTCCATTTCCTTTCTCCCTTTTTCCCTCTCCTCATCCATCACTGACAGGAACTCACAGGATGGCGAATAGTTAAGTTACGTCTAGAATTCAGGGCCCTTGATTATTACTCTCTGATTATGCTAGCTCCAGTCCCTCCTTATCAAATGTTCTTCTCACCTTCAGGGCATGTATTTGTTGTGTATGACATCTGTATACTCTATGAATATTTCACTTTGTAGGTAGCCTCCCCCAGGCTGTAAGCAAAATGCCATGTGCCCTGCGGGTCTTCATTTAGATAATAATTAACTAAAAGGGAGAGAATGAAAACCTGCTGTGAACCCCAGAATTAGTCAAGCTTTCTCTCTTTTCCTTTCTCTCTCTCTCTCTCTCTCTCTCTCTCTCTCTCACACACACACACACACACACACACACACACACACACCCCAGTCTCTCCAGCCGGCACTTGATAGGCACAATTAAGTGCTACAATGCTAACATGACTGTGGCTTCTCTCATTCATTATTTAGGCAGCTGCTATTAGGTGCAGTGCAAGTCCCTGGGGATACCTGAAGGGTTAAATGGCCCAGTCCTGGCCCCATGGAGCTTGCACTTCCTAGGGGGAAACATACAAAGAAAGGCAATTGCAAGGACATGTGATAAGGACTCTCAGAAAGCTGCCTGGGGACTATGTTAAGGGCAGTCATTATGTTCCCATGGGAATCAGGCAAGGCTTAAGCTGAGAAGCAAAGAAAGTGGGGTCCAATCAGGCATGGGCAGCATGGCCTAAAGGGGCTGCACCACTGAGAGGGGTGGGAGAAGCCTCAGGAGATGAACCTGGTGGGAGCAGGATGAAGAGTACACCTGGGGAAAGGTCTGATCAGGTGTGCTAAGGGTCTTTAAGGGCTTTTAAACAGGTGAGGGACATGAGCACATAGAATTGACGGAGTATGAGTCTCCAAACTGAACAGAGGAAGCCTTTCCCATACATTAGGTATGAGTGGCAGGGTTTGGCTTAAACAGCAGTGATCGGAACACAAAGATAGGAAGAGAGGTAGGAGGAAGAGAAGTTGATCAAACTTGAAGGTAGAAATTGGCCATGAGGGAGAATAAGCACTTGAGAATTCTCAGATTTCTAAGTTTGGGGGTTCAGCTTGGCACATATTGAATTGGAAATGCCTGTGTACAATTAGGTGGAAACATTCAGTAGGCAATTGTATACATAGCTTGTTAGCCAGCCTTTCATCACTGTGACCAAAATACCTAACAAGAACAACTAGAGGAGAAAAGATTTATTCTGGATCAGGGTTTCAAAGGTCTCAGTTCATGGTCAGCTAGCTCCAAGGCAGGTAAAGCATGGCAGAAAAGCATGGCAGAGGATAGCTGCTCAGCTCAAGGCAGCTGGAAAGGAGGCAGAGAGAGAGGAGACAGGAACAAGAAATATTCCCCAAGGGCATGCTACCAGTGACCTTGTTTCTCCAGCCATGCCCACCTTCCTATGATCACCACCCAATTATCCATTCAAATTATTAATCCATCAAATGAATTAATCCACCAATGAGGTTACATCCTCCCTGATCCAATCATTGCCTAGAAGCTCCACCTCTGAACCTGGCTACATTGTGGACCATGCTTTCAAACATAAGCTTTTGGGGAGACATTCCAGAGCCAAACCATAAAGTATGAGCTTAAAACTCTATATAAAATTGGTGTTAGAAACACAAAATTAGGGGGGTCAGTAGATATGTTGACATGACACTCCATGCGTGAGTTCCTTCCAGATGCAGCAGCCACACCTGTCCTTATACATTTTGCCATAGATGGGAGACGTAACAAGTAGCATGTGGGCATGCTGGGAATTAGATACGGAAGCTACCTAGGTTTGAAAACTGGAAGGAGAAGTCCGTATAATTCTGAAGAAAATAAAACCTACCATTCAGAACAGTTTCCGAATCAAATTCCTCCCTTGGCCCTTCAAAAGAGAGGAAATGGAGAACAAAGAATGGCAAACAGAAGGTTTTTAAATAAATCATAATTAGTTACACACACATGGGCTCAGTGTGGGCGAGCAATTAGACAGCTAATTATACTGAAGCTGCGTGTGCATGAAGCCAGAGTCTCACCCCAAAATGTAGGGCTTCCAGCAATTGCAGAGATGCCTGGAGGAACCAAGGCTGCCAATGGGACACAACCAGACTGTTGATAAAGAGAAAGCAAGAGACACAACGTATAAGGATACTAGGAATCCACACAGTGAGGATCTTTGAGCACCTGCAATTGCAGCTGGGCTTCTGGCCTAACTGGAGGAGAAATAGATTTTCTTAACCAAGTACCCACTCTTTAAAAATGCTGCCCTCCAGCTCAAGGCTTCACTGGCTACCCCGGGACCCTAGGGGCTGGATTTGTGCATAGCACGGGCTCCATCTAGTGGTGGATGCCAGGAGCACTTGTAGTGTCTCATCCTGTGGATCATAAGGCTTCTATCCCAGTGGCACAAAACCAGAGTGTTCTACCGTGGAAAGCTGTGTAGAGAGATGATTCCTGGTTAATCATGTCTTGAGCTACTGGTAGAAAAAAAATCGAATATCCATTAACAATGGAATTGTAGAATTAGACTAGACATAGAGAACAACTGCAGAGTTTTTTTTTTTTTTCTTTTCTTTTCTTGCTTCTCTTTTGCAATTTAATTTGCACCATCCCTTTTGTCTTCCACAGCCTCAGGCTCTTTTTTGGGGTTAGCAGTTTAATTGTGGTTTTTCTCTCATTTTTATTCCATTTTCTCTCCGGAACATGAGGGAAAAAGGCTTCTTCAGAAACAAAGCGTTCTGGATTGTATAAAGTTCCTTACCATTTGCAAATATCAACCCGGAAAAAAAATAATTAATGATCAAGAAGCCTGGGAAGGGGCAAGAGGAAGGCTGTGAGGCTCAGATCTCTAAAGAAGCCCCCTTTCCTCTGCATTCTCTCTAGGATTACTTGTCTTTGGTTTTTCTTCTTTCAGTTTGTTTATACACACACACACACACACACACACACACACACACACATGCTGCTCCTGGCAAGGACACACTGTGAAATAAGAGACAAGAAAGAAGCCAGGGCTAATGTGACCAGTGCTTGGGCAGAGCAAGGAAATTACAGGTGGACTTTTCTATTGTTTTGTGGATGATATTCAAAATTGCTGGGTCTTGAGAAGATGGGGACTGGCAGCTCTTCAGCAAAGCTTTGAAGCTTTACAAGACTTCCCTGTAGGAGATGATCGCAATTTCCAATGCATTTTGACTCTAATAAACTAATGCTCAGAGCAAGCTGATTGTCAACCCTGACGAAGGTGATTCAAGGATAAAGAAGGGGGGAAAGTAGATCCTCCACTGCAACATCCACAATGAAATTAGAGGTAAAAATGCAAAAAGGAAAGGAAGAGCTGAGACGAATCTCTTTCCCGCACAAGCGCTTTGGATGGAAAAGACTCACAGATGCAAAGTATCCCCATCATGTCTGCTTCTGACACAGACCATATCCCTCAAGAATAGAACTCCACTCAAAATTCAAATGTTCTCTCTCTCTCTCTCTCTCTCTCTCTCTCTCTCTCTCTCTTCTTTTGCACGTATATGCAGAAACAAGGTTGTTGCCAACACTTCTAATGGAAAATGGGAGTCTGAATACAAAAGGAAAGCAGACTGTTTCACTCTATGAAATCCTCTATATGAAATCAGAAATAAAACTGCAAGAGAAGCAAGAAAAACCTGAGCAGAAACTTTCCCTGGGCATAAAAATGAGTCTGAGCAAAATCATAAATGCAAACCATCCACATCACCTTTGCCACAGGGGACGATGCCCCAGAATAGAATTTAATGTCAAATTAAATGTTCCATCTACCTCTTCCAGCAACATAGCTGTAAAAGAGGAAAACAAATCAAGGTTGCTGCTACTATTGCTGAAGGATATTGGCTGATGGAACATAAATAAGTATATAGCAACCAGTTAATCTAGGTATGGGAGGCCTTGGACCCAGAAGGGTCAGAGAGAATAAGGGGTAATCATCACCAGGGGCATATCTTAGAGGTAAGGGAATCAGTGACATTTATTTTCCTCTGGCAGCTCAAATGGCATGTTTCTTTCCTCAACAGAGGGTTAGAACTTCCCAGGCTTTGTCCATAGGACTGGAAGACTATCGATTATAAACAGAACACTTGGAAAGGAGTAATGAGGTTAAGACATTTCTATAGCGGGCACTTGTTATCAGATAAATAATGGTGTCTCCTACCTGCTTCAGCAACAACTTAATAATAATAGTAAGGGGGAAAGTGAATAGTAAAAATAGTAATGGGTTCAAATTCAGATCGGAGTTTAAGTCCAGCCCCCACCTTTCCAAGTTTTAGAGCCCAGGAAAAGTCTCTGTAGGAAGCACCCATATCCTAGTGTTCTTCTCTATACATGTAAGGTTAGACTGGCACAAGAGCCTCTCGAAATTCCTTTCTGCTCTATGTTTGGAGGTGAGAAGAAATGAGTCTACATACTGCCTCTGAAGACCAACACTGGTAACATCCACTGGGAGATAAGTAACTACTCTTGCTTCCATGGGTCTTATTTGTAGTTGCATTGTGAAGGCCCATCATCTTTATCTTTAGTTAAGGAGGAAAAAACATCATTTACCTCTAGTGAAGATGTATACAGTTGCCTCATTTTGAAAATTTCTGCAGATGTCATGCAAAAGTGGATTGTTATGAACCAAATAACATTTTCCCCATAGAAAGATTGCTAAGTTGGGACTTGTATTCCACATCAAGAGCTTAGCATCACATAAATCATAAGCATCACTAACAGCATGACATAAGGGGAGAAGTATAACTATAAACTTCTACAATCATTTGAAATAGTAAAATTGTGCTCAAACTTACATAAAATGGGCATCAGTGTATTGTACATGTTGATTATACAAGAGACCCCAATGTGCTATAAAGTGTACATGGAATACATAAAACTCTAACATTAGTGTACTATAAATTCACCCTAAAATCAGTGTACTGGCTGTAATAAATTTAATTAAACATTAAACGAACAGTAATGTAGAAGGGCTTGTTGAGAATGATTTGTCTGCTTTGGATCTTTTATAAACAACACAAAAATCAGCTTAAGTTAATGTGTTACTTCTTCCTTTGCTAAATTCTTATAAAAAGCAGAGGAGTTTGGGTTGCTCCAAAGACTGGAGCCATCTCAAAGTAAGAGAGGAAAAGCCAATGCACATTTAATAATCTGTGTTTTAAAGATAATGATAATGACATTTCCCCCCAAATAAACATCATTTAAGTAAAAGCTTATCTAACACATATCTCCTTCACCTTTTCTCATCTCCTTCCTTGCTTCAAAAGTTGGACTCTGTTTTGGACCAAATAAAGGCCAACCAATAAGAGAACAGTAAGTGCTAATTAAATCACTCCACATGACACTTTGTTGACAGCCATTACAGACCTTCACCCCTTGTCAGAAAGCCAGAAAACAATTACAAGTCATTATAATGGCCTTTAAAAAGAATTGTAAAACATTTCTCCCAGACATAAAACAGTTATTGGAATGCATATTGACTGTCCATAGCTTTTGTGGAAAACAAGATAAATAATTCCTCGTATTTTCATGAACTTCAGTTTAAAACTATTACGTAATTGGATTATCATAGATAACCTGTTAAGACTATGCCGAAAACTGTGACTTCTTGTTTTATGATTGAAGGAATAAAATCTTAGCTTAAAGCTAGAGAAAAGTATTAAGAGCTAAGATATTATAATAAAGGTGGTGTCCAAAAGTATCTCATGAATATGAGTCTATGACTTATAAAATAAATAATAATAATAGGAGGTAACTCAGGGGTACCACTCCATACATTCAATTCTTTTAAAATCACTCCTAGCCCATGGCCATCCATTTTCTATAGGGATTCCCTTAAGCAAGGTTATTATCACACAAGGCAGAACACTCCAGTTACTATTTTAATTGTTGGAAAAGTTTTTCATCATTTATCCTAATTCTACCTTCTAGAATCTCAAAGATTATATATAATCCTTTTTCCATGAAATATTTTAAACATGTGAAGGTAGTTTCCATGTTTCTCATAAACAGACATGATTTCTTGACTCCTTGTTCTCCTCGTGGCCATTCTACGCAATTTTTAAAACCAAGTGCCTAGGAGTGACCATGAAACCTCAAGAGTATCCTAACTAGTATTTAAGAGACTGAAATTTCTTTGAATAGAGCTTTCTGTATTCTGGACTGAAATTTCTATTAATATAACTTAAGACAACAATATTTTTTGGCAGACACATCATGGTGTTGGCTTTTGTTGGGCTTGCATCAAGCTAAAACATCTATTTTTGACGCATAATCTGTTATTATGCCAGTTCTCTCCCATCATAATTATATTAGGTTGTGGCATTTGTGAATATGAAAAGTAAATCTTTATAATTCAATGTTTCTCAACAAGACTACTAATAAAACTTTAGAGAAAATTCTTGGTTGTATAGGATTCTCTCACATGCTGCAGGATGCAATTAAATATCAGGAACAACATATGTTTGCCATTGTGACCATAAAAATAGCTACACACCTCCAAAAGACACTTAGGAGAGATAGCCCACTGTAGTTGAGAATTCTGATCAAATTACCTACTGGCACATCACAGTACAGAGAACAGAGCCCTTTATTATGCCAGTAAAGACTTCCTTTAAGGTTGACATCTATTTATGGTAAACATAACTTAAATGTACAATAGTAAATGCACATTTCTTCTCATCCATAAAGAAAAGACAAAATGATTTAAAAACTACATATTCAGAATGATAAAGTAGCATAGTCCAAATTTGATAACAGTTGATTAAAGTTGTGGGAGCTAATCTCCAGTGCTATCTCCCCCAACAAATCATGCTACCTGTTCTTTATAATCTTGTAGTCTGCTGTCCTTGAATATGAGAGCTGACACTGTGACATGTTTGAAACAATAAAATGCCATTCAAATGATGCTTCCAAGTTGAGGCCAGAAGAAGCCTTAAAGCTTCTGTCTTGCTTTCTTCAAACACTCTCCCTGAGCATCCATAAAGCCATAAGCAAGTCTGGCTGCCTTGAGCTGCTCTTCTGGTGAGCACCTGTATAGGCACTCACAGTTGAGCCTGATCTTCCAGTCATGGCTAATGAGGTGCCTGTCACAAGTGCAGCCATCTCTAATTTTGCAGATAAGCTTATCCACAAGCTGAATCCATTGGGTAACCCCACTTGATGCCATATGGAGCAGAAGAGTTGTCAGAAGAAATTGGCATATTCCTTCCCATGTCTCAGACCCACAAAATTGTAAGATACAATAAAACTTGACAGAAGAGCTTGTGTTCCTTTCTTCCTAAAATTCATATTCTACAGTAAAATCTGGATTCATTTATTCACTCATTCATTACACATTTATTAAACTCCTATTGTGTTCTAGCACTTTGACATTAGAAATAAGATAGGTAATAAATAATCCACTATCTCTGAATTCAGAAAGACCATAGTAGGAGACTTATAAGCCGATAATTGTAATAAAATTCAAAGTAGAATAAGATAGGTAAATTTTTTATTTATTCTAATTAGTTATACATGATAGTAGAATGCATTTGGAGACATCATACATAAATGGAATAATATTTCTCATTCTACTGGTTGTATATGATGTAGAATCGCACTGGTAATGTAGTCATATATGTACATAGGGTACTAATATTAGATTCATTCTACTATCCTTCCTACCCCCATACCTCTCCCCTCCCTTCACTTCCTTCTACCTAATCCAAAGTAACTCTGTTCTTCCCTACCTCCCCTTATTGTGAATTAGCATCTGCATATCAGAGAAAACACTTGGCCTTTGGTTCTTTGAGATTGGCTTATTCCATTTAGTATAAAACTCTCCAGCTCCCTCCATTTACTGGCAAATGCCATAATTTTGTAGTTCTTTAAGGCTGAGTAATATTCCATTGTGTATATACCACATTGTCTTTATCCATTCATCTTTTGAAGGGCACCTAGGTTGGTTCCACAGTTTAGCTATTGTGAGTTGAGCTGCTATAAACATTGATGTGGCTGGGTCATTGTAGTATGCTGATTTTAGATCCTTTGGGTATAAACCAAGAAGTGGGATAGCTGGGTCAAATGGTGGTTCCATTCTAAGTTTTCTGAGGAATCTTCATATCACTTTCCATAAGGGTTGCACCAATTTTCAGTCTCACAACAATGTATGAGTGTATCTCTTTCCCCACAACCTTACCAACATTTATTGTTGCTTGTATTCTTGATAATTGTCATTCTGGCTGGAGTGAGATGAAATCTTAGAGTAGTTTTCATTTACATTCCTCTAATTGCTAGAGATGTTGAACATTTTCTCATATATTTGTCGATCAGTTATATTTCTTCTTTTCTGAAGTGTCTGTTCAGTTCCTTAGTCAACTTATTAATTTTTTTATGTTAAGTTTTTCAAGTTCTTTATATATCCTGGGAATCAATGCTATATCTGAGATGCATGTGGTAGAGGTTTTCTCCCATTCTGTAGACTCTCTCTTCATGTTCTTGATTGTTTCCTTTGCTGAGAAGAAGCTTTTTAGTTTGGGTTCATCCCATTTATTGATTCTTGATTATACTTCTTGCACTTTAGAAGTCTTGTTAAGGAAGTCAGATCCTAGGCCGACATGGTGAAGATCTGGGCCTACTTTTTCTTCTAGTAGGTGCAGGTGAAGTTTTAGTTCTATGGAAGTACAGAGAAAAATCTAAAGTTGGGGAAAAGGGATGTCAGGGCCATATAGGACAAGACAGAGTTGACTAGGTCAAAATAAAGAAGATATAGAGATTTTTCAGAAGGGAACAGTATGTAATGTCAGAGTTTTGAAAGACAGTGCATTGGAAGTTTCATAAGACTGAAGTCCAGAGTACAAGGTAGTAGTTAATATTGATAATGGAGATTTATGCAGTGAGATTAAAGTTGGATAAGCAAGAGTAAGATCTTTGAGAGTTACTAAATGTCACATATAGTAGTTACTTACTCTCCAAGATGGCCCGACAGTCAACCTTATGTTCTGGTATTCAGACATTTGTGTAGTCCTGTTTTCCATTCTACCAAGGTTGGTCTGTATGCCAATAATATAGGGCAGAGGTGATGGTATGTCATGTCCTTGATTAGATCATGAAAGTGTGAGACTTCAGTCTTGAGCTTTCTCTGTCTTTTGGATCACTGACTCTGGAAGAAGCATGTTCTAATGCAGACATCCATGGAGTAAAAAATTTAATATTCCTGCCAAATAGTCATATGAGTGAGCTTGTAAGTATAACCCATACCCCCAGTCAGGCCCCCAGAGACTGCAGCCCATGCCAACAGCTTGACTATAACTTCATGAGAAATTCTGAACCAGTCAAGCTACTACCAGAGTCCTGATGCTCAGAAACTATGTTTGTGCCTGAAGCTGCTAAGTGTTGAAGTTATTTGTTATGCAGCAATAGATGGCTAATAGTCCATACCAAGAAGTTTGAACATTATCCTGAAATTGATAGAAAGCCATTATGGGATTTAAAGGGGTCAACAACAATTTGCATGTAGGAAAGGTCATTGGATTAGCAGTTTAGAGGGTAAAGTGAAGAAGAGAAAGGGAAACTGAAATAATCTAGTCCTGAAGAGGCAAAGAACTGCACTAAAACAATGGAAAAGAAAGGAAAAGAAGAAGAGGGAAAACTTTAGCTCACTCGATGAGACCAGGTTTCTGTCTTAGAAAAATTAGGAAAGCAGAGGTATATTCCCTGAGAAAAAGAGTAGAAAAAAAGGATAGAATTTGAAAAGCAAAGATGATATACTTAGATTTGAACATGTTAAGTTTAAGAGCCCATGAGACACACAAGAGAAGATATAAAGAGATACTGGATATACGGGCCTTGGGCTCAGAGCTGGTCAGGCCATAAGAATCATCCTGACTTCATTGGTAATTGAAACCACAGATTAGGATAAGACCCCTGAGGGGAGTGTATGGAGTAGAAATAGAAGGAAACGAACAGAGTGAAAGCCTGCTTACTAGGTGTTCCCCATTTCTTTCAACCTAAACAAAATATGAGGGATTTGGCCCCTTCTCTGAAGCCAAGAATTATAACAATTGCAAAGTCATATGAGAAAATCACTCTTTACCCCAAATATATAAGGCAAAAAGAAAATCTTTTGCTATAGTAGTTCCCTTCCCATCCATGGGGGAGCCATTCTAAGATCTCCAGGGGATACAAATAGTACCAAACCTTACATAGATGATTTTTTTATTATTATTAGTTCTTACCATAAATCTTAGAGACCTCAGCATAAAATAGTGTCTTATTTCCTAAGTCAAGAACTTTCACCTCTTCGCAATATGGCTGGCTTCTTTTGGCATATCCATATTGCCATGGATATGCTTTTACTTCAGGGCCATTATTAAGTAAAATGAGGGTAACTTGATCACAAGTACCCCATACTGTGCCAATCAAGCTGATAATCAAGAAGGCTACTAAGGGCAAGCAGCATAAACAGTGTGGATGTGTATACCCCAAACAGTATACAAGACGGTATAGAACTTGTCGTGCTACTCTCAAAAGTTCATAATTCAAAACTTAGAAGTTATTTATTTCTGTATTTCTCCATTTAATATTATTGGAAATAAAACTGTGGAGAAGGGGAAACTACTGTTTTCTATTACATTTTCATTTGGCTAAGTCAAAAACTGTACTGCAAGTTTAGACTCTCTTTGCAGAAACCCATGGCTGTTGTTAGACATATATATATAAATTTCTCCACCAAGTCCCTAAGGAAACAGGAACAATGATGTTATGGGAGAGCCTGGTCACAGCAGCTTCCCTAGAGGGAAAAAGTGCCCTAAAAGCAACTAAACAGATGGAAGAGAACGATGTAAGATGTCTGTATTAGTCAGGGATCTCCAGAGAAACCAAACCACTAGGATGTGTACCTATAAATAGAGAAAGATTTATTTTAAAGATTTGGCTCACATAATATGGAGGCTGGAAAAATCCAAATCTGCTGTGTGGGCCAGAAGCCTGGGGACCCAGGGAGGAGCTGATATTACAGTCCAAGACCAAAGACATTTGCTGGCATGATTCTTTCTTACTCAAGGAAAGGCAGCTTTTTGATCCTTTCAGGCCTTCAACTAACTGGATACGGCCCAACCATGATATGGAGGGCAGTTCGCTTTCTGCAGTGTCTACCAATTTAAATGTTAATCTCATCCAAATTCACCCTCACAGAAATATCACAGAGTAATGTCTGACCACATATCTGGGTACCATGACCAGCCAAGTCAACATGTGTAAACATCACATTTATTTATACTTCTTCATCCTCTGAAGGTTCTACAGGCTACTATTTGCTATTATCATTAAATTCTTCTTTGCAGCCAACACAGCACCCTGTATAGTGACCAATGTATAGTAGCTGCTCAGCTAAATGACTCATGATAACATTCACAGTTTCTGACCCGTCCAAATACAGTTAGTTCAACAAAAATGACAACAAAGTCGCAGAGGGGGTCCTTTTTCCTAGTGTGTTTGTCAAGAAGGTCAACAAAAAGTGCATGCTAACAATTATGTGTTTTTCTGGCTGTGTTCCTTGCCTTGTGGTTTTCACAGCAGTCGACAAGTTAGGATGGTGACTGTCACAAATGTTGCTTTGCCCATCCCTAATGAACCATCCTTGGGGGAGTGCTGACCAAGTGTTATGACTGCTGTCAAAAGTGAAAATAAAATGTCCTGGAAAGAGATGAATTTGTCTGCATCTGAAAAGATATCCGTCATTTCTCCTGTGTTTGTTTTGCTTTCCCTTCAGGAGAGTGAGGGGAAATTCAATGAGCTTTTCTCTCTTAGGAGCAATGTGAAATTCAGAACATGGCAAGCCGAAGAAGGACACTGAAGCCAGGTTG
This sequence comes from Marmota marmota marmota, assembly GCF_001458135.2. Taxonomy (NCBI): domain Eukaryota; kingdom Metazoa; phylum Chordata; class Mammalia; order Rodentia; family Sciuridae; genus Marmota; species Marmota marmota. The sequence goes on along the minus strand of NW_026000243.1, from coordinate 7,842,663 downwards.
AGCTAGTGAAGGAGGTAAAAGATCCCAAGTCAGGGTACCAGGAGCAGAGCAGAGCACATGGGGCCAGAGAGACACTTTCCTTCCTTCTCTTTGGTAAACTGGAATCTCCCAGTGATACACATGGTCAAGGCTTAGGAGATTCACAGCCTCCTCAGTCACTAAAATCATGTTTGCTGCTGTTTTTCTCATTCATTAAGTTTCTTCCTGGGAAAGGACTTCTTAATCTGGGGATTGACAAGCCCTTAAGGAATCCAAGGATGGAATTCAGGGGGCCATTATCTCAGATTGCAGATATGCACGAGCACACCACATTCTCTAATTCAAATTGAGAACTTCCCAATAATCTGAATGCATACAACAAACTCCAGAAATATTATCTATTATGTATATCTGAAAATGGCCTTTATGTTCATCTGTACTTCCTCCTGCTGCAAGCTGGTGTTTCATGCAAGGATTGAATAGTTCCCAGGGTTTAAAATAACAGAATTCTCCCATATTCTCCAATCTAGATTTACCAGTAATAATTTTTTTTAAAATGCTGCATTTTTACCTTCCTGGAGATAGTAAGTTCATCTTTAACTGGTTAAAATCCAGAGAACAGGAGGAATGAGTAAATTCACTCCCAAATCTCCAAGGATGGTGGATATAAAATTATAGAGTCCAATTACTGTACTGACCCTCATCTGCATAACTACAAGAAATCTAATCCCTTCCCCAAGTAGGAGTACTGAAACCTTGCACAAATCCATCTTCACTGTCATTCATCAGCTTTTTCTCCAAATCATTGCTTCAAGTTTTTCCGCCCATTACTTCAGATTTCTCCTTCTCAATTCTGCTGTCAATCCCCTCTGCATCTTTCTCCCAAAGTGTGAGCATAAATACCTCCATTCATAGTTCTAATCATGCCCAACACAAAGGTGTAGTATTTTCAATATTTTGACTGAAGTTGAGGAAAAAGGAAACTGTAAGTAGTAAAAGGTTAAATTAAGATCATATTATGATAAATAAGTCTTCCAGAATCACTGGCCAATCTCTCCATTCGAGCTTCAAATGGTCTTTTCTTTTCTCAATTTTTTTTCTATGTGTGATCAGGGCTCACTGACCACTCACAGACAGGAGCCTCTTCAATGTGTCCACCCTCCTTCAAGTTCACGTGACCCATTCTGACTCTGGCTCCAATCAAAGGAATCAAAACTCATGCAGTTTACGATATTCTCTCCAAAGACATATATGAAGACAGCCTTATTTATTAAACAGAATATCCAACATCTTAGTCTGAGGTATATAAATATGGACAATTTCTCTCATTTAAAGACTTCTTAAGAAAAATGGGTGGTCTCTTCTTCAAAGTTGCATTAATATGATGCTTTAAAAGATTGTCACTTCCAGTACATGGAAGCCTCACAGAACGAGCTCAAGCTTCTACCTTACAATGTTGAAACTGCACATGATTCCCCAAATGTTAAATTTCAACTATTTTAAGATTCATTTTCTACCTCAAGAAAAAGAAAACATTCAAATAGCAGCTGAGGTTGGGGGGTGGGAATCTCCCTTATAGAGAACATGAAAGAACATATATCTAATTAGTTAGTATTCTTAGGGAAGATTAGAGAAAGCTCCTTGGAAGAGGTGTCATTTGAGCTAAAATGAGGGATGAGTTTACATTCTCTCTGGAAACCACAAAGCTGCTAGTCAATTCATCCTGTGGGTGATAAAGAATGGTAAGAACAGGAATCAGAATGCCCTGTTAGGCCCATCTCACCTCCATTAGTTTTATTGAACCTTGAAATGGCTTTTGAAGTTAACAATCACCCCAGAGGATACAAAGTTAGACACTTTAAAAAAAAGACATTTAAGTTTTGTAAGTTCCCCAGTTAATCCATCAAACACATTTCAGTCTTAGGAAGCAGTGTGTAAACTCTATCAAGGGCATCTGAGGTTCCCTAGGAAACATCTATAGCCAGACAAACAGATAACACTTAATAGAGATAAAGAGAGTCCAAGGAAAGCTATGGCATCACCTTTCAGGCAAGGTGTGTTCATTTAAAGCACATGATGTGTTTTTTTTTCTTTTGTGGAACCCTCTTGGTGTTGGGAAGGAAGGTGCAGAGGAGAAAGAGTGTGAGAGCTTGTTAGATTGTGATCTGAATATATCTTTCCTCGCCTTACCTAGCTAATTATCCCAAACTCCAATTCAGCAAAGAAGCCTAGACATATACTGTATCCTAAAAAAGTGTAATTAAAGAAACAGAACAACCCAAAGGCAGCTGCTGATTACTTCCTGAAGGACATTAGAAGGCGCCCAGACCACTAACAAACCAGTGGGGAAAAAAATAAGAATTGAGAAGTATGAATTCTGCATATATTAGTGGAAAAAAGTTTTCTTTAATTAAGAGACAGCTATTAAGACAATTCCTTTACTAATGAAAAGAATAAATTGAACTTGGTGGACATCTCAGCTCATTTGAATCCCTATTTTGAATAAGGCTGAAAAGGTTTCCATCATAAGCTATGTCAGAGAGTTAAGGAAAAGTGTCAGAGGGTCTATAGGGGTGGTTGGACCAGGCCCTAAGGTAGGGTTTCTGAAGTGCTTAGATGGATGGTTCGTTTTGGGTTTATGCCTATTTGCCGGCTGCTGTATTGCCAAGCATGTAAAACAGCTCTGGCCCTAGGACATACTCAGATATATATATGACGAGAGAGAAATGTACACATATAAGCATTCATGTTTATATATGTTGAATGACTGAGTGAATGAATAGGTGCTTACCAGGCCAAGAGTCCTTTGTTTTTAGTCTCCCTTGAGGGTCTGGCTTTTCATTATCCCAAGTGTAAGTCAACCAGAATCAATAGCAGGGTAACAGTAATGTGATCAATATTAACCCAGCAAAAGAGGTCAAGAGACCTGCCCTGTGTCACAAACTAATGTGCAGACCTGGGCCAGGTCAACATCTTCCCTCTTGAGAGGTTCCTATTTAGAAGACACCTAAAAATTGTATCCTTGATTTTGTTCATTTCCTAGCAAGGAGAAGCATTTGATGCGACTGTAGAGCGCTTTGCAAGGGCTCAGCAGCTCTGCTGAAAGTCATCAAGAAAGCTGTTCGTTTCCTCCTGTAATTCTGGACTCAATGCATTTGTCTCAGGCTCCTGGTGATCTGGGACAACACATTATCTGATGCCGTCCAGGGCCATGCCACTTAGGAAGTTTTGCTTATGTCAACATTATGCGCTGCACACATTTTTTTCTTTTGCTGGGGGCAGCTAAAAGTAAGTGACACTAATTTCTATTCTGCAGTTATCCAAATATTGCACTCACAACACAATCCATAAACATAATGACTACTCATCAATAAAACAGAGGAATGTCTGAGAAACCATAATTGTCACCCCCCAAAATTTAAAAAATAAAAAGAAACAACAAAAATGCTGGCAAATGGTAGGTCCCTTATCTTAATTACAGGCTTATTTGCATTTAAATGAAGGTTATTCTATAATTACTACTGAATGTTTTGTGTTGGAGTTGAAAAACCACTCTGCAGGCTGTCAGCCCATTTCCTTTTCATTTTCTCTTGTCATTCTTCTTCTCCTTAATCGTCTGACACAGACAGGCATGGAGAGGTGCTGGCTCTTAATTCCCTTTCCAAAAACATCTCCACCTCAGGGCACCTTGTGGATTCCCAGGCATCTCACTGCAGCCCTGCAGGATAGTGCCAAGAGAATTAGAGACACTTCCTTCTTCCCACAATAAACAACCCAATAACTGCCACCCTGATAGAGGAGTTAACTCAGACTGGCTGTGCATTGGCTGGGATGCTGGGGATCCCTACTCTATTCCCTGTGACCCTGAGATACCCTGCACAATCATACTTTTCATCAACCAATTTGGCTGATTCTTGTTTTTTGCAATCAACACTGTTCGGTGGAGTCATCGCAAACACTGAACTAGCAAATATAAAAACCTTGCACTGAGGGAGAAGGAGGGGATCAGGCAAGGCTTTGGCTACCTTGTTTCATATATACTTCTCCTAAGATATGCTTTATTTAATAAATATCATTGATTCATTAACTTTGAACCCTTTCCCAACGATGCTGTAACATGTCTGAATGAAGCTTTTCTGACACAGGTATTTGACCATAAGGCATATCAAAGCCTTCTTGCACATAGGAGACCACGTTAGCTTTATTCTGGGGACCATTTTAAACAGAAAGACACCAAGAAAAAAACATAAATATGAAAAAACACGGTCCTAAACAGTCTGCACAAAGAACTCTTGTTTAAATATGAGAAATGAAACAGGCAGAGCATCACCTTTTTCCACTCGGCTGAAAATGTGCACATTGAGTCACTAAAATTTTTTGCAGTTCTGCCCATGTCCATGAATAACTATAAAAGCACCATGGGTATTGATCTGGGGAGTTACAAATAAATTTTAATTCACAAAAGCAAATCCATGAATACAGTAATTAAGGTGAACTGTTTCTCTTTGGATGCATCCAAGCACAAAGAATAATAATAATAAAAAGGTGCCACCCCAGGCAAGGTATGTTCCACGAATTTGACCAGTGAGACTGAAGCTCCTTGCAGAGAAAGAGAGATGGTATAAAATGAAGTAGGTATCAGAAAGGGAGGCAAAAACTATATATTACTGAACCAAGTCAGGTAAATGCACTTATTTATTGGTATTCATATGTCTTGAGGGCAGAAATGTCTCCTAGTGCCAAAAAGAGTCATACACAGCAGACACTTAACGAACACTGATTCACTCACATGGGTGTTCATCCTGTCAGTTCAGGATGAAATTTTACTGCTTGTAACAGAAAACTCCACAATATGGTAGCCTAAACAAGATCAGTGTTTTTTTTTGTTTTGTTTTGTTTTGTTTTCCCCACTTAATGAGAAATCCAGATGTGGACAGCTGCTATCATTGGTTCACTTCCTAAAGGATGTCAAAGCAAGAATCTGTGGAATCCACTCAGTCTTTGCTTCATGTTCTTAGACTCCAGCGCTAGTCACCACATCTCCATTTCAGGAGGAGGAAAGCACAAAAAGTGCACACGGCAGGTGAGTCTGGACCTCTTCGATGGTTTTTGTTTAACACTTTAAAAGTGTCACCCAATGAATTCTCCACTGACTTCTTATTGGCCATAACAGTGTCACCTGTCTGGTCTGTTGTACCTGGAGTACTAAGAAGACAAGATGAATTCTTTGTAGCTGAATATATCGATGCCCCTAACTCACTCATGTTTGTAAGGAAGAAGAGGAGAGTGGAGATGCCTGCAACCAGTAGTGTCTCTTCTTTGGGATGGAGGCTCATATTCCAACGAATGCCTTAGAAGTGATAGAAGTATTAGAGATAAGAGAGTATCTTATCTTAATAAGAGACTTACATAATAATAGGACAAAGTTTAAGAGATGATGAAAAAGATCTACCAAGTCAAAAATACCTACATTCTTTCTCTTTCTATCAAGTTGTCCTTTCTATTGGAAGATAAAGGCTTTCCATAATTCACAACCAATTCAAAGACTGAACCATCCGCTTTAGTTTAAGCAACACCCCTAGCCATACTCATTTCTAATGTTATATTTTGAACGTTTGTGTTGGTGGGTTCATTTAACAGGTCCTCAAGCCTATGAGTTATGTATCATGAGACAGTTTTGAAGTGGAAATCTCTCTTGCAGAGGAGATAGGAGAGACACAAACAAGAGAGCCAAAGTCAGTCTGCAGAGCTGAGAAAGGTTCTTCTGAAGAAGTGACACTAAGCCTTGACCTACAGGATCAATGGGATTCAATTAAATAACAGAGTGGAGGAAGAGCAAGAAGATTCAACTCCCAACATCCTTTGCAAATGTCAACACATGAAAATTAAATCAGGGCAAATGCCATGCTTAAGTGATAAGAGGAGCAAAGAGACCATCTTGGTTGTCTTTGCTAATTTATCAGAAATTCAAACCTATTGGAAAGCTTTGTGATATCCTGGCCACTTAAAGCTATTTCTGGGCAGATGCCAATTCTGTGCTTTGGGTTGTCTATAGCCCTCTTGGGCTCTGCACTTGTATGTCCTTTGCACTGGGCATTTACCACCTAAGCCTGAAGGGCATGCAGCAAAGCAGCCTACTGTGTGGCTTGGCTTTAATTTTTACAGAGCAGGTGGCTCTCCCCCTGTGTGGGATGCAGAAGGCTGATACCCTTTGCTAACCCCTGCCAATTCTGCTCCTCCCCTGCTCTGACCTGCTGGGCTTTGTCTCTGTCCATGTGCAGGTAGGCACCTGGCACAGCAGATGTACCCAATAGCCATAGTACAGATGTCCCCAGGCATCTCTCTGTGAGTTCGTCCTCCACACAGCTGCCAGAGAGGGCTTTCCAAATGCAAATCGCATCATGTCCTTCTCCTACTTAGGAACCTCAGGTGGCTGCCCTAGAGGATAAAACCCAATCTCTAGCATGACATAAAGACCCTCCCCAATCTATCTTCTGCTAATTTTCCAGATTAAACTCCCATACACATCTCCGACTCTCAAGCCACACTTCATTGCTTGCCATTTTCTAAATACATCATATTTATTTTCCTACCTATGTACCTCTGCACACCCTGTGTTCTCTGCATGGCACTTTAACACCCAAATCTTACATCAACTCCTTTATGGGGCCTGCCACAGTGCTCAGTAAGGATTATCTTTTCTCTTTTCCTCTGAGAACTGCATTTGCAGTTTTCTGTTTTAATGTAATTGTTCTTGCAAATATTTATTTGCATACACATGTTTCCTACTGTACTTTTTAAATGCAGGGGCCAATTTTAACCCCGTGTGGACCCTTCCAGCATGTTGCACAGTGCCTGGTACTTCCCACAGGCTAAAACTCACTCATTTTTGTGATTAACTATGATCCAATGAACGTGTGTAGTTTTGCATTGGGCCGCAGCAGCTGCCTTTCTTAGATCAGTCAACTCAGATCCCTTGCTGGGTCCCAAACCCGAGGGTGTGCTACTGTGTGATGCTCCCCTTAGAAACACGAATGATCCCTGCACCACTGCAGACACACGGTTCTGCCTCAGCATCCTCCTTCCAACTAAAACACCCTTCAAACTTGAGTGTTCCACTTTTTTTTTTCCCGTTTCTAGGGAATGAAAGTGGCTGAGTTTCCAATGGATCCTAAGTAAATCTGGGGCTCCCTGGCAGGGTAATTCAGGGGACTTGCAGGCCTGGAGGCTCTGAATTGCTACAAAGAATAAACCTTCCCCCTCAGTCTTTCCTACCCTCCTCCAGCCTCAGCTAAGAATAGCTTCACACCAGGGCCCACAGTCTACTGATGTCCCAGCCCAGTGTCTGGGGAAGAGAGGATTGCTCTCATCAGCTTCCAGGGTTCTGGGGGCTCCTGTGCCATTGTTATTCCTCCTCTCCACCATTCTTTCCCTCTATGCACAGTCTCTTCATCTCCTCCTCCTTTGAAAGAAGCCTCTGCATGCACGTTTGCCCCTCGCCCCCTGACAGGTGTGGGGAATGACCCCTTCCCTCCGCTGGGGGCCGTTTGCTTTGATGCTCCTGCTTTATAGAATGTCATTTGTATTCAGCCCTTTCCTCAGCTCGCTCTTGCCCAGTGTGTTTTGATGAGCTTCTCTCTGCACTCATATTGTCTCAGTCGTTAACCACCCATTTGCAAGTCTGTAATTTACTTTTGATCATTCATTTTATGAGGCGCACAGGGTAAAAAGCCGATTCTGTTCATCCCTTCTTTTCCACACACCCCCCCACCACCACTTCCTCAGTCTAGTTTGCAGCTAAAGATTCTTTCCAACTCACATACCCTGTTGCCTTATCATCTCATGGAGAGGCATTCCCTGTCTCTCACCTTCCTAGGAGAGGTTCTCTTGTGCTTCCCCTTCTGATGTGGTTCATTAGTCTCTCTCTCTCTCTCTCTCTCTCTCTCTCTCCTTCTCCCTCCCTCTCATCTCACTGCCTCCCTCCCTCCTTAGGGATTAGCTTCTCTGGAAAATGGAGTCGTTGGTAGAGGCAATTATTTGTGGGTTTATTTATATGATAGCCCCTATTGATAGCAGGAGGAATCACTGGCAGAACGGATAGGATTGTTTTGCCAGGAGCTAGACCCCCAGAGGAGGAGCTCCGGCAGACCAGAACTAGCAACCCCTTCCCAAGCTGACATTTCACAACCATTTTTTTGTTCAGCAGGAAACAGCCTCAGCCCAGAATGAGAAGGCAGCCACCTGCCAAACACAGCTCTGTGAACCTGGCTGTGTTTGATCCCTTCCATGGTCATCAGAATCTTCCGTGAACAGAAACTACTGCCTCTTCTCTCAGACCAGGAGGGAGAAGAGTTGGCGGGCAGACAGGCACAGATTAATTTCCATTCCAGCTGAGCTTCTCAGGGTTCCCCCATTTGTTTTCTTCCTCTTTTTCTCTTCAGAAACTTTTCCTAAAGCAGAAATAATCCCCCATGGGCAGAGACCTTCCTAAGAAACATTTTCAGTTGCTGTTGTCTCAGGACAGCTATGGGGTTTGCACTCCCAGATCACACTCTCCTCCCAGCCAAGGAAGACACCCTTGGATCCCAGGGATCTCTCCCCTCCTGCCTGCCCTTCCTTCCCTCGTATGGTTCTTAAGGCCTACTGAGTAGGGTCATTCAGGTGACTATATATGCCATGTATTTCATGTACACAAGGACAGCAGCCATAAACCTCAATTGCCCCTTATTACCCTACCCCCAAGTCCTACTCCTAAGGATTTTTCCTCAATGTGAAAAAGTAAAGAGTCCCTTACACCTTTCCCAAAGTTGCTCTAGAGAAAACATGAGTAATTTGAAATTCAAAGTGGGTTTTCAGGGATGGGTTGTGGCTCAGGGTAGAGCGCCTGCCCAGCATGTGCCAGGCACTGGGGTTGATCCCCAGCTCCACATAAAATAAATAAATAAACAAAAATAAAGATATTATGTCCATCTACAACTAAAAAAAATATATATTTTTGTTTTTAAAAAGTGGGTTTTCACGCAAAAACAACGATCTAAGTGGAGGTTTCATTGCAAGTCCAAGATGCACCATGGCAATCAATGTTTTCCTTTAGAACATGGTCTGAGTTTATCTAAGAATTTCAACAGGGTGTCACCTTCTGCTATGAGGCAACAGTGTTGTTTATAGTTTGTTCATTGTTTGTTTTATAGATTCAATGTTTCTCCCAATGGTTTCAGATAACCCACTGCAGATAATTGCTGGGGCCATGTCTGCTTCAGTCAATGAATCAAATATAAGATGTGTATGTGTGTGTGTGTGTGTGTGTGTGTTTAGGTAAAAGGCTTCCTTGTATTTCTAGAGATGTTAGGCGTATGGACTTCTGAGATACAGTGATAAGTTGTGACAAGCCTCCAGATGAGAGTCCTAATCAAGAAAGAGCATACGCCAGACACCTTTCAACTTGGGAAGACCAGCACCAAGTCATCTCGCCCGAAAGGAGAGTGCTAAGAGCAGAGCTGGAAGATGCTTCAGAAGATACCTTGAGAATTTTGAGCAGAGTGAGGAGCTTATTCTCAACTCCTTTTTATGTGAGGCCTGGCGATCTTTAAAAGAAATATCCTTTAGAGGAAATTAGCAAATCTAACATATCCTCATTGCTAATTAGTATCCTTGGGTGAAAAAAAAAAAGAAATCTTTATAGGGGAACTTACTAAGCAAAGGAGATTTCCAAATGTGTCTAGAACATCATTTGTCTAATCCTTACAAATCACAACTTTGTGGAATTGCCAGCCTGTCCAAAACCTACAACAGTCAAATCAAGAAAGCATTCCAAGGCTTAGTCTGAGCTGCCTCAATAGGATCCAACTCTTTTTCTCCAGACCCTATATCATCTGTTGCTATCTCTCTTCACCTTATGTGATCTGGCCCTATCCTTCTACACCCTACATGATCTGGTCCTATCCCTTTGTGGCCTAAAGATCTGTCCCTATGTCTCTCTACCCAATAGGTTTTGGCCCTATTCCTCTATTGAACTCTTCACTACAGACCCAGCGCAAGTTCTCCATTCATCTCTCACCAGTCTATTCCAAACAATCCAGGCTTACTTTGTCCTCCAGCACTTGGGTCTCCAGCATACTACTATTATCCACTTTCAGTACCTGCTCCCCAACCTCCTAACAACCTTAGCCACCATTTCTCCTCCTTCCTAAATCCTCTGGTGGTTTCAATCATTCTTTTTTTTTTTTTTATCTCTGCTTTTTCAATGCATGGCCACTAAGCAACTGCAGCTATACAAAAAGCTCCTTGAGTTCAGAAGGAATTTTGTTAGGCAATAAATTTCTTGGGAAATTAGAGGCAATTTTATAAAAATCTAGCTAACCAATCTCCCCCCCACCACCAGTTACTAGTGCTAAAGCACATTGTAGGCGCTCAGTACATACTAGTTAATATGCACTGTTTGGAAAAGAGTCCAAGGTACTCTCATGGTTATCTATTTAGTATGGGCAGAACACTACCTTGTGAAAATTTAGGCTAAATGACAATATCTGTGTATTCTAATTGGTATTGATTATTCAGCAGCTGGGCTCTGGGTGAGATGTGGGCTCCCGGAACACCAGATGAAAGGCTCAAGTTTCTGGTTGAAGGCAAAGAAGAAAAAAGAAATGAGAATGAGTAATGGGGTAGACTGTGTACAAAGGGAAGGTTTGGTTAGACAAGTGGTCCAGAAAGCAGACCTCAGAGGATTCCCACACTAAAAAGCGTGAATCCATAGTATTTGTGAAACTTATACCATATGCAATTCCTTCTATAAGTACTACATATCTATTGATAAGTAGGGTAAAACGTCTGCCCCAGGAGCTCCCAGCATAGCTTGGAAAACACATGGAACCAGCAAGGCTTTATCCATTGTAAGAAGGGCTATAGCAAAAATGCAAATTAAAAGATATGGAAGAAAAAAAATCATTAATTCTTCCTGGGAAACCCAGGAAAACTTTATGGAACATGAAACCTTGGATCTGGGTTTTGATGCATAGGTGTTTGCCAGATGAAAACTAGAAGAGGATATTTCATTGAGAGAACAGAATATTCAAAAGGAATACATTAGGTAGAATTAGGAGCAAGATAAGAAATTAGACTGCCATAGTCAGAGGCCCAGAGAAAATAAAGAAAATCCCAATTTAGATGGAAAGAAACAGAAATGAAGGCAAATAATAGGAAATCAAGGAGTTAGAACAAGCGCAGGAACAAGACATTTACAGGTGACTCGAGAACCCTGAGTGACAGCTCAGTCTTCAGTGTCCTGTGGACACTGACTGCCAAGCTGTGCTCTATTACACCAGGGTGTATCTGTCTTACTCCAGTAGCACAAAATAGCTGCAGGTCACGACTGCCCTGAGAAGTACAGGTTTGTGGAACAAATATTTACGAAGTCCTTAATATATACCAAGCATTCAATGCACCTGGGTCTGCAAAATCTAAGAAAACATCAAAGGAATCAACAAGAATTGCTACTAGCTTAGAAAGACAGAGAAGCAAAACCACTTATTTTTAGTGTGGAGGTTATGGCAGGTCAAGGAATGACAATGACCTAGAGATAACAGCATAGGAAGGGGGCCTCAAGAATCTGCAGGTGGCTTTATGCAGTTTAAATTATCATCTTGCTTATTTATTGCTGTTAGTGTGGAGATTTGTACCTGCTTAAGCCAAACTGTATGCCTTCAGCTCCATAAAGAGATATATGGTGGTCAAAGTCAGAAGACTCAAGTCTCTTTTGTAAAAATTATAATATTGTTGGGCTGAGGCTGTAGCTCAGTGGTAAAGCACTTGCCTAACATGTATGAGGCACTGGGTTTGATCCTCAACACCACATAAGAATAAATAAAGATACTGTGTGTTCATCTATAACTAAAAAAATATTTTAAAAAATATAATATTGTTAATCTTGTCTTTATCTAGCTTAATAATATAGAACAAAATTTAATCTTACTTTTTTCCACTTCCTCTTCTCAGAAACCCCCAAAAGAAAAACTAAAAACTAATATTAAAACATAATCCTTTTCCTCAAAGGTTTTTCAGCATATGTGGACAGTGTATGGTATGTTGTGGCCAAAGGATGCATGTTCCAGTTCTCACTAGAAAGCAGCTTTTAGAAAAATACATGGATGTATTTCAAAATTTTTATATGCCTATGAGTATGTCTAAGTATGTATTAAGGAAAACTGGAAAGTTATTCAACGTTTGAGACTAACTGGTTTTGATTGTATTTCCAAGTGTTTCTGTACTTTGAATAGTAAGCCTCCACCTGGATTCAACCAATCAGAGATGATATGTGACCTGAAAACATACTAAATATGTGCAGATATTTTTCTTGTCATTATTCCCTAAACAACACACTATAACAACTATTTACCTAGCATTTTTCTTATTTTAAGTATTATAAGTAATCAAGAGTTGATTTAAAGTCTAAGAGAGGATGTGCATAGGTTGTAAGCATCCACAGATATTCAGTATCAATGGAGGATCCAAAAGCCAGTCTCTGATGGATGTTAAGGGTCACTGTATACTTTCTGACACTTGCCCTTCTTGCCTAATACATTGTTTGAGGTACTCTTTTCTAAAAGAAATAAGGCAAGAGGAGAAGGAGTTGCCATTCTATGGGCCTTGTTTCCTCAATTAAACTGTGGTCTTCTCTCCTTGAAGAGTACTTGATATTCTCATTTTTATTCTTCAAATAATGGTTTCCATAACAAACACTGTGTTTGTTTGCTTCCAGTGGGCCTGCTTGCTTCCACCCTATCCTCGGCTCCTTCCACACTCCTGTCCTCACCCGGATCACAGCTCTCAGTCTGAATAACCATCATTTGTCTGTTGTGGACCAATGCCTCAGCCTTTCCTCACTCCAGCCCTACCCGGGGACACGGTCACCATGCCACAAGCTAGGGAGGCCTGCTTTTATCACCTGTTCACTACCCAATCTCCACCTGTTCCTTTATAACAGAATTCCTACCCAAGCCAGGATTCAGGTAGCCCACCTGTTTCAAAGCAAACTGGGTCTCTCCCAGGCCCAGCACTGACTCTTGTTCCTCTAAGCACCAGTTCCCAAACTCTTGGTCTCAGGTGCTCTGAACACTCTTCACAATAATTGGAGAACCTCAAGAAGATGTTGTTTATGTGAGTTACACCTAATGGTATTTACCATATTAGAACTGAAAATTGAGAAATTTAAAAAAAAAATATTTGTAAATTCATTTTATGAGAACAATGGTAAACCTAGTGTATGTTAACATAAACAACATATTTTTAATGAAAAAAAGAACTACATGTTCCAAAACAATTTGGTGAGATAAGCAGCATTGGTTTACATTTTATAAATCTCTTTAACGTATGGCTCAATAGAAGACAGCTGGATCCCCCTCACTGCTTCTCCAGTCAATCTGTTGTGATATTTGTTTTGGTAGAAGTAGATAAAGAAAACTGAGCCTTTAATTACACAGGTATGTAATTCTAAAAAGAGAGAGAGAAGAGCATTTCCAAGGCAGGTGATTATGGATATTCTTCTTTGATATTACAAAACTTGACAAGTGGTAGTTTAGCCTAGTTGCAATGTAAAATCTTAAGCTAAGTCAATGAACTTTCCATATCTGGAACCTATGTTGATTTATCTTGTTATTTAAATGGATCATTTACTCCTGTATGATTTTGTAACAGCATGCCTTGGTCATTTAGAAATATTGGTTCACTGAATGATGCAGATCTCCCAAATGTTGAGTTATTTCACTATACAGTATCAAAAAACAACACTTATTAACATCACCACTAATTTCATCAGGAAAAAAAAATCTTTTAGGTATTGAGAAAAGTCAAGCTGACACAGATACAATTTTTCCAAAATTCTAATTTTCATTTGAAAGCTCAAATTTTGTTATTGGCAACAAATGTTAGCTGTTTTCCTTGAAGTGACTCACTCCATTCATTTTTGAGAAAATGCCTGCCAAATACCCAAGTCTGAATAACCATCATTTGTCTGTTGTTCTTTCCAGGAAAAATGGTGTACTATGAAAACAGTGAATTTTTCAGTTTATAACTCAAAATCACGCAAGTACTTTGCTTCAAGACAACCAGACAACCGTCATACACTGCTTCATGTATACTTCTCAGGAGTCGCAGAGAATGCTTAAAAAAAAAAAACACAATCTTTAAGTGCCAAGACAATAAAATTAGTAACTTTTATTGCTTCATCAAGGACACTTTAAACTGAAACTGGCATTTTTCTTTCCTGTGAGCATGCGGCAGTGAGCATGTACCTGTGAGCACTGATACAAGGGGGTGCCACTGCCTTGATCCATGCTAAGAAGCTGGCAATTGTACTTGCCATTGCTTTAGCAATCTATTTGTTTAGTCCTGCTCGGTGCTGATGAGGAGACTTTGTCCTGCCCTGTGCTGATGAGCAGACTTTGTCCTGTAACTGATATGTTGAGAGACTTCTTGGAAGGTCTCACTTGAAAAAGAAACAAACACACAGGTATTTTCTTTGTGACTCTAGACACTGACAACATCTGTGATTCCTGAAGCTGCAGTAGCCTTCTGGCAACCATGAGGAAAAAGCCAGGAGCTACTTATCAACATGGTCATACCCTGTCTTGGAACTCCTTGTTCTGTGGGACAGTAAATGTCTTATTGGTCAAGCCATTTTTAGCTGTATTTCCTTTTACTTGAAATGATACAGTTCCTGACCTTGCATTTGAACTGGATTGAATATTAGCTTACACATTTTTATGTAGTCCAGTCTTCCCAGTTAAATTATAAACTCCTTGAGGGAAGAGACCTTTAAAGAGAGTTTCTTTATACATGATAAACAAGGGCAGAAAAAAAATCAGGATGAGTGTGATGAGCTTAACTTCAGCAAATTTCCCTGTAATTATCTGCCCTAGTTTCACTCTGTAGTTTTGTTTCCAAAGCTTAGATAAATTTCTCTTATCCCAGTAAGATTCAGATTTTTTTCCCTTATAGGTTCCCATCATTCATATCATACTTTGCAACTTTCTCCAGGTATTAGCTTCACTAAATGTTACTTACTGTCTGACCTGTCCCTAATGCCCCCAGTCCCCATGCTAAAATATTAGGCAAGTATGCTTATATAAAAAATCTACAATAATAACATAATGAGCTCAGTTATGAAACAGATATGTAATCAGCATTAAAGAAGTAGATTGTATTAGCAACAAACATATCTTCGAGAACAGATATCTGCAATCCCATCTATCTCAAAGTCATGGTTATTTGGTTTTCCTTCCTGAACAAATTTTTGAGATGGAGGTGCCCTTGTTTCTATATTCACCTTCTGGAGATTTTCTGGAATGTTCCTCACTCCAGGCATTGAACTTTGGACATAGCCAACAACTTTCTCTCATTTCCATTCCTAGTCAATTGTCTGAAAACTAAAAATCTTCCACTTAGTGTGACTTGAGTAATTAAATTAGCCATTCTGGGCCTCAGTTTTCTCATTGACAAAAGAAGAACAGGACCTACTTCATGCTAATAAATGAATCGATGAACATAATATACTTTGAAAAATATCCATCATCTCTTAAGAGCTCAACAAAAATCAGGTGTTATTGCTTTTGGATCATTTTTACCAGTATGGCCACTTTGCCTAAACATGCTGATTCTGCACCGTTTCCTATAAGGCTGTACTCTCCCGTTTTTCCACCTTCTGGCAAGTATAATGGAGCTATTAGCAGTTACTGCTCTTTCCTGTTTTACCCTTGAGATACATGAAAAGTTATAGAAAATAGTAAGAGCTTATACTATTTTCAGAGAAGAAGAGGGTTTCACAGCTTTTTCTGGTAATTTCCATCGTATCTACTTCTGTCCTATTTCATTTCTTCCATTGCACATACCTGCATGTTTGGGGCCCTCCTTTTTTATCTAATCCCTCCATCTTCAACTGTCCCTCTACACATATCTACATATTTGAGTTTCATTCCATTTGTGTTCCTAGAGCATTTAGGGGAAAAACAAATTTATCCTTGTCACTCTTATTGACTTTGTGGTCAGAATTGGAATCTCAAGCAATTGATTTTTTGTTTGTGTATAGTTTTGATATACCACAATTCAGTCATTTTTCAGAAGGACAAAGGGCCTCTGGCAGATGGTGGATTTCCCTTGTCTGATCGAACACCCGTTCAAATCTTAGGGTTTAGAAATTAACACTTCCCACAAGAGCACTTTGTAAAACAAGAAAAAATGTATTTTCACCTCCTTTGGCAAGGGTCCTGGTTGATTCTGTACCTTTAAGACCCTAAGACAGCTTAAGGGACAAGGATCTAGGAAGAAGGATCAAAGGTCCTGATTCCTGAATACCATAATGTCCAAACCCCTCCTCCAAGTGATATCTCATCCAAGGGCCAGAAGCCTGAGATAATATCTTTTCCTCATTTATTGACTCCTCTAGAGATCTTTCCAAGTTTTCTTTCCTATAAATTCTGGTTTGTTTCACTTTTCTTCCTCAAGCATGTTGCTTCAGTTAATACTTTTGGGGTTGTTGTTGTTGTTTTGCAGGGGATGGGATGTGTGTGGAATTTTTACCTGTTTTCTGGCCAAACGCACTTTCCAAAACCATTTCATTTAGACACAAAAATTATTTTCCTTAAGCTCCTGAGTGTTGCTCATCCATGTCCACTCCACAGCAGGGCTTAACTGGGATTGAAGACAATTAAAAACACCAAGACAGCCATGGGTAAGGGAAGGGTGACCAGTAAAATCACCCAAATCAGAATACATTTGAATGTGAAGAGAGACTTTGAATATCTCTGAGCAAACCAGAAAATATTGTCACCCTCCTATATGGAGATTGATACTACTATCTCCAGTATGAATCAATAATATAGTGCAAATTCTCTGCAACTGAGCTCTCCTAGTCCCATGCTGACTTTGGATTAGAATTTGAGGCAGCTCAGTAAAGTGTGCATTCAAGCCCCCAGAAGTGGTCAGTATAAAATGTATTGAAATCTCTAGTCACCTTCATCTATAATAAACTCTCTGCTGCCCCCATGTGGTGTATTTTCTTTTTTATCGGTCTTCTTTAGTTATATACGACAGTTGATTTCATTTTGATATAATTATACAAGCATGTAATATATCTTATTTTAATTCGGACTCCATTCTTATGGATGTACATGATGGTGGAATTCACGATGGTGTATTCATATAAGTACATAGGAAAATTATTTCACATCCATTCCACTGTCTTTCGTTTACCTATCTCTCCTCCCTTCTCTTCATTCCCCTTTGTCTAATCTTCTGAATATAAATTCTTCCCCTCTTCCTTCTCCCACTGGGGATTAGCTTTCACATACAAGCAAAACCAAATTTTTGGAACTGGTTGTTTATTTCACTTAGCCTGCTAGTCTCCAGATCCATCCATTTACTTGAATGTCATAAAGTTATTCTTCTTTATGGCTGAGTAATACTCCATTGTGTGTGTGTGTGTGTGTGTGTGTGTATCACATTTTCTTTATTCATTCTTCCATTAAAGGGGACCTCCGCGGGCTCCATAGCTTAGCTATTGTGAATTGAGCTGCTTTCAACATTGTTGTGGCTGCATCACCGTAATGTGCTGATTTTAAATCCTTTGGATATATACCAAGTGGTGGGATAGCTGGGTCCAATGGTGGTTCCATTCCTAGTTTATTGAAGAATCTCCATACTTCTTTTCAGAGTGGTTGCACCAATTTGCAGTTCTACCAGCAATGTACCTTTCAAGAGCTTTTGTTTGGGCAAGAAAATTCTCCCATTCCCCATTCTGGAGAAGAATCAAAAACATGCAATTAATGACCTCTGTGGGAAAGAGGGAAGTGAAAAAAGGGGAGGTGAAATCAGTGATGTTGATATCCTACAATCACTACCATTGTTGGTAGACCTAAAAGTAATTTTACTCCTGTGCCTCATCCCTTTCTTGTCGTAAGAGTCATTATGGTCTGGCTCATGGTTCCATTACCAACACAAGAAATGGATTGGAGATTGAAGCTTGTGCCAGACACACACCTGCATGGAACCACAATGGATCACATGGGGTGGACAAAGAGTGAATTTTGGATCAACTCTTTGAGGAGCCAGAAAGCTTGAAAGCTTCTTAGGGAAGCACTAGAGGTCAGACAGGTGGCTAGAAGTCAGGAAGGCAGTGTGTGGACTATGTGGCTTCATCTGAAAAAGAGCTGAGTAAGAAGAGAACAAGGCAGGGCTGAGCAGGAGCAGAACATAGTCGGAATCTCATCAGCAGTAAGGCAGGGCTTCAGAGGGTCAACAAATAAGAGCCATAAGGCAGGAGGTCAGGTCAGAATAACCACAGATGAGTTTGACTGAGGAAGAGAAATAAATGTCAACAGAATCTTTCACCATCAGAAAGCCCTTCAGTGGAGAGTATCCTGTCACCTCCACCTAGCACCTCCAGTCATTAAAGACTGGAGAAACCCCTCAAGGAACAATAGGCTACGTAGTTAGAGAAAAATCATACCCAGGTCTAAAACCATACCCAGGTCTCCTGGTCCACCAAACACTGATCATTCAGTATCAAGACTTCCGTGTGCCTACACAATTAAAGCATCTCAAAAACAAAGAATAACTCCTGCCCTAATCTGATTCATTATCTGGCATTAGTTGCCTAATGCAACACAGGAGCAAAGAACAAGAGCAAAGAAAGCCGATCAATCTTCCTCTGGGCTTCCTTCTTTCACCAGTAGGCCCCAGTTTCCCCTCCACCTGATCTGGGCACAGTTCCTAAGTGCTTGAACCTAGATGTCAATGCTCGCCCTCAAAATCTTGGTGTTGTAACCTCACGGAAAACAAGTTGGTGATGAATGGCTGATAATACACCTGCCAAATTCCACCTATGGCTGAGATCCTTCTGCTGGTTCCTCACATTCAAAGAGCCTTATTTTTCTTCAAGTACTATCTGAGCTGTCTCTGCGGATTAGTGTTTATATGCAGCAAGTGCTGCAGTTAGTTAATAATGTCAAGATCGTTGAGCCTCCCTAATGAAAGAGATACACAACATCAACTGTCATTTTAAACAAACATGCAATCAGGGTAGCAGTGCTGGAAATATGATCTGCCTAATTTCATGGAGATGATGCAAGAGCCAGGCTGCTTTCTCAGTGTTTCCACTGGCGAGCTCCATTTCACAGGATTTCAGGGGGGAAACGGTGGATTTTCACAAGAATCGCAAAATTGTCGGTTCTGTGAAAAAGAAATTGCTTTAGCAGCTGGAATCCAGGAGGACAAATAGGTGCACTGATTATATCTTCATTGTTCACCAGAGCCACAGCACTCAGCAAGTTGTAATTATGCTGTGAAGAGCTCAGCTCTGATAGTCAAGTCTTTCCCCATGTGAATATAAACAGTATTATTCTATTTGTTATCAAAGGCTTGC
This sequence comes from Marmota marmota marmota, assembly GCF_001458135.2. Taxonomy (NCBI): domain Eukaryota; kingdom Metazoa; phylum Chordata; class Mammalia; order Rodentia; family Sciuridae; genus Marmota; species Marmota marmota. Next base: position 7,823,273 of record NW_026000243.1, on the reverse strand, counting down.
AGCCAATCCTGCACTGCAGTCTCTGTGTGTGTGTATGAGTGTATATAATATATATATATATATATATATATATATATATATATATATATATATATATATATATAGTAAGTCTATAGAATCAAGCTTGGTTCAATCAGAGTAAAGCCATGGACACATTGATATTCAGCCCAATAAAGTTTCAGATGTGACTAGTCACACTCAGTTGACTCATTGACCAATAGTCATACAAAAGGAATGAAAGAAGTAGGGTAGAAAATAAAAATATGGATGAATCAGTTAGGAACTTGGGTTGATTATGCAAAATGATAGTGTATTAGTCAACTTTCTTTCACTGTGATAAAATACCTGAGATCAATCAACTTAAAGGAAGAAAGGTTTATGTTAGCTCAGAATTTCAGAGGTTTCAGTCCATGGTCACTTGACTCCATTGTTTTGGGGCTTGTGGTAAGGCAGAACATCATGGTGGGGACTGTGCAGTAGAGCAGAACCGTTCACCTCATGGAAACTGAGAAACAAGGAGAGAGAGAAAGAGAGAGGAGCGAGAAATGAAATGTCCTCCTCATATACCCCTTGTGACCTATTTCCTCAAACTAGGCCCTACCTGCTAAAGTTTCCACCACTCCCCTATTAATTTAGCTATGAAACTATCAATGAATTAATGCTCTGATAATCTCAGAGCCTTCATGATCTAATTACCTTCTAAGGGCTATACCTTTTAATAGTGCTGTCTTGGGACCAAGCCTTCAACACATGAGCTTTTGGGGAACCATTTCAGGTCTAAGTCACAATAGATAGGGAAGCTAAAGACAATAACATTTGGGACATCGCCCACTAAGGTTTGCATAATGCCTATCAACCACTTCTGAATAGCTTTCCGATATATCATTAAATAGTCCCTTCTTATTGGTCCCAGTTGTGATTGATATGCCTCTGTGCACAAGTCTCTAGCAGTTACTGAGCTGTTTCATTGGTCACTGACCCTTGACTTCAACCCTTGCTTGATCCCTAGAATCTTACTCCTTCAGGCATCATCTAGGTGGCAGTTGTGATATTGGTGCTTCCCTCTCTAGTTGCTGGTATACAGTCTTCATAGGTAAACATGACCAGCCTTGGCTGGGGGCAGCTACTCATTTGACCAGGCAAGTCTACCTTGGGATATTATTATACCCTAAGAGATGATAAAATTACAGGACTAAATCCCCAGAAGGGTCCTAGCTGAGCTAGGAGGGAGAAAAAAGAGACAGTCATATACATTCTTTTCCCAAGATGAATCTCCCTCAATCTGCAGCCTGTGGTGCCCTGTGCACTGAACTCCAGGAAATCTAACGTGATGTACCAATTTCATATTTCTGCATCCTTCTCATTCAAAGACCTGATTTTGAAGGAAACAGGAGGACAAAAATGGAAAAAACTTATAGACTAGAAGCTGGCAGACTTAATTTAATTCATATCAATAGTGTATCTAACTCATAGATAATGGGAGTCTCATTCTTTTGAAATTCCACCAGAAAAGGAAATGACTTTGAGGTAAACTCAGAGGACAGCAAGACAGACATGGCAATAGAATCCATTACTGATGCTCAACAAGCAAGGACAAAGAGTCACCCGAAAGCAGTGGACAGAGAAGGTGAGGGGGAATGTAGGAAGAGAATGGTTGTTTGTGTTTTTTTAGAGATACTGGTCCTGAAGTATTTGAAACTGTACAAGTAATGGTGTTGGTAATATTAATGGTTGAATGTCAATGAAAATGTAATATTGAGAAGGAATGAATGAATTGGAAGTGGTTAGCATATACCACCACAGTCAACCACCCCTACCTGTAAATAAAGAATGAGTTTAATAAGGGAAGAGGAAAAAGAGAATGAACCCAACATGGAAGATTGTACTAATGATGTTTGGAGATGATTAGCACAGCTAGAAAGGAATGATATTTATATCCTAGGATATAAATTTTTGCATTAAAAAAAGCTTTTGGTGGCTCCTGAGGTCATAATCAGTCATAACAGATGACTCAGAGGAGAAAAGAGTTGCTTAGTTTGCAGGAAAGAGAAGGGAATGTACAATTAGAAAACAAGAGGCCTGGTTATGGATATTACTCTAAAAACTGTACCACCTTGCTCTTTCTAGTGAGGAAAGGAGAATATTGGGTTAAATTATTCCAATGTTCCTCATAACACTCAAACTTCATAACTGGACTTTATCACACAGGTGACCATAACCATGCAAATATGAGCATAAATCAAAAAGATGCCTAAATAGAGTTGCAAAAACATTACCATGCTGATAGTGGACTGAGGAATTAGAAAAGACTAACGAAAAACAAAGGCAGCCCACACTTGAGAAGGACTGCCTGACTCTTTCAAGGCGAGTCCACAATTGCCTGGACAGCTGCATGATAGAGTGTACCCAGACAATAGGTGATCTGATGGAATGGTGAAGATCTGATACCCTCGACCACACAGTTTAAATCCCCAAATTCCTTTGGAGATTTTCAAAGAAATAGCTGTCACAGGACTTAAACTCTTACCATAAAAACATGCAGTCTTGAGACAGAAGACAGAAACCAATAATTGAAAAAGACCAGAATCTGGGGTGGGAGTCAGGTCCTAAATATTGGTCTCTTCTAACACAAGTCACCTCCCCAAAAGAGCTAATTTCACTGAAGGCTCAGCTTCCCCTCTCTCCCCATGAAAGTCCCTCCCAACCCATCTTTTACACAATCAGTGTGCCCTGAACCACCACTGTGCACAACACTGTGCTTGCCGCAGTAGCAGGGCTAGTGTGGGTCATAAAACTAAGGAAAGAGTGAGAGATCTTCCCTGCTCTAGCTTTATGACCCTATCAGAACATGATGCAAGTCTAAGGAAATGCCATCTCCTGTGTGGCTGTGATGAAGGCATTGACCCTGTTTGCTTAACTTCCTGATCTCTACAACCTCCCTACCCCACAGCTCAGATGGTCCAATGTGACTAATGGCAGTAGGGATGGGATGGCAGGCAAAGTAGTCTCTAGGCATTAGCTTGAAATCTCTTTTGAATACATGGGTAGGTAAGAAGACAGGGAGCAAACCAGTTAATGTAATAATAATACTATTATTATTAATAATAACATTATTATTATTAATAATGTCTAACAAGAAGCACCCTAAGGCCCCCAGGTCCTCAGAGTGGAAATGGACTGGGCTTGGATTTGGCTTCACAGTAGGCAACCTGTGTGGTCAACCACAAGTCCACACTCTGCAAGTCCTTAATATTCTGCTGTCATTGCCTTGAAATCCTTCATTTTTAAACTAGGGGACTTGCAAAGCATATGCTGGACTCAAGGGCAAGGGTTATAAGATCCAGTCTTTGCAAAGAATCTGACACCTAATCGAAGGCTGAATCCTTTCTACTGGTTAGTTTTCTTTGATGTGTTGATTCTCCTTCCCCAGTTAAATATTTCAAATGTCCTTGTTACATCTAAAATCTTTATGGCCTTCCTCCTAAAGATCTCATTTTCCTACCCATGATATAAAATTATGTAATTTAAGATTTGTGAGGTATGGATGCTGAAATTTGAAAATACTATTGTGTTAAAAACATTACCAGTTCTAAAATTACCAGGCACTATGATATATGCAATTGGTGGTATTGTTAAAAACACAGGCAAAGAGGAGATGAACTCTCAGAAAGGAACATCAGAAGCCTCCTCCAACGCTCTTTTTGTCGAGAATGACATGGGTTTCTGTTGTTCAAGGAGAAGAAAAGTCAAGAGATAATAATAAACTTGAACAATAAAACCATCATTAAAAACAGTTTCAAAAGAGATATGTACAGTTTGGATCTGGAATGTCCCCAAAGACTCATGTGTTAAAGGGTTAGTCTTCAACACAGCAATGTCCAGAGTTGGGGCTTTGGGAAAAAGCAGTTGGATCATGAGGGCTCTGACATCAACAGTGAATTAATTGATTGGTAACTGGATGGACTACTGAGAGGTGATAGAAACTGTAGGAGATGAGGCATGGTTGGAGAAAATAGGTCAACAACATTATGTCCTGGAAAGTTATTTCTTGTGATTGCTGCCTTCCCACCCACCCCCGCCCCCTGCCCCCACAGCTTTCCAGCTACCATGAACTGAGCAGTTTTTCTCTGCCATGCCCTCCCACCCTGATGTTCTGCCTTGTTTCAGGCCCAAAACAATGGAACCAGCTGACCATGTACTGAAAGATCTGAAACCAAATAAATGTATCTTTCCTCTTCTAGGTTGTTTTACTCAGGTATTTGTCACAGCAACAAAAATTTGACTAACACAAGGTAGAACAGAGAAGTACCTAAGAATGCAGACTCCTATGTCAGATATACCTGGGTTTAATTACCAGCTCTAAATTTACCAAGGTGTGAACTTGGACAAACTCTCTAATCCTTATCAGTTTTCCATTACTGTATAGCAAATTACCACAAACGTAGTGGCTGAAACAACTCATATGTAGTTTCTTGTGGTTTAATCAGCATTGCTTAAACACATCCTCTACTCAGGGTCTCAAGAGGCTGGAATCAAGGTGTCAGCCAAACTATGTGTTCTTATCTGCAGGTCTGACTGAGAAAGAATCCAATTCCAAGATTAATGTAATCCAATGGAAGTCCCCTGCCTCCTGGTGCTCTCCATAGACAATTTACTGCTATCTGCTTCTTCCAGAACAGAAGCAGGGTCACTGTTTCTAAACTGCTAAGACAAATATTATATAATGTAACAAAATCATGGAATTGTTATCCCACCTTTGCCATATTGCATTGGCTAAAAGCAAGTCACAGGTCCCAACAACACTAAAGCGGAGAGGTCATGACACCAGGAGATGGACATCATGAAGACATCTTGGAATCCAGCCTTCCATAGTCCTATAATTATCATTGGGACAAAAAAAATATACAAAATCACTTTTGGAAGAAAAAGAGTTTTTAAGAACGTGGACTCCATCAGACATGGAGAATCCAAGTCCCAGCTCTTCAATTTTATGAAGGCTGTGACTTTGGGAACATTTCTAAAACCTAAGTTTCAGTTATTCCCACTATAAAATGGGAATCACAACCATAATGACTTCATGGATTGGGGGAAGATTGAATAAGATCATGTTTGTAAAACGTCTAGGAGAATGCCTGTCATTCAATGAATGCTCAGGAAATATTAACCTAATCAACATGTTCCTCTTTGCCATATTTGGAACAATGTCTGTTCTGAGCCTGGGTTCTTTAAACCAACATCACTCACCAAATTAGAGGCAAAGCCAAAGTTAAAACTCAAGAGCCAATAGTCAAGTTTAGACCATCAGTGACCCATTGTGCTTGCTGAGCCTGGTCCTGCCACCCTAAGCTGTCTGTCCCCTGCTGGCTCAGTCTGCTTTGTGGAAAAGACACTTTTCCTTTAGAGCATCTGCTAATAGTCAAGGTGGCAATAGGAGCAGCATAATGAGGGGAGATGGCTCTTCTCCTGGAATGAGAGGATGATTAGATTTAAAATCTGGTTTGAAAAAGTGCAGTTTCAAGGACTATGATGCTCTGAAGAAACAGGGGTGTGTGGGTGGAGCAAAAGAAAGTAAGGGAGACAAGGCACCGAAGAGCACTGCACTGAGGTGACCTTGCTCTCTGCGGTAAGCTAGAGCAGCAGAGGAGGTGATGACTTGCAGTTTGCCATCAGAGCTGCATGAGTCAGTTGCCATATGGCTGATCTCAACTATCTCTGCATTTCCCATATCAGTTTAAATGAATGTACTCCATCTATAGGGTTATGTGCCTGTATGCCTGGAGAGCTGCAGAATTAAGGAGTCTGTACTTGCTCCGAGAATCTGAGACCCCTCTCCCAGGAATTAGGCATAAATATGGACATAGGTATGACAACTCAGCATTTTCATAAAATACAGCTTGTCAGTTCAAGGTTCTTAGCCAGTTTTAAGGAAATGACTTAAAAGATCACCTTCTTTGGAAGAGAAATTAATCTCTGAGATTGATGGAGACCGGAGACCCTAGGGAAAAAGAGACAGGAAGAAAAAAAAGAGATGAAGGTATGGTTCAAGTAGGAAGTAAATAGAATTGGTTTTATAGTTGCAAAACAATTCACTATTAGCCAAAATGCTTTTCCATATGTTGTTACTTTGGTCCTCACCAAAATATATAAAGAAAACATAGAAGATATTATCTGCATTTCCATAAGAAAATAGTGTCTGGGCGGTGTGGGAAGTAGCAGAAAAAGAATACTAGAATGGCAGGTCTTCAGAATTATAATTCAGTGTTCATTCCTCTGTAGAATCTGAAAGGGTATCTTTGACTGACTTTCATTAGTGCCCTAATGCCTTGTCAGATTACTGTCTAAAATCTAATTGAGCAAGCTCTTATCCAGGCACTGCCAAAACAGAGACATATTACCGGAAACTTGCTGAACCTAGGTTTCCTTATCTATAAAACAGAGATGGTGGCAATATTCACTTAATGGAGTTTTTTGAGGATTAAATAATATTATAAAGGAAAATGTCTACATGACATGTTAGATTAAATATTAGCTTACTGTTTTGGCCTCTTTTCCCAGCTTCTCCAATTAAAAGTACTTCTTTGGAGAGAAAGCACTTCTTTGCAGAATGAATGAACTATTGATAGTTGAGATTGAAGAAAGCCAGGAGAGGGCATAAAAATAAAGTTCAAATATTCAGCAAAGGGAAAGACACTTCTTGGTTTCAATGACTGATTTTCCCACAACCAACTTAAGCATTAATTGACAAATACAATATGAACCTCAGCTTACTGTACTACCAAGGATGTTCTCTCTCCCTCCATTTCACCTTCTGGTATATGACTATAAAACACTATAGGACACAAAACAAATTTCAAGGGCTTATGCAACACCTTAGAACATAGTTTCCTATATCACTCTCAGTGCTGGTGAATAAGCTTAGCAGTGGGGGAGCCCTGATTCGCAGAGTTTGCTGATATCTGTGGTGTAAATATTCCCACCATGACTGACTTCAACCCACCAAGGTTTAGCAACCTGCTAGCAAATTCTTGCATATTTAATAATTGGCTCTTACACACAGCTGTGTCCCTCTCCTTCCCTCCTTCTCATTTCCATAAGCGGATTTAGTGTCCACCTCTAGGCCCATTAAGCCTCATTGGGAATAGACTCTTAATTCCAGCTCCCCAACCTGATAACCACTGTGTCCCACTCTCCCCATACTTGGAGTCCTCATTGTGTAAGGCAAGGAATAAGAATCTTGGCATTTTAGGGAAAGGAAGTAAATAAACAAGAGAACCTGGGAGTGGAAGTTTCCAAGTTTTTTTTTTTTTCTTTCCCCAAACCATGGCATTAATAAATGGTTTGAACTGAAGACAAGGCAAGTTCACCTGGTCTTATTTTCTCCATTCATCAGAGGGCCACAACATCGACCCCAGTCACAGTGGAGGCAGAAAGCTTCATTAGCTCATGGTTTTTAAAGGCTTAGATACAAAAGCCAGTGTAATAGGAGTGCAAAGCCTCATTATTAGGTAATAATTCTCATCTCGCTGATTCAAATTGCACATCTCTTCGTGTCTAAGCTTTTTCCAATTACGTTGCTTCATTTTTTTCTTCTGGATATTTTTTAAAGTCACTTTGAAGTGCCATAATTACTATTCCAATAAAAATCTCACAAAGATGATGAGTTTTAACTAAATGAAGAAAACAGGGAGGAAGCATGCCTTCTCCCCGCTTCACCCCCCAAAAAGAAAAGCTAAAATTTCATTCCCTGCTTTACAAGCAGTAAAATCAGTGCCTTATTTGGAGGGTGTTCATTGAAGGAGAGAATCTTTTTTATGTGGGAATGATCATTGTACACTTGCCAGATAGTTAATTACATTAGGTTGTTCTGCCCACGATTGCAAATCAGCTTCATACAGCAGGGACTTGTGGCCAAGATAATAGCAAAAGATAATGCAGTAAAACAACTGTGAAAAGAAAATGGTGCAAAGCATAAATGTTGAAAATTGCTGTTTGTTTTTATATATATATGTATTTTTAGGAGGGCGTCAACATGCTCTTTGCCGTTATCACAAGCATTAAAGTTTAATAGACCAACCGTGAGTTATTTACTGCTCAGAAACACCTGCTCGGCGAGATAAAGTAGCAGCTATCTTTCTAGTTTTAAAATTGACATTCAGCCAGTTATATTTCTGGTCTCTCTCATCACTTAGATGGTTGTTGACTTTTCTTAAATGTCAAAGGAGGTTTTCAACTTAATTTCATTCCTCCTGCTAGTTTCATCCTTGGGCCCTCCAGACGCCCTTTTTGTCTGTGGCCTCTAAGTCAGCCCCAAGAAAGGGTGGCTAAAAGGAAGTTTTTCCTCTGAGATAAAACAAGTGCATTTACAACCAACTTTTTGCACACATTGTAAAGAAAAAGGAATTTATTTTATCTCATCCTTAATTACTCCTCCTTAATTTTTCTAACCTGTTACTAGAATGAATGATATTTTAGGCAAGTGTGTTTATAAACATCTAGAGAATTGCAAATCGAGGGAATGTTTTATGGCCCCCTGCAAATAGCACCCTCAAAAATGGTCTATCTCAGGGTCTGCGTGGTTTCTCATGACATCTCCTATTCATGCCTTCTCCATTCTCCAACCACTAGCCTGCCTTCTCCATAATCCACTATTCAAATTCTAGAGATCAAGTCTGATGAGCTTAACTCTAACTACTCCTATGTCAAGTTCTTCCCCATAGACTACTTTGGACAGCAACAACTATGCCTAGACCACTGTGGGCGGGTGTTCAAATCTAGCCAGTAACTACCTGTCACAATTAACCTAGGCAGGGCCACACCTAAAGCATCAGCCTAAAGGAGATATGGGGTGCCATCTACCTGCAGTCTGACCCATGCTATATGCACACTAGGTTCTAAGGCAGTAGGTGCTGACTAAAGTGTGCCCCTTCAACCATCATCAAGGTTCAGGAAGGCACTGACTAGGAATTTTGAACAATAGATATTGGCTGCTGGACTTAGTTCAAATCCAGGCTCTGCCACTTCATGTCTGAACAGCTTCAGGCAAGTGATTTTACCTCTCTGTGCCTAAATGTCTGATGCATAAAATGGCATTGACAACGTTACCTACCTTATAAAGTGGTCATAAGGATAAATGAGATGACACGACAAAATGCTGAGCAAACTGTCTGCCCACGGTCAGTGCTTAATATCAAATTTGTTTTGTTCAGCTGTTTGTTTTATATTTGTCTATGGTATGTGTCTGTTTTTGCCCCAGGTAAATAGAATTGAAACTAATGATAACTGTTAGTCCGTGACACACTTCCATCATTTGTCTATGCAGCAGTCTTCTTTATTTTATGTACTTCTTTGTAATATAATAAAAATCCAATATCCATCCACCTTCAAGCTCCTACCCATCTCATTTCCCTCCCTCTCCCAAAGACATAACCCTTATACTATGATGTATGAATCATCTTCCAGATTTTTCATATTATTCTTATTAAAATATATGTGCCTAATAATTTATTGTTCAGTTTTAGGTTCTTTAAAAATTTTACAAACAGGGTGCAATGTGACTTTGTGTCTTTTATGACTTGCTTTTTTCCTTTCCAAGCTGTGTTGGGTAGATTTATCCCCATTGTGTACATCTAGATCCCCTTATTTTCACTTCTGTGATATTCGTTGTGAGATGAGGGAAACAGGTTATTTAAGTAAATGTTATTCTTTTCAGCTATGACTTCATACCAGCAACCCCTTTCTGCCTTCTTCAAGATATTGCCCAGCCTCACCCAATCCCTCACCTGACCCTTTATTCAGTGGGCATCATCTCCCATCTAGAACTGCTCTTCCCAACAGCAGAGGATCAGTGTAGGGAGCTTGTGTTTATCTCCCTCTCCCCTTTCTCAGGGCTCTGAGTGCTGAAATATACCCCTGCTGTTTGGTCAGCAGCATCCCATATGGGGAGAAGAGACGACTCAGATAAGTAACTGATGGGAACAGTGAATTTATTGTCACCTTTTAATTTTTTCAGTGAGAACAGAAAGAGCTTTATTGACGAGGCTGTTATGCAAGTGTGAATCTATCAGAGTGCATTATTGACATTCTTATTATCTGGAACTACTGCAATCCTGCCCTGCTTCAGCTGCCACCCCCACCCGCCTTTTCTTTTCCTTTCACTGATTGTTTTAGGAGAAACACTGCAGATTACATCACTACATGGGTTCCTGGATAGGTGAGAAACAGCTGGCAAATGCTTGCCCTGTGTTGCCTGAATACAAAAATGGCAGATGAAGCAGGGTGCAGCCATGTTTCCTTTCTCACGTCTGCCATGCACCCAGCAGAAAAATCATGAGATGCCCTTAGTATTTTGGCCAATCTCCCTCCCAGGCAATTTACTGGAGCAAAGCTCAGACATCAATTCTAATGGAATCTGGAAGACTGGTGTAAGAAAATGAAGCCACCAAGATTTTGTAGCGAAAGAGTAACCTGGCTTTAAATTCATGCACCGATCCAGAAGAAAAAAGCATGCTGCCAGCATTTCATGCTAGGTTACCTAAATTATATCAAGTTGACCTTTTCCCCATCTCAGAAATACATAACCACGTTTCTGATTAGAGGCTAGATACAAGGGGTTGTAATTTCATAGTTTTTTCTTCTCTCTTTCCAAATTGATAATAACCCCTATACTATGAAAAAAAAAACCCTATACTATAAAAGAAAACCCTGTCTTTTTTGAGAGCAAAAGGTAGGATAGAAGACAGAAAGAGGGAGATAAGGGAGAAGTATAATTGAATATACATTGAAGGATTTGTCTGTTAATTGGTAACATAGCCTATTACTAGTATAGCAAACACATTCAGAAAGTTTTCTTTCATTTGTTCTAGAACATTTTCAAGGTCTATATGTTTGAACATTTGTAATCTCTGCTGTAGCCCTCAAGGAACTCACACACAAGGGCAGGCAGAGGGATTTATAATTAGAATTCTCTAGGACGGTACTGTAATAGAATTTGAATAAACACATTCTTGTCTGCTATGAAGGGAGAAGTAGTTTTTCTAGGAGTAGTGAGAACTAAAACTTTCTACACCCACACAGCTCTCACCCACATGGTCTGGCTAATCCACTGTCTTCACTAACACAACTTGATTATTTCAGGAAGATACAACTGAACATTCTTGAAAATCCACTAAAATTGCTCAAGTTTTCAATAGATAGCCTCAACTGAGGGTTTATGTTCCAAATCAGTTCTAAACACCTCTTCAAGGCCCTTACCTTCCTGTGCCTACCAATCATGATCTTTACTCAATCGTAATCCAACTTCTGCATTCCACTTCGCAACCTCATAAGTATCCTGTCTTTGCCCTAGTCTTCCGACACAGTACAAAAACTCTGTCACCTTAACAAGTGACCATACCAGCTAACAAAGTGCTCTTCCTTTCCACAGTAGCAGTAAACTCAGCTTGTATTTTGTCGGCAAGTGATTTCAGTGCTAGTGTTTGACAATGAGGAGGAAGAATGAGAGGTAAGGTGACAAGCAGATCACAAAAAATGACTAGCACTTGGCTGGCTATGGAAGACAGGAAATGTGTTAGTCAGCTCTGTGTCACTGTGACCAAAATACCTGACACAAAAAACTTAAAGGGAAAAAAGTTCCATTTTAGCTCATAGTCAGAAGTATTTCAGTCTATGGTCAACTAGCTCCATTGATTCAGGCCTGAGACAGACCATTACAGTGGAAGGGTACGGTGAAGGAAAGCTGCTCAGCTCATGGCAGCTGGGAATCCGAAAGAGACAGACAGACAGATAGACAGACACCAGGAATAAGAAATACCCTCGAAGGCACACTCCCAGTCACCTACTTCTTCCAACCATGCCCCACTTGCTTGCCATTTCCACAACGTCCCAGTAGTCCATTCACCCAACAATGGACTAATCCACTGACGAGGTCTGGCGCTTCACTATCCAATCACTTCCCCAAAGCCCCACCTCTGAGCTTTGCCGTATGGAGAACCAAACCTTCAACACATGAGCTTTTGGAAGACATTCTAGATCCAAAGGTTAACAGAGGAAAGTTCCAAGAGGTGAGAATAGTTGACCAAAGAAAGGCAGACTTGAAAAGGTGCCAGTCCCATTATGGGGTTTTAACTGCACCCTATATGAGGGAACACTTTCACCTTCTCCCTGTACAGAAACACAGAGTCTTAATAAGCCTCTCGCCGATGACTGAGGAGTTCTGGGCTCTGGTGCTACCCCATAAATGACTTTAGGGACAATAAGCAGCTCATTACCCAGAGGCACACCTCTCTTCTGTGGTTCTCCTGTTTCCTAGGTTCTGCCTCCTGCATCTTACCTATCCACCTCTTTAGTTCTCACTTTACTCCATTCCAGTAGAACATCAGGTTTCAATGAACAACATCCAAATCTCCTCCATGTGTATGTACATTATTTAGAGAACACCGTAACTATCATTGTCATTATCACAATCATGTCCCCAAAATCCACGCTGAGAAAAGTTGGTCAGTTGGACACTGTTGAATACCATACATTAAGCTCTATTGACCCATTGATTTCTTACCGTTCCTAAGTTGTTCTCCTTCCTAGGGACTTGAATAAAACTATGATAAGACTCTTCAAGGGAGTGTTTTCTCTCCAGAAACCACAAAACCTTCCACATGGGGTGCAGAGATTCTATAGATTCTAATCTACCACATTGGCTTGGTCTATACCTTCCACAGGAGAAGGAGTTTAGGGAACTGATCCATGCCTCACCCTTGACACTTGGAAAACAGCACTCAATTGCATGTAATTCCCATGCTCCCTTTTCCCAATCACAATTTCCTTTCCATTTCACAGACAGTATGTATTTTTTTAGAAAGGAAACTAATCTACACATATGGGAATATTTTGATCCTCCAAAGTCCCAACAAGTAAAATATTTTTTTTTAATTTTTTTTTAAATTTTTTATTGTTGGCTGTTCAAAATATTACATAGTTCTTGATATATCATATTTCACACTTTGATTCAAGTGGGTTATGAGCTCCCATTTTTACCCCACATACAGATTGCAGAAATACATCAGTTACACATCCATTGATTTACATATTGCCATACTAGTGTCTGTTGTGTTCTGCTGCCTTTCCTATCCTCTACTATCCCCCCTCCCCTCCCCTCCCCTCGCCTCTTCTCTCTCTGCCCCCTCTACTGACATTCATTTGTCCCCCTTGTATTATTTTTCCCTTTCCCCTCACTTCCTCTTGTATCTACTTTTGTATAACTCTGAGGGTCTCCTTCCATTTCCATGCAATTTCCCTTCTCTCTCCCTTTCCCTCCCA